>NC_138375.1:52037134-52095869 GCF_054177405.1 Leptonychotes weddellii | reverse complement strand
CAGGAAATGACAGATGTTGGCGGGGATGTGGAGAAAGGGGGACCCTCCTCCACTGTTGGTGGGAATGCAAGCTGGTGCAGCCACTCTGGAAAACAGTATGCAGGTTCCTCAAAAAGTTGAAAATAGAGCTACCATATGACCCAGCAATTGCACTACTGGGTATTTACCCCAAAGATACAAATGTAGGGATCCGAAGGGGTATGTGCACCCCAATGTTTATAGCAGCAATGTCCACAATAGCCAAACTATGGAAAGAGCCAAGATGTCCATCGACAGATGAATGGATAAAGAAAATGTGATATATATACACAATGGAATATTATGCAGCCATCAAAAGGAATGAAATCTTGCTATTTGCAACAACGTGGATGGAACTAGAGGGTATTGGGCTGAGTGAAATAAGTCGATCAGAGAAAGACATGTATCATATGATCTTACTGATATGAGGAATTCTTAATCTCAGGAAACAAACTGAGGGTTGCTGGAGTGGTGGGGGGTGGGAGGGATGGGGCGGCTGGGTGATAGACATTGGGGAGGGTATGTGCTATGGTGAGTGCTGTGAATTGTGTAAGACCGTTGAATCACAGACCTGCACCTCTGAAACAAATAACACATTATATGTTAAAAAAAAAGAAGAAGGAGATAATAGGAAGAGAAAAATGAAGGGGGGGGAAATCGGATAGGGAGACGAACCATGAGAGACTATGGACTCTGAGAAACAAACTGAGGGTTCTAGAGGGTAGGGGGAGTGGGGGGATGGGTTAGCCTGGTGATGGGTATTAAGGAGGGCACGTACTGAATGGAGCATTGGGTGTTATACGCAAACAATGTATCATGGAACACTACAGCAAAAACTAATGATGTAATGTATGGTGATTAACATAACATAATAAAATAAAACAAAAGGTGACGTTGAACCTGTAAACTAGTATAATTAACAAAATAAATAAAATATAATTCATTCAGAAACATTAGGAGGTTGAGGTTATATTAGTGATTTTTAAAACCTACTTCCTACTTCTTTGATAAATTAGGAGCTACTATTACCTTCACTGCTTAAACCTGCAGTCTTCAAAAGTTGTGAGGTTGTTAAATATCCACATCTCAGCTCACTAGCACACATTTCAATGCATTTGGTTTTAGAATTGACACAGGAATGTGCATTTTTAGCATGAGTTCCCACCTGAAACCAATACAATTATTCAAGGACCATACTTTGTAAAACAGTGGATTCCAGTGGGGATTCAGTGATTTTTGACTAAAATCAACCATTTAACCAGCATGTTTTTCTAGGCTGATATTCTTAGATATCTTGAAAAGAAAAGAAATAACTTAACCATGCAAAATGTAATGTCCAATTATAAATAAATACTCCATTATAGACAGAGAAATATAAAAATATGTTGGAAGGAGCCCAACAAAGATTTGAAAATAACCGAGCTTTTCTGTATCATTTGTTCAATGAATATTAAAAGTTGTAGTTGAGTGAAATAGCAGTTAAAGAAAATGAAGCAAATAAATAGATTGCAAAAACTGTAATCTGAAAGTGGCATTTTATTTGTGTCTTGAGCATATAACACATTTTTCTTTCATTAAATTGTTGCATGCTGTTTTCTTGCATCTATTCATCCTATTAGCTCCTGATTCATAATTTGACTGCTTATAGCCCTGATTCTTAAACAAAAAAGAAGAAATAGGTCACTCAAGTTCTTATAGCAGAGGCTGCAGATGCACTCAGCTCAAATAAGTCACTCGAATCCTTAATATGGCCACAGTGCATCGCAATATCGTTATCACAAACCCTATCCTGTCTTGAGTAAATATATGCATTCTGGCCATTTACAAGTGAAAAGTGGTCAGAGTTCATGTCAAAAATGAAATATTCCTAGCATGTCCTAGCAATGCCAAAAATATCTACAGCAAGCAACATGACCTAGTACTTTTTTTTTATTTTTCATTTTTTGCTTCCAAGTTCCCTACTATCTTCATCAAATGTCAACTTTGGAAAAATAGTTCCTCTTTAGGGGTGTGACAATTACACAAATAATAGCAAAAACCAAGCTTTCTCTTGACATATTTCTATTTCACCTTTTTTCCCCAGTACTTTTGCTGTAATAATTAATTCATTCAATAAATATTCATTTCTAAGAACTGTCACCCAAAATTCAAAATAAGGGTGTGTATGTGTTCAAGTTCAGCTAACCCAAATCCTCAAATCTTCCTCATTAAAGAAGAAGAAAACAATTAAGTTAACAAGTCCTCACATTGTATCAACCCAGTTCAGGACAACCAAAGAGCTCCCGACTAGAAGGTGGGTAAGATGAAAACTATCAAAGGGTTAGGAGAAACAAGGAGATGGAAGAAATATATGGGGTGTAGGGATGGGGAGGGAGAAGTCAATACAGAGTATAAGATGAAATATGAGAATGTACCAAAACACTAATAAGATATCCATTAGGACAACTTTGTGAATGCATCTATACAAAGGCCACAAGCAAAATGAACATATAACCATTGCATGAAATGAAAATACATGTGTGATTGGGTGTCTGCAATGAGTGATCACGTGGTTTGGGTCATACAGTTCCGGTGGCCAGGGGAGAGAGGACATGTAGAGGTGAAGGGCATGGTCCCCACTCTCAAGAAGCTCACTTTCTCACCTTTCACTGATCGTGGCACTCTTTGTAAAGGCCAGCCCACAGAGATTCCCAACTAACGTGTAATGGAACATGGGTCATGTGATTTGGATCAAGAGAGATGAGTGAGAATTCGTAAGGCAAAGAAGAAAAAGGGCCATCTAGGCAGGAAGAGCAACTTGCTCCAAATGGTTTGGAAATGACCGGAAGCAGTACGTGTAAGAAGCAAATTACTAAGGTGCTGAGTATCTGTAGCCTGCATGTGAACAAACATGGCTGGAGAGAAAAAAGAAAGGCAGATTGGATATCATCCCAAAGAAGTACGAAATTGATTCTAATAGGAACAGAAGTTACTAAAGAGGTTCATAGGGACAGAGTGGAAGGGATGAGAAGAGGGGCATTAGGATGAAGACAAGCGAGGAAGGGAATCAGCTGAAGTCGGGGTGGAAGCACATGGACAGAAGTCACTGTATGCTGACGGCTCTGGTACATTTTCATACACTTGCAGAATTTTTGTTTTGCATTAGACTCAGTTTTTTTTTTTTTTTAAAGCAAAAACTTTTCACAACAATTGTAAATGAAGCTTTCAATCTTGGTTTTGTAACAAAACAGAAATGACGGTACTTTTTTTTTGGTAACTCCCCAGTACAGAGAATATTTTCATCGTCTGACTAATGACACTCCCACACAAGCGAAGCATTCAGACCGGATGGTTGATGTCCCAAAGAGAAGAATGAACCTTCTTTGGTTGAAAAAGATAATCCCAGCAATTCTTACTCCTCACAGAAATGTCACACCCCCTCAGAAGTTATACTATAAAACATGAAATTTTGAAAATGTAGCAAAGTGCTAGGAACATGGCAAAAAGTAAGTATGATTACCGAAGTACAAAGTCATTCAATAGACCTAAAATCAGGCTCCAAATCAAGACAATGTATGGAGAAATGTGGGGGAAAAAGCACCAAAGCCCACTCTTTCTAAGAGTTACAAGTGCCTCTGCATCCTGTGAACAGAGCTATACAGCAAGAAAAGAAAAGCAGGTGGCAAGGATGACAATGTAATCGAAGAAACAGAGGTCATGTTTCAAAGTTCAAAGCATGCGGCTCATTAGGACAACAAACTCACCCCCTCCCCTCACCCCCAGAGGAGCAGAGATTTGTAATCTGTAACTGGTAAGAACTAAAAGGCCAACTCACACTCTCTGATCAGCCTCCACAAAGAGCTTCTTGACATAATTCTGAGGCTATTAGGATCTAATGATCTGAAAAATATTTTTGATTAGAGGAGCACCAGATTGACAGATATCAGAGGATAGCAAGGTAGCCCCATATCACAATGATAGATGCTGTTTCTGTGATAATGAATAGACTGTTCAAACCTGGGTCCTCCACTTTCATTCTCAAAGGAGACAACTGGCACTCGGGAACACTTAATTACCAAGTCACCCTGTCCCAAGCCACTTACCCTGTGGGTACCCAATAAATATTAATTAAGGTTGATGATAAAGAACAGCTCATTCTGGGGTGAGACGAGTCTGCTGTTTAGCGGTGCAGCGCCCACCCTTATATAACACCACAGGTAGACGAATGAGGCAAAACGATTTTTCTAATTGAAACCACAGGGGGTCTTTAGGTAACAGAATGTAATTACCTAACCTGGAATTTGGCCAGAGCAATGGGGTGTAAGCCTCATGTTTTCAAAGAAGAGGTCATGATTGTGCAAAAGCAGGAGATCCTCAATCCACATTGACATTAAGTGACAAAACTGACCACGGTGAATGTTTTGTTGTCAAAGATAAATGATTGCCCCGGTAAGATAATGCATTACTGAGGTATTTTGGTAAGGACCTATTTTGTAGGAGAACATCTATTTGAAATACTTCATGAAAAGAGTCTGAGGAATTAGACCCTGCTGCAGGATCTTTTCTATTCTGCCCCCTTATGAAAAGTTGCTTTATATTGGGAAGTGTCAATAGTTCGTCAGGCATCAGGGGAGAAGGAAATGAGGAACAGGTTCTTTCTCTCTTAAGTGCTCTGCTAGGACTAGTTTGCTACTCATGCATCTTTTTTCATCCTGAGGAGTTTTATCCCCTTTGATTTTATCATCCTACTTACTCACTCTGATCTTGTAACATTATAACAGTGTCCTCATTTAGCCAGAGAATAATGTTTTGGCTGGAGAAACCAGCACTTCCTCCTCTTCAGCTTCAAGTGACCACCTAGAATGATTAAAATGTCCCAAGATTCTAATTATGCAAATACTTCTGAGAGTCTTTCAAATTTAAATTTTACACTGCCCTTGTTTTTAAATCTGCAACTGATGTGCTAATGTGCTTATTTTATTTTGTAAATCTCTCTAGGATTTAAATTGCTCCATTTTTGAGGGCTACGAGGGAAAAAAAATCAAATCTACAGATGGCTAGCATCTGTGGTTCTACAGTGTTAACATGTACAATAACACACAGTTTCTAATTGAATACCAGAACGTAACTCAATCGAGGGTCTGTGCTAACATCATAAACCATGACAGTGCAGCCCAAGCAATTAATAAATAGTAATAGCATCTCTCAATTGAATTGTCAGGAAGGGGCACTGTGATGCAAGTTCCTGCAGTATACTTTTCTTGAGTTACACCGGTTAACAAAAGAAAAATGGATGCTCTTCTAAAATCATGTCGCAGCCGTTAATTTTTAATATGTGGCACTAAAGAAAAACAATAACAACAACAAAAAGGAAGACATATAATGGACAAAGAGAAAGTGATTAATAACTGATTACTGCTGTTTGGGAGGAGTTTTGGTCTCTGTGACATTGTTTCAGCTTTGTAAATCCATCTGAACCTACAGATCTCCTCAGTGTCATTTAAAAAATCGAAGTAAACATCAGCGTTGAAAGAAGTAATACAAAGAGACAGGGCAATCTTCTAAAGCTACCAGGCATTTCTTCCTGCTGCTGATAAACATATCCTTGAACAGTTCAGAGAACTAAATGAGGAGGGAGAATTTTGTGAGTATTTCGAGCAATAGGCTGAAATGAATCACATCAAGATCACAGTGCTACCCTGGAAGTACTATTTTCTGCCCTAACTTCATTTCTAAAAGGACTTGTCCTAGTTCTGTTTTAAAATCCATTCCAATTGATTTAAAAGTTCAAGATCATCTATATTTGTGACATGGCTGCATTTCCTTTGCTTGTATTAGGAATTCTCTTTACTCTGGGCTAGTACATGGTAGAGGCAAGTAGGAGAGAACCTATGTAACATGGGCTTTGGGGTCACAAGAATCAGTTTACAACCAATGACTTATTATTTCTTGAGGTGAAAAACACTTGATATTGACTACATAATGTTAGACAAACTGTACAAATTCAAATTGTTATTGACTGTAATTGTAAAAGAACTATAAAGATTAAGTTCTTTTTGTTTGTTTTGTTTTTAGGTCGCGAACAATAAAAACTAATTTAAGTCATCCTAAACAACACGGGAAGTTCATTTTAAGGATGCTGGACCCCTGCAAGGATCCACATGAAAGAGGAACAATCAGGAATTCAGGAAGGGCGGGCAACCAAGGCACCACCACAGAGTACTGCCTTCAGACATTCTGGGAACTCCCTTACCATGCACTACTTCCCAACTCCCATTATCCAAATTTCCAGGAGAACATCTGCTGCAAGCTGCTAAATCCAGCCAGGGTTGCATACCTTGCTTCTGTTCTAATGATCTGTGGCCAGGGAGGCTGGGTCATAAAACACACGTGGCTACTCTAGGCCCACCTGTGTGATCCTATGGTCAGAGACCACGTTAAAGAAGAAGTTGATACGGTAGGCTAGGACAACATCCACAAAGAATTTGCAAGCACAACTCCCATTTCGCTATGGCCAACGCTGCCTTCAGATTTATGTCAATTCTCACTGTCTACACTACCAAATCTATGAACAGTTAACTTTATAGAGTAAACTTTACATTACTTTGCGGTCTTCAAAGAAAAGGAGCATGATTACTTACCAGTTTATTGAACTATGAGTTTGCATTAGCTTAAGAAAACTGATGGTGGCATTTGAAAATTTTGACCTTGAGGCCTTCTCAACAAATGTGTGTGGTGTTCATTTTAAAGTATTAAAATAAAAACTTTATATTAAAAAGTTCCACCATTATAAAGATTGTATATCATCTAAATAAATTCATTTGCCTTTGTGGATTGAAAATGTCATCTAACCACAGTTCATCGATTTTAGAGACCGTATATTAAAATTATTCATAATAGTCTAAATGAAATCTTAAAAATATGAATTATTGCAGTTGGTTGAATATATTAGGTTTTTCTTATCCTAGTGTTTTTATCTAGGGTCATCTGTTCAGTCCAACTTTAAGTCTTGCTCATAACAGACTAAGGTAGACAGTTAGAAAAATGGCATAATTGGATTTTTAAAAAGAATCTTCTATTTTTCTAATGAAGAATAGAGAAAACACATTTATGGTTATTTCTTTAAACCTTCATTTCACTTGAAATCATAGTCCTCTTCATGTCTTGGCTTCAAATATGTCTGTTTTATACCGATTTGTATTTGTAACTCTCTCTATTTGTAGGGAAACCCTCTACTAATCCTTTCTCTGGACTGGACACATAGTGTCAGTAGTTGGCAAAGGAATGGATATATAAATGAATGAATCAATCAACAAGAAATCATATATCACACATAAGTATTGAGTTTCCTAACTGCCTCTGAGTTGATTCTCCAAACATTCAATTCTATTACTTCCTTATTCAAAAGATTTTAAGTTAACTCCTTATTGTCTAAAAGTGAAGTTCTACATCCTCTAAACCTTCAAAACTTTAGATGAGTTTCTTTTCTAGCCTTTTCTCTTGGCAATTAATTGTTAAATTTTCTGCAAGAAGTGTACCTTCTTACCTCTGGTACCATTGTTGCTCTCTTTCATCTGATAGAGGCAGCTGCCAGTTTTCTATCTTATGCTCCATGGGAGAATGTTCTCTTGAATTTCCAGTGTTAATTATAGTGACTCTTCCATACACACAAAATACTAGTTGAGTGAATCAACTAATGGATGGATCATGAAATTCTAATAATCCTTTAAGAATGAACTCTAATATCATTTTTTCCCGTAAAGGTTGTCCTAATTATTCCACCTAGAAATCATCTTTCTTCCCTCTAAACTCCTTTACATCACCCATGTAACAGATCATGTTGCCTCCTCAGTCAGGTGGGTCCTGACCATACCTTCTATGCTCATGTCATTGTCTATGTCTATTACCCTATTTTGTATTTTTTTTTTTTTGGTTTGATATTCTTCTTCCACTACAACATCACACCAATTCCATGGTTCAGGGACCAATGATTTCCTGTTTATAAGTATATAAATATATATGCTCAATAAACAAGTGGGTTCCTAGAGAAATATATACAAATATTATTTACTCCCTTGGATTCTAGATATTTGGCTCAAGTCTTTCTCACTGACAAAATCCTTAAAAGTTAAGGCACCAGGTAATTCATCTTTGATCCTGCATATCTCACATTCTCATTCATTCAATATCAACAGTAACAGTAGCAAATGTTTATTGAGTGCTTACTAGATCCCAGGAACTGTGCTAAGGTGATTTTACTGGATACTCACAAGATTTCTATGAGGTAGAAACTACTGTTACTCCATTTTCAAATGAGTAAATGAAGGCTGCTTAGAGAAGTCAAGTCACTTGCCCAAGCCACAAGAAATTGAATGTCAATGCCAGTATTGAAGACAGGTATATTAGACTCCACAATCTATGGTCTTAATGAACATAGTCCTGTGACATTTCCCATTGTATCAATAAAGGTTTCCTGAGTGAATGGGTTTGTGAATATGAATCTATCAAGGACAAAAATACCTTATTTTTGTCTTCACAAATTGGAACATGGAATCCCACAGCAGGAAGGGCTCCTATCAATCACCTATCCTTTAAGTGCATCTCCTCTATGATTTCCTGGTGAAGATTTTGTCCAGCTTCCGCTGGGAAACCTCTAGAGAAAAGGAGTGGACTTGCTCTAGCAGTGGACTTTGGCATTGCAGGATAGTTCTGAACTTTCAGGTGAGTCAAAATCATTTTATAATGAAGCAAAATCTGCCTTCCCAAACATTCCATTCACATAGCTACTTCTTTTCCCTGAGATCACATAGGATAATTGAAGTTCCTCACAAACGCTAGCACCACATCCCCACTGGGAATTCTCCTCCACAGGCTAAGCAACCCCAGGCCTTTTGGCTGTTTTTTACCTTTGCATAGCACCAGGGATAGCTTCTTGGAAAATAATGTGAAGCTTTGTACAAATTATTAAAAATAGCCATGTAAATTTTATAAAATTACAAAAGCTAAATATAAAATAAAAAGAGCTATTTGCTCAAAACCTCCTTAGTAGCATTATGTATTATTTAATGAAAGCTAACTACATTAATTCTTTCTTACTTTGTGAAGAGCCTGTACTCAGCCCATTACATGCATTATCTTATTGCATCTTTATAAGATGTCACAATGTAGGTGCTATTATTAATAATTTCAGTAACTTCATTTTCTAGATCATGGAACTCAGTCCCAAATAGAGTTATGTGCTCCTCAAGGATGTTCAAGTCGTGAGTGGGAATGACAATAACAATAAGCTCTCTAATTTTAAAACCTATGCTCTTAGCCATTACTCTATACTGCCTCATTAATTGAAAATGATATATAGACATTTACTAAATACGTAATGCAATTTGAATTTCAAAGATTTCTACAATTTTATAATGATGTAAAGGCATCTCTGCTATCTCATCAACTTCTCTCTTGCTCTACCTAAAGCAATAAGGTTTACATTGAAAATACTCATTTAGCCTTTAAAATACTAACAATGTTAGAGATATACAATTAAAAAATTGTCCATTATCCCGTGCTTTCTTGCTCTTTTTATTTACATCTTTTCCATTTAGTTTTATTTTGCTTTGCTAGGGCAACAATTACTTGAGATAATACTGCCACAGCTATTATGGGATACTCAGAGATCCCACATAACAAAGTATTGTTCATTCTCTTGATGACTTCTGATGCCTTGGTATTCTTTAGACCAGGTGGTTAGTTGAGTGTGGTTGGGCAAGGGAGTAACAAGATGAATATACAGGTGAATGGCTGTACATATTTAATTGGGATTTTTTAATACAACACCTCATGGACTGTTTAGACAAGAGCATAGAGAGCTGAGTATCCTTGACAACAGTGTGGGTATATAGCAAAACAAAAGAAAGACCAGGAGATTTACAGTAGGAGATCTAAGCAGTAGATCATTGGAGTAACAGCTGACAGCCTTTTGGCAAAAGCCTCAAAATTTTTCAAATGTGTTCACAAAATGTACCACAGAGAGTGGGTCATTAGAACATTTGAACAAAAGGCATTAATAATTGGCATAGTGGCTGATATACCACTGTAAATACTGATGTTGAGTGTTAAAATTTCTCTGTGGTTACAAGTAATGGTTATAAGTAATACAGCTACAGATGGAAAGAATAATCAGTGAATAAGGAATGAAAAATGGCTTTTAACACCAGTTAACTTTTTAGTCATTGAGCTGAGTTCCCCCATAGGTAGAATGGGGCAAAAAAGTTTTCCTAAAATCTGTATGGAACCACAAAAGACCCTGAATAGCTAAAGCAATCCTGAAAAGAAAAGCAAAGCTGGAGGCATCACAATTCCAGACTTCAAGTTACATTATAAAGCAGTAGTAATCAAAAGAGTATGGTACTGGCACAAAAGTAGACACATAGATCAATAGAACAGAACAGAAAATCTAGAAATAAACCCACAATTATATGATCAATTAATCTTTGACAAAGAAGGTGAGACTATGCCATGGGAGAAAGACCGTTTCTTCAACAAATGGCATTGGGAAAACTGGACAGCTACATGCAGAAGAATGAAACTGGACCACTTTCATACATCATACACAAAAATAAATTCAAAATGGATTAGAGACCTAAATGTGAGACCTGAAACCATAAAAATCCTAGAAGAGAACACAGGCAGTAACTTCTTTGATGTTGGCCATAGCAATTTTTTTCTAGGTATGGGAAGGTAAGGGAAAAAAAAGCAAGGGAGGGAGTCAAGGAAAACGAAAGCAAAAAAAAAAAAAAAAAAAAAGGGGCGCCTGAGTGGCTCAGTTGGTTGGGCGACTGCCTTCGGCTCAGGTCATGATCCTGGAGTCCCTGGATCGAGTCCCGCATCAGGCTCCCTGCTCGGCAGGGAGTCTGCTTCTCCCTCTGACCTTCCCCCCTCTCATGCTCTCTCTCTATCTCATTGTCTCTCAAATGAATAAATAAAATATTTAAAAAAAAAAAAAAGTTGGGACTACATCAAAATAAAAAGCTTCTACACAGCAAAGGAAAAAACAAAACTAAAAGGCAATCTACAGAATGGGAGAAGATATTTGCAAATGACATATCCAATAAAGGGTGAGTATCCAAAATGTATACACAGCTTATAAAACTGAACACCCCCAAAATAAATAATCCAATTAAAAATGAAAGCAGGAGAGATGAACAGACATTTTTCCAAAGAAGAAATACAGATGGCCAACAGACCCCCAAAAAGATGCTCATCATCACTATCACCAGTGAATGTAAATCAAAACTATAATGAGTTATCAGCTCACACCTGTCAGAACAGTTAAAATCAACAACACAAGAAACAACAGGTGTTGGTGAGGATGTGGAGAAAAAGGAACCCTTGAGCACTGTTGGTGGGAATGCAAGCTGGTGCAGCCACTGTGGAAAACAGTATGCGGGTTCCTCAAAAAGTTAAAAATAGAGCTACCCTATGATCCAGCAATCACACTACTGGGTATTTACCCAAAGAATACAAGAACACTAATTCAAAGGGATACATGCACCCCTATGTATAAACATACATTTATAGCATTATTTACGATAGCCAAGATTTAGAAGCAGCCCAAGTGTCCATCGATTGATGAATGAATAAAGTAGATGAAGAAGATGTGATATATATGTGTGTATATATATAAATCTATATGTGTGTGTGTGTGTGTGTGTGTATATATATATATATAATGGAATATTATTCAGCCATAAAAACGAATGAAATCTTGCCATTTGAAATGACATGGATGGAGCTAGAGAGTATTTTGCTAAGTGAAGTAAGTTAGAGAAAGACAAATACTGTATGATTTCACTCATGTGGAATTTAAGAAATAAGACGAATGAGTAAAATAAGAGAGAGACAAAGCAAGACACAGACTCTTAATTATAGAAAACAAACTGATGATTACCAGAGGGAAGGGGAGTGGGTTGATGGGTGAAATAGGTGATGGGGATGAAGGAGGGCACTTATGATGAGCCCAGGGTGATGTATGGAAGTGTCTAATCACTATATTGTACATCTGAAACTCATATAACACTGTATGTTACCTAACTGAAATTAAAATAAAAACTTAGAAAGAAGTTTATCCTACTTATTTCACTGGTAATTGGAAACAATGCTCTTGACAGTTTTGGGATACTGCATGTCTCATCTGAAATTTAAGTCGATTTAATGATCGCGTGTGATATCTAACAATAGTAGACGTTTATTATTTAACTTCAGGACATTTATACTTACTCCAGTAAACAGCTCACAATTTGATTTTAGGGATATGCCTCTTCTCTTCCTAATCTCAGTGTGTGAGATTCCATCTACCTTTAAGAGTGGACATTTGTCCCTGGAAAAAAACATTCAACATAATTTATTCATTGTGTCACTGTGACTGGTTCAGAAACAAATAAGTGATCCTTAAGATGCTTGCTCAAAGCCCTCTTAGCATCCTGCAGATAGTGACAAATGAAGTCACTGCACAAACTTGAGAAATACCAAGATGCTAAGTCCTAATGATAACACTGGATTCCTGAAACTAGCTACCTTATTCTAGGACTTCCCATTATATCAAAGGATTCATTGTGTTTTGTGTTTAAGCATGTTGAGTTAGAATTTTTGTCACTGGCAACAGAGAAATTTAACTAATAAATCAAAAAATAACTTGAATCTAATTAATCTTGGTTAAAAAGCCAGGCTTATACTACATTATATATTGATGTTTTCCAAATATTTATGATGATGTAACCCTTTTGTCATATAACACCTAACAATTTTGGAGGGATTAGTGATAATATGATAGACATTTTGAGACATGGGTATAAATGATCACTGCATTCAATGGATCTTAGTCTACCATGTTTAAAAGACTATTAATTCATCAAAAATACATTATACAATAAAAAAAACTAACAAGTAACATTGAATTACAATTCATGAAAGAAGACATATAAATGACAAATCGGGAAGGTGGGATTCATCTGGAAAAAAATAAGTCAAAACATTAATAGTAGAGTTAGTTAAACATGATATACTGATTCTAATTTCTTAGTTTAGGCAAATGTATAAAGGTTACGTAAGGTGTTAGCATTAGGGAAGATTCTATCTTTGTAATGTTTCTAAGTCTAAAATTATTTCAGAATAAAAAGTTAATTAAAAAACTTACTATATACATTTTGTGTATCGAGTTGGCAAGATTATTTTAATAGCAATATAAAATGTGGCTCAGGTGCTGGGAAAAGGGTACCCTTATAAGCTGTGATGGCCGAGTAAAAAAATGCTAACTTTCTGGAGGTTAATTTGGTAATATATCTAAATCCATAAAATCAGCAAACACTTTTGTCCCAAATTACTTCTTCCAGAAAAATAATTCCTAGAAAATAATATGAAGGATGTACAGATATTTATGTAGGTGAATATTTATGTAGGTAGTATTCTTTTACATTAAAAATTCAAGCTAAGTACATATCCAGTAATAAGGATCTAATAAATGATGGAACATTAATACAATGGAATACTATTTTGAACCAGAAACAAATCATACCATAGTAGGTAAAAATACCTAGCAAAATGAGAGTTTTCTCAGGTAATAGTGGGTGGAGAAAAAGCATGTCATCATGTAATGTATGTAGTACAATGCCAATTATATTATTATTCATTTCTGAAAAGAACTTATATTGAGCACTATTGTAGTTGGCGCTGGGGATATTGATAGCAATGAACAAAATGCACAAAAAAGCCCGTGTTAATGGAGCATATAGTCTAGAGTGCCATGAAAGCAATAAACAAGCATATTGGATAGTACGTTAGGAGGTGGTAAGTTTTATACAGAAAAATAAAGCAGGATAGGAGATAGGGAGTATGGGAATCCTGGAGAACGGTGTAGCAACTTTAAACTGCTTGGTCTGGAAAGATCTCTGAGAAAGTGATTCTTAAGCAAAGGCCTGAAGATAGAGAGGGAGTGAGCTTTGTGGTTTTGAGGAACAGTAATCCACAGTGACTAGAAAGTACACTGGTTTTGAGGGAAGGCCATGCCTGGAGATTTCTAGGCCCTGCAGAGGGGCCAGTGTACTGGAGTGCAGAGGAAATGAGAAGGAGTACTGAAAGTCCAGCAGATGGCAGACCACATGGGTCATTGTAAGAACTTGGCCTTTACTTGGAGTGAAATGGAGAGTGTCATTGCAGGGATTCGAAGTGAAGGGGAGCACGGTTTGATTTATCTTTAAAGGGATCATTCTGGTTGCCATGTTTGAAAACAGAGATTGAAGGACGCCAAGAGTGAAATCAGGAAGGCTTGTTAAAAAAACCAATGCAATGATCCAAGGAAGCCATGATGGTAGGTTAGACTATAGTAATAGCAGTAGAAGTGGTTAGCAGTGGTTAGATTATTGAGATGTTTCTAAATTGTAATAACTGAGAGAACTGGATATGGGAGTGGTGTGGCATGAATCAGGGACTACTTTAAAGATTTTGACCTGAGAAAATAAGATGGAGTTACCATGAACTGAGATGGGGAAGGCTGTAGCTAGGACCAGTTGGGAGAAAAGATCAGGAATTCAATTTTGAACATGTCAAGTTTAGGGTATTTCTTAGACATCTGAGTGCAAATATTAAGTAATCAGTTGACTATTTAAATATAGAGTTAAAGTTGGATCTGATAAAAAGAGAGACACAAATCTGGGTAAGACCACCAAAGCAGGGTAGATATTACATAGTAAAAAGAAGGTTCCAGTGAGTGAGCCTTGGCAAACACCAACACAAAAAGGTCAGACAGAAGAAAGACAACAGCAAAGGAAACTCAGCAAGAGCATTTAATGAGTTATGAGCAAAACCATCCTGGAAGCTAAGAGAATGGAATATTTCAGGGTAGGGAGTGATCTTCTAGGTCAAATGCTACTTATCGGTCCAGTAAGATGAGACCGAGAATGGAAAATTGGATTTAGCAACATGGGATATCATTAATGATCTTTATAAAGTCAGTTTTCATGGAATAGAGTGTGTTTTAAGAGTGAGACAGAAGAGTGAGTGTATGATAGTGATTTCAAGGCATATTTCCATTAAGAGAAGGGAATAATTAGGACCATGGATGTGGGACCAAGAATAGATTTTTTAAAATATGCAATATAACAGCATATTTTATACTTAGAATTAAAATCCAAGAAAAAGAGAAGTTATGATGAAAGGAAAGTTCCTATAGTGACATTATTCAGCAGGAGAAAGAGGATGTGATCTAATGCTCATTTTATTTTGCTGTGATTACAATTCTATTCACCTATTCAAATATTTATTTGTGGATTTTGTGGGGTCTCATGTAATCTCCATTTTTTCTATTTTTCACAATATTTTCACAATAATTTTATAAATTATACATTTTATGACAAGAAGATATTATGTTAATTATGAGTAAGAAAGCACCGAGCATTTCTTTAAATTTTGTATTGTATCTTGTTGCAACAGATGTAGAGCAAAATGACTGAACACAAAATTGGTAACCCAGACTTCAGTATGGTGTTCCACTTGAAGTTTTCAAGAGTAATACAACTAAGAAACAATCCTACACTTTTGTCTACCATTTTATATTTGGGTACTTACTAGCCAAAAAAATTTAGCAGAACTGGTTTGTGGAAATAGAAATACCATTAGTTAATTCTATGGTCTGAATATTGGTGTCCCTCCAAAATTTACGTATTAACATCTTAACTCTCAAAGGCGATAGTGTTAGTAGGGGGTGCCTATGAGAGGTGCTTAAATCATGAGGTCATAAGTCTACAAAACAGGCTCCAGGCTGAGCATACAACCCCCATCAGGTGAGCATCAACCATCAAGTGAGCATACAACCAGAAGTCTGCAACCTAGAAGAGGACCCAAACCCAGGCATGCTGGCACCCTGATCTCATTCTTCAGCCTCCAGAACTGTGAGTGATGTATTTTTGCTGCTTCTAAGCCATCTAGTCTGTGATGTTTTGTTATAGCAGTCCAAACAGACCTAAGACAGTTAATTAAAAGAAAAGACAAACACAAAACTTTAAGACTGCTAAAAAGGCGGGGCGCCTGGGTGGCTCAGTTGGTTAAGCGACTGCCTTCAGCTCAGGTCATGATCCTGGAGTCCTGGGATCGAGTCCCACATCGGGCTCCCTGCTTAGCGGGGAGTCTGCTTCTCCCTCTGACCCTCCTCCCTCTCGTGCTCTCTCTCATTCTCTCTCTCGCAAAAAAAATAAAAAAAAAAAAAAAAGACTGCTAAAAAGGCATCAAACCCCACTCATATACACAGAGCTCACAAACATAATCACATACACATACTACACACAACAAAATACACGCATGAACACACACAAACACATGCATCCATGTAAACACACACATATAAAGATACATATACAAACATGCACATAAATACCCGCAAACACATGCATCCATACCTACACGTACATAAACATGGAAGCATGTCTACTCACACACACAGATACACGCAAGTCTGTCTAGTTCTGGTTTCGGCTGAAGGTCTTTGGTTTTCTCTGGTGCTTCCTTTCCTCACATACCATTTCCCACAAGTTTGTGCAAATTCAGATATTATCATGAATAACTAAGATTCTCACAGAGAACTTCCTGAAGTGACACAAATACTCAGGCCCCGAACCAGAGATAACTGAAATTTGACTAGATCCTGGACTGAATCCTCAAAGAAAATATCTCTACAAACCACTACACTGCACCAACACATGAAATGAGACGCCTGCAGGTCGCTCTATCAGAATCCAGTCTAACTAGTATGTTATGTTGCCCCTGCTGAACTAATACAACAATCTCTCGATATTTACATATGTATACATGTATATTTTTCTGAACTTTTACAAAAATCTTTCCATTAATTTGTTCATAGATGTGAAATATAATTGCTCTTTTGATTTTTTTCTCCCTATCCATTTTAAATCATGGAAAATATAAAAAGGTGTACATCAGGCGCTGATTTAGTCCTTTGATCAATGCTCATCTTGCATGGGCAGAGCATATAATGTAGGTGATGGGGTTATTATCCTGTATCGGTTGTATAGGTTCCTAAACCAAACACCATCCAGTAGGTGAGTAGCACAGAAACAAAGACATTCAATTATATTTTTCCCTCTAGTGATCTATTCTCTTGGCATATATCCATGCACTGGGAACTTGTATTAGATATGATTTAAAGAATGGTACAAAAACAAAAAAATCAGAGACTGAGCTCTCTGAGTGCACGAGCAAAAAAAAAAAAAATACAAGCATAGCTCTGGAATATGGTAGATTCTCTTGTATGTTTATGGTTTTTCAACCTCTGAATGCAATCATTATTTTTCATTTATCACTAAGCCACTCCATGCTCTCTATAAAAATCACTGATATGAGGAATTCTTTTTTTTTTTTAAAGATTTTATTTATTTATTTGACAGAGAGAGACACAGTGAGAGAGGGAACACAAGCAGGGGGAGTGGGAGAGGGAGAAGCAGGCTTCCCGCCAAGCAGGGAGCCCGATGAGGGGCTCGATCCCAGGACCCTGGGATCATGACCTGAGCCGAAGGCAGACGCTTAACCGACTGAGCCACCCAGGTGCCCCTGATATGAGGAATTCTTAATCTCAGGAAACAAACTGAGAGTTGCTGGAGTGGTGGGGGGTGGGAGGGATGGGGTGGCTGGGTGATAGACATTGGGGAGGGTATGTGCTATGGTGAGCGCTGTGAATTGTGTAAGACTGTTGAATCACAGACCTGTACCTCTGAAACAAATAATACATTAAATGTTAAAAAAGAAGAAGAAGAAGAAGATAGCAGGAGGGGAAAAATGAAGGGGGGTAATCGGAGGGGGAGATGAACCATGAGAGATGATGGACTCTGAAAAACAAACTGAGGGTTCTAGAGGGCAAGGGGGTGGGAGGATGGGTTAGCCTGGTGATGGGTATTAAAGAGGGCACGTTCTGCATGGAGCACTAGGTGTTATACACAAATAATGAATCATGGAGCACTGCATCAAGAACTGATGATGTAATGTATGGTGATTAACATAACATAATGAAAAAAATTCTGAAAATAAGACATGATTTGCTTTTTTTTTTTTTTTCCAGAAACTTGAAGGATACCTTACAGATAACAATAATGAGGGGGCATTTCAACTGGACATTAGGAAAAGTTTTAATATGAGTGTGTTTACAAATGTGTATTGTATATACAATTTGTATCAATGTTCACATGTGTGTATTTGCCTACATAGGTATCTATCATTATTAAGGTGGTTATACCCTATATCAAAAGGAAAGCTGTCTGGAGTCAATAGTCAGCATTTTGCAACCCAATAGATACTGAGATTCAAAATGCGTACCCTATACAGCCTCAATTTGGTCTTATCTTCCCCCTGTAACTGAAGAGTATTCAGGCATTCCATGTCGTAGTGACACAGTTCTTCCCAGGTCTTGCTGTTTTGTTCTTCAAGCTATTGCACTTTGGAAGTGACAAAAGCCACTTCCCAGGGAGCTGTGAGACAGCCTCTCAGTAAAGGAGGTCTATTTCCCTGCCCCCCTCCTACCCCAAATTCCATACTCATGACACAGAAGCACAGTTAGAGATGAAAAATATGGTTCATTATCTTGGTTGTGCAGAGAAAAATGTTATGGCTTTATTTAGCAGTTGCTTTTATGCTTTTAAAAACATGTTAATTTCATTTTTTATGTAATTGTGCATTAAATCATCTCAGACAATTGTGTGATTTGGAAATAAAAGTCCAACAAAATAAGTAAAAGCTATAATGTGGTTTTATCCTTACCGCTTTTTGTAGTCTGATTTTATGTTCCTCAAGCATTAGTGTCTCCGCTCCTTCCTGGGAAGATTAATCTGGAGGCTCGTAGAGACTCTTGTCTTCCTGTCTTTAGTTCTCCTGGTGCTCTGAGATTTTCCTTGTGGTTTCTGCATCTACTACTCATGAATTACCAGCCCCAACAACATTAGGACTTAGAAAGCCTCATGATCCTTTATTCGGCATCCTAATAGGGCCACCAACATGGATGAAGGCCTCAACCCTGAGGGAGAAATATTAAAGAGACCTAAACTGCCCCAAGTAAAATTATGAATCCTAAACTACAGACTACACTGTACTCACCAGAATACTAGGGATGCATTTTTTTTTTTTTTTTACTAGAATATAGGCAATGGAATATGTGCAATGTAATTCAGCATGTTTGGGAGATGTTTTTCTTTTATCTTAAAGAAAAGTTTGTTCATTTGACACATAGCATCTTCCACAGCTCCTATTTTAAACACTTTATGAAGGCTGAGGCATTCTGATGGAAGTTAATGATGGATTGTGACTCCTGAGTGTGGCCTCTGTGTTATAAGGTGATTCAAGACTAATTTCACACATGTTAATTTTTTTTTCAAATGTCTCTCAATACATATAAACAAACTCTTTTGTCTTCCCTTAGTGTGTTTTAATGTAGATTATTGTTGTAAGGCATTACACTTCCTTTAAGGCAGTGTGCACTAGTTTGCTAGGGTTGTTAGGACAAAGTACCACAGGCGAACAACCGAAATTTACTGTCTTACAGTTCTGGAGGCTAGAAGTCCAGGATCAAGGCACCACAGGGTTGGTTTGCTCTGAGCGCCATGAGGGAAGGACCTTGCCAGCCTCTCTCCTTGGCTTGCAGATTCTTGTCTTCTCCCTCTATGTTATCATGCCCTCTCCTCTCTGGCACGCCCCTGGGTCCAAGTTCCCCTTTTTATAAGGACACTGGGTTTAGGGAACTAAGGCCCACCTAAATGGCCTCATTCTAACTTAATTACCTCTTTTTTTTTTTTTTTTAAGATTTTATTTATTTGTCAGAGAGAGAGAGTGAGAGAGAAAGGAAAAGCAGGGCGAGTGGCAGGCAGAGGGAGAAGCTGGTTCCCCACTGAGCAGGAAGCCCAATGTGGGGCTCAATCGCAGGACCACGGGATCATGACCTGAACCGAAGGCAGACGCTTAACCGACTGAGCCACCCAGGCGCCCCTAACGTAATTACTTCTTAAAAGCTCTATCTCAAAATAAGGCCAATTCTGAGATAACGAGGGCTAGGACTTCAGCATATGAATTTTAGGAAGACACATTTCCAACCATAGCAGGATGTGAAGCAGTTTTCTGGTGTCGTTCACCCAGCTTAAAAATACAGCTTTCCAAAGACCGACATTCTGAAAAAATCACTAAAGATTAGCTTTTTCTTTCACAATTCTAAAACGAATTTGTTTATGATCCAGGTAGGAGTTTATATAAAAGAAACGAAATCACTCTTAATTTACTTGTAGTATACTTGTCTCCTTAAGACAGAGGTATGTATATGTATGTACACATGCCTTACCCCATGTGGCCACCAAATGTGGCCAGCACTGACACTGACTTCCCCCCAAGGCTACTAGGAAATGTCAATTAAACAGCCAAACTTTCAGAGTTTGGTACCCTACCTGCCTGGGAGCTTTTGTATTCGATTTATTGTTAAATAAAACAGTCAACTTGGCAGCTAAGTTAGATTAACAAATTATAATAAACTCTTTTGGGTTTTTTTTTTTTTGCTTAAAAAAAGGTGAGCTAATATTCCTGAAGTATACATTTCAGAGAGGTTAAACATTTTGAGAGGTTATTTGTTTGTAACTATTTCAAGTTGAGCAGGAGAATAGGAAGGTGACCACAGGCCTGTTTGAATGAAACAGAAGTATAAAAGGATCTTGACTTAAAAACTAGTAGTGGCTTTAACATTTCTTTTATTAACAATTAATATTTTATTAGGAGGAACTGATGTCAGAAGCCAAGAGTAGCAGAGAACAGCTGTGGGCCTCAAGTTTAAATGTCTCCCATTTGACCCATTTATATTCCTTTTTCACTTTTTAAAATTCACTCATACACACACACACACACACACACACACAGCTAATTTAGCCAGCTTGCCTGCAAAACCCACTCATGTGGTTATTCAGCTGAGTCTACCATTGCTCCAGTAAAACCCTGTGGTTCCACTCTCCATTGGGGGTGCGGGGGCGGGATGAGGGAAATTTCTGGAGTCAAGGAGGCATCTTTTTCTGATGACAGCCTTTAAATATTTGTTACTATTGGTGTATGCAGTAAGGCACTGGTGGGCTAAGTGTTTCACATGTATTATCTAATTTAATCCTCACAACAATCTTGTAAAGGTGAGGCAAAGGAGAATTCAATAGAGATTCAGTGGCTGGCTAGGGATATAAATATCGTAAGTGGTGTTGGGGCAACTTTTGAAAATTTGACAGTGTGAAAGGGAAAGAAGCTGAATTTAATGTAGTAGAAGAAAGATTTCCTTTCCAAAGTCAGAAAGGTATTTCTTTTCTTTTTTTTTTTTTAAAGATTTTATTTATTTGAGACAGAGAGAATGAGAGAGACAGAGAGCACATGAGAGGGGGGAGGGTCAGAGGGAGAAGCAGGCTCCCTGCCGAGCAGGGAGCCCGATGCGGGACTCGATCCCGGGACTCTGGGATCATGACCTGAGCTGAAGGCAGTCGCTTAACCAACTGAGCCACCCAGGCGCCCTAGAAAGGTATTTCTTGAGGAATGTGTATTCCTCAATGTGAGAGAAGAGGGCTGGATATTTCTATTTTATTACATTGTAGCTAACACTTCTTGAGATGCTACTGGTTGCCAGACACTGATCTAAACACTTTATGTATATTACCTTGTTTAATTTAACTGTGAAGACAGTTACACAATGAGATAGGTTCTACTGTTATCTCCAACTTTCAGAGCTTAATAATTTTACTTAGGTCACACAGTTGGGATTTCAAGGCCCTAGCTTAATCTGCAGCCTGTGTCATAACTGCTATTTTTTTAAATTTTTTAAAGTTTATTTTTATTTATTTATTTATTTTTATTATTATGTTATGTTAATCACCATACAACATCATTAGTTTTTGATGTAGCGTTCCATGACTCATTGCTTGTGCATAACACCCAGTGCTCCATGCAGAATGAGCCCTCTTTAATACCCATCACAAGGCTAACCCATCCTCCCACCCCGCTCCCCTCTAGAACCCTCAGTTTGTTTCTCAGAGTCCATCGTCTCTCATGGTTCATCTCCCCCTCTGATTTCCCCCCCTTCATTCTTTCCATCATAACTACTACTTTACTATTAGGCTGTAATAGGATAAAGCAAACTTTATTTGATCAAACAACAATAGGTAGCTTGACTTACCCATAGGGTGTGTTCATAAAAATTAGAGTATGGTGTCCAAACTCCTCAACTGAAATATATATTAAATGAATGATGGTAGTATATCATTTAAAAAATTCTGAAAAAGATAATCTGAGGTTTGAGCAACTAAATTATTCATAGGTTATCATAGCATTAAAAAAGGGAAAAAATCTGGGCACCTGGGTGGCTCAGTTGGTTAAGCAACTGCCTTCGGCTCAGGTCATGATCCTGGAGTCCCGGGATCGAGTCCCACATCGGGCTCCCTGCTGAGCAGGGGGTCTGCTTCTCCCTCTGCCCTCTTCCCTTTCGTGCTCTCTGTCTCTCATTCTCTCTCTGTCTCAAATAAATAAATAAAATGTTTTAAAAAAAATAGAGCTACAAAAAAAAAAAAGGGAAAAAATCAAACCCTCAAATTTCAATGATCCTATTAAAGGAGGACCAAGATTGTGGCAATCCATATGAATGAATAATATTAAATCATAAAAATAGCAGTTACAAAGATTTGCAAACAGCATGGGAAGCTACCCCTCATGAAGTTTTAAGTGATACTGAATATTGTTTTTAAAGTAAGTTTTTAAATATGTAAAACTATTTGAAAAAGAGTCTGGAAGGAAATATATTGACATGTTAGCAGGGTTTATTCACTTCCAGATAGATAAATTTAAGGGGGGAAGGGGTTTCCATTTATACTTTGCAGCCCTTTTCAAATTTCATATCAATAGTGCATATTACTTATATAATCAGGGACAAATCATATTTATGAAAGATAATTCTATGGCAATGAAATATTTTCCATATTGAAATAACCATCTCATAATTTATGTGCCGTCAGTGCTCAATAACAGGAGTCAGTAAGCTTTTTCTGTAAAGGTCCAGATAGTACATATTTTAGACTCACAGACCAAACAGCAACATTGAGGATATTCTGTAGATATCTAACAAGAAAGAAAACAAACGTCCTTGTATTTATTGGCAAAATTCAAAACACAATACTAATACTCAAATATAATTTTTTTTTGGTAATACACATCTACTAATAAAAAGACTGAAATTATTTTTGAATGTGTGTGGATAACATTTTGCTGAATTGGTGTTCAAAGTTAGCATTTCCTATCATCTAGGTTTATGGCACATGCTCATCTGTTAATGCTGATCCATGATGAGATTTTATGTATTTCATTTCCAAAAATGGCTTTTCGCACAGATAGGTGACACGTGTGGCCCTTGAAACACTGTCGAGTTGTAACTGCTTCGCTGCAACTTACAGTGTGCCAAGAAGCGAGCGCCACATATGATCTCTGTTGCAACTACAGAACCCTTCCTCTTGTAGTAGGAAAGCGGCCACTGGCAATACGTCAATGAAGGGGTGTGGCTGTGGGCCAATAACTTTATTTATGGGACATTAACATGAATTTCAAATGATTTTCATGTGTGACAAAATATGCTGCTTTTGAATTTTAAATAATTGATAAATGTAAAAGCTTAAAAATTTTCAAAATAAAGGGTTCTAAATGAGAAGACAAATCCATTTTTAGCTAATGGACCTTGCGATAATAGGTGGCAGGCCATATTTGGTTTGAGGGTTGAAGTTTGTTGATCTTACTCTAGAAGCAGGCATGCCTCTCATAAACATGCAACAACCATCTCTGACAGCACTGAATATATCAACATATTCTTTATAAAAAATTAAGATATCTTTATGTAAAAATGATGTCTCTAGCCTCTCTATGAATGAATTCTTTTGTGGGTAAAGAAATGACACAACCAGGCAGAGAAAAATATTATGGGGACATTCCGAGGGAAACGTCTATAGAATCAGAAAGAAGATCAAGGTTCTGATATCCAAACTCGGTGTTATATTCGCCAGACCTCTGGCTATTTTTTATGGAAATTCTGGGTTGTCAGAAACTGTGCTAAACAAACCCATTATATTAGCCATTTAAGAAATAACATCAAATATTTAGAATCTTAAACGCAAAATAAACCTACCAGGCTAGACAAATTCCATTCCCCTATTTTATGTTCATATGTTGTTTTTCCCCCTACTGGCTACTTGAGGCCTTAGCAGAACACAAGAGATGCTCTGAAAGATTAGTCAGAGTTTTAAGCAGGAAAATATCTGATGGAAGCTTAAAGAAGCTGAGAAGTGTGTTAAAATAAATTAACTGCCTCCTTCAACCATATCTTTTGTGCAAAGTTCCCCAAAAAAGTAATGTACGAACCATCTACATCAGAATCATCAGAGTTCCTCATTAAAATGCAGATTCCTGGGTCCCAGGTATTTTCAAAAGCACTAAATTTGGAGGATTACAGCTTCAGAAGTTGTTTCAGGCAAATGTTGTATGGTTTTCATTTACAAAGCATAACACTTCTACATTTTCCTCTTTAGTAATTTACATACATAGTCTCTTCTACTCACCTCCTTAGAAGGTGTAAAGTTTTTCAAAAAAGAGACAATACTTTGAAAAGCAATTTGGTGCCTAATAAAAAGGTGTACATCCTTATGAAAATATTATAAAAAGCTATCAATGCTCATTTCAGGCGGCCATGTGTATGATGTATACCACGGGGATGTTTTAGGATCAGTGATGCAGAGGGAAGGAAAGTGAGCAGTCATAGTTAAGGAAGGTAGCCAGAGAAAGCCTCAGGTTAGGATGGAAAACAAGACACAAGTGACCACTGGAGTTAAGTATTCCAAGGCAAGGCTTATCTACTAGGGCAGTCATTCAAACGTGCACGGCAGAGAAAGGAAAATTTGGAACTAATTACAAAACAGAAACTTTACAAATTAGTCCCGGAAACTGTTCAAGACAAACACATTCCTTCAAGGGTAGTCTGAAATACCTGAAGTACTTTTTAAAAATTCAGATTTCTGGAATCATCTCGGACCTATTGACTCAGAATCTCTGCGGTGTGTCCTGAAATGTGTATTTTAAACCATCTGGTCAGCCATGTATTAAAATGTGTTAAAATGGTCCACTCCTTGGGCACATGATTCCATTGTTTGTTTTGAGTTGTAAAAATTCTTTAATTTATTCATTCAACAAACTGCTTAGAGAACTATATGGTCAAGGACACCATACACAAAGGAACTTGCAGTATTAGTCCTAACAAGTCCAAAGTCTAACAAGGAAATGCAGATAAATCGGCTATCACAATTCAGAGTGTTAAATGTGACATCAGTTAATTCAAGATGCCAAGAAAACTCTGAAAAACTTAAACAAAAAAAAGTTAATTTCAGGCAAAGAGTTCTCTTTTCCTTTGGGATACTAAAATCTATTCTTTTAAGATGACTTTTTCTAGGTAATGATATTTTTAATCCAAAATTATTTATTCATGACTGAAGTCTACCTACTTTAACCTTATCTCTGAAGCTGTTTCTATAAAGCAATCTATGAACAATTTACATCAAAATTTTCTGGATACAAATGAGTCCGTCCTTTGATTCTTAGTTTGAAGGCTTAATCTATTCTAGATTGTTTTTTTTATCCTTTATAAACTTTATTTTTCTTATTGACATGAAATTCACATATAATAATATATTAGTTTCAGGTATACAGCATAAAGCTTTGATATATGTAGATATTGTGAAATGATCACCACAGTAAGTGTAGTTAATATCCAACCTTACCCATAGTTACAATTCTTTCTTGTGATGACTTTTAAGTTCTACTCTCAGCAACTTTCAAACATACAAAGCAATATTGTTAACTATAGTTACTGCGCTACTGTGCTACATTTTATCCCAAGACTTATTTATCTTAGAATTGTGTAAGGCTGATGAATCACAGACCTGTACCTCTGGAACAAATACTACAAAAAAAAAAAAAAAGAAAAAGAAGATGAAGATAGTAGGAAGAGAAGAATGAATGAAGGGGGGACATCAGAGGGGGAGACGAACCATGAGAGAGTATGGACTCTGGGAAACAAACTGAGGGTTCTAGAGGGGAGCGGGGTGGGAGGATGGGTTAGCCTGGTGATGGGTATTAAGGAGGGCACGTACTGAATGGAGCACTGGGTGTTATACGCAAACAATGAATCATGGAACACGACATCAAAAACTAATGATGTAATGCATGGTGATTAACAAAACATAATAAAATTAAATTTAAAAAAAGGTAAAAAGTTCCAGTTATAAGATAGATTGTTCTTTATGGAATTTTCTTATTAGATAGTTTGGGATAGGAGAACTCCGGACATACTTTTATATGTATGTTCAGAACAGTAACATATGAAAAAATGTCCTCCTGTTCTGTAATTCAATCTGTATTCAATTGAATTGAATAATTTGGGGGTTGAGTAGGATATAGCACAACAGAAGTTCTTATTTCCAAATATTTTGGTCTAAGAGAGAGGCCATGATAACTCAGAAGTTTAGATAAACCTGGGTTTGACTCAGGATCTAATTTACTAGCTGTGTGTCCTTGCACAGCTTATTTAACCTTATCAAGTTTGTTTCTGCTTATATTCACTATAAGAGATTTATATGAGATTTAGTAATGTAGAGATTTATATGAGATTTAGTAATGTACAGGTTAATTCTGTCAACAGCATGCATATCTGATACACACACATATGCACATGTACTGCACACAAAGTAGTCATATGAGTAATCAAGGCTTAATTTGCAAAACTGTGAAGATAAAATAAAATAATGTCTATACAAAGGTTAGCACAGTGCCTTGCTCATAGAAGTTGCTCAATGAACAATGGTGGTAGCAGTGAGAGAAAGAGAGGGTAGGAGAGCAAGAAACTGAGGGATTTGAGGTTAGAGTGAAACAAACAAACAACAACAAAAACAACAAAAAACAATTGGGAACTCATATAAGAAAAGTGAAAGAGGAAGGTAAAAAAAATGTAAAAAAAAAAGTAAAGGTTACTCCTAATATATTGAATAGCTTTACTTTTCTCATAATTAGATACAGGTTTGCTTCAATGCTATGTAATGTAGTAGCCATGCTATCCTCTCATTGATTGAACAGCCATCATTAGAATAAGCACAAAATAGAGTAACACAGAAAGGTTATTAGTGTTTCATCTGAACTCTGGAAATGTCAAGCCATATAGGGCTGGTGGATGGTGATAGGAAACCCATTTCCAGTTATCATATGTTAATGAAGGGAAACAATGTGCTATCTACAAGGACAAGGAAAAACCCAGAATGAGCAGAGTCAGAGTCTATGCAGTTTTCTACATTTCCAGCCTCATTAAAATATGCAGATCATATCATTAGGAGACTGTTTCCTGGCAGAGCCTTCTCCTAGAGTTCAGTTACAGGCACACATTGGCAGTTGTTAGTACAATGATTTTAACCATGGCTATATTCTTCTATGTAAAAATAAACAAATAAAAAAGAAGACAAAGAAGCAGAAGCTGCTCTCACAAGCCATGTTTTCATTTAGAGAATTTTTTTTTCAAAGTATGAGTCTGTATTAAAAAAAAAAAAGGCCATTGATGCTTTTTTGTTCTTCTGACAATATACAAGGACCTTATATTGCAGCTTCATATTTCCCCTGTTTAATGGGATATATTTAATGGGGTAACAGACATGACATCTAGGTTTAATTCAGTAAAATGATCAAGAGTAGCTACTGAATTGAACAAACAGTACTTCAAAGACCTCTCTGACCAACTTTTAGCTTTAACCCAGATACAAAGCATTCTAGTGTTCATCTTAATTCCTTACTTCTTCCACATCTTTTATTTCTTCATTATTGCCTTGGCTCCTTCTTCTCTCCTTTTCTTCCTTACTCTGCCTGTCCTTCTTCCTCGTTTCTTAACTTCTTTTCCTCTTCCTTCCTCCCTCCCTTCCTTCCTTCCTTCCTCCCTTCCCTCCCTCCTTCCTCTCTCCCTCACTCCCTCCCTCCCTCCTTTCCATCTTTTCTCCCTCCTTTTCTTCCTCCCTCCCTCTCTCCTTCTTTCCTTTCTTCCATCCATCCATCCATCCTTCCCATCTATCAACTACCATCTTGTGTGTGTGGGCAAGGTGGTATTTAAAATAATTTTACTCACAAGCCTAATAGAACCTCACAAATGAACACCTTTGACACAAAGGCCCAGTGCAGGTAACCACCTTGAACAAAATTCTTGACTGAATAGAAATACAGAATGATAATAAGGAGATGGCTAGGTAACCAAAATTATTTTGTAGATATCAACATTTAAAAGTGCAATTATGTCAGAGTACATGTAAACAATGGATTTCAGCTATCATTATTATTATTATGAGGTATAAATATCATTTATTTAGTTTCTTCTGTCAGTGGTTTTCCCTGAGGTCAGACCTATTTTGATCATAATGTTTTCAAATTATTATCTTTTTCACTAATGGTGCAAAAGCAATGGAGGGTAAAACTGCTGGTGTTTTAGTGTGAATTAAGGCAGTGGCACCAAACCATGCTAGCAGCCACTGTGTTTTGCATCACCATCTACTTGCAGGGAAGAAACGCTAGTCTCACTGAAGATGAAATGGTAAAAATATTAACTTTATTAAGTTTAGACCCTTCGATACATTTTGCAATATTCTATGTAATGAAATGGCAAGGATGCATGAAACATTTTCTGCTAAAACCAATAATAGTTGTCTTGAGGAAAAGCATTTGTGCAGTTGTTTGAGTCATGGGCTGAACTACTACTACTTTTTAATGGAACATTATATTTACTTAAAATAACTACTTAAAAGACAACCTATGGTTATTCAGATTTGCATATTCAATGGACATTCTCTCATTCTCCAGAAAAATGAATGAACTGACTGTCACCTCAAGGAAAGCAACAATAATAGTACTTATTGCTAATGATAAAATTCAAGCTTTCAAGCAAAATTAGCATCGTGCAAAACTTGAATGCACTACTATGAGCACAATAGGTTTCCAACACTTCAAACACATCATTTTTTTTCTGATGAGATGGATGGTGATATTTACAAATGTGATTTTTGACATTTTTAAATGAAATGTGTCCATCTGTGAAGATTGGCACGTCTCAGTGAACCAACGTTTTTCAAATGACCAAGGCATGATGTTATAAGTTATTATATTAGAAAAGAGATCCATTTCAACTTTAAAAAAGGCCAATGGATTTTAATTTAATGGAGTAAAATAATTTATTAGTATGGTTTCAAAAAGGTTCCATACTGTAAATAATTTTTAATTTATTTAATTTTTAAGGAACTACCATTTGTTGAGTTTCTGTGTAAACTCAGATAAGAATATATATAATTAACTGGAAAAAACTAATAAAGTCTCCATTTCCTTTCTACATAACTGTGGGGGCCAGATATTCTTCAGCCAAAGCGATGAACCCAGCTTTGTTAAGTCAAGATTAAAGATATTTAGAAAGAATAAAACAATGTCATTCTTCCTACTAAATTTTTTGGAAAAATAGTTACTTTTCATGAAGTATGTTTTTATGTTAACATGTAATGAGTTTATTGTTGCCATTTTTAAGCTAATAAATGAATAAATAGATTTTAAACACTTCTCAGTCTTAATTTTAATGCAGTAAATATTGGTGGATATAATGTACATAAAATCTCTGGATTGAAAATTTCTAAAAGTGTAAAGGGATTCTGCAACCAAATTTTTGAGGGATGCTGTTCTAGGTACAAGCAATATTCTATGTATTTAATTCTTTAACAGTCTAGATATTATTTAAGTTACATCATCTGCATTAAACATATTTCTATACATACCTAAGAATAAGGTAAGTCCCCGCCAAAAGAAATACCCCTTAGATAACAGGTGTTGTGTAGATTTGTGCTAACAAATTTTATGGGTGTGCTCCATCAATTACATTATTTTTCATAACACAATATGTTTGGAGAAGATACATTAGCTTGAAACAACTTAAACTATGCTAGGTTTGCAAACTTTTGGAGGTCTGCTAACTACACTGGAATCAGGTTAAAAAAAAAAAAAGAGCAAAAATTTTAAAAGAATGTAGATTTTCCCAGGATTTAAACAGCTTGCAAATAAGCATGCCAATAAATTTTTTTAAATACCACAGTTCAAACACAGTATAGTGGGGCACCTAGGTGGCTCAGTTGGTTGAATGTCTGACTCTTGATTTCAGTTCAGGTCATGATCTCAGGATCATGAGATCGAGCCCCGCATTGGGCTCCACACACAGCGGAGAGTCGGCTTGATAATCTCTCTCTCCCTCTCCCCCTGCCCCTGCTCCCCCACCACACGTGCACACATACACACACACACACACACACACTCTCTCTCTCTCAAATAAATAAATCCTTAAAAAAAATACAAAAAACAATATAGTAGCCACTCACTGTGAAGATAAACATTTGCATATAGAATGAATGAAAAAACTGAGCTGTACTGGGTTCTTGTGGCTTGGAATAAAATTGACACTGTGCATGAATTAATGAACTGCTATATTCCCAAACCTTCAGACTGAGGTGAAGGTGCAAGCTCTGAAAACCTGCATTAGGTAACAAAGACATTGACACTGAATATGAATGTGAAATTGAAATTATCTCATGGGTATTGTGTTACAGTTTCAACAAATATACAGCGCAATTAAAATTTTGCAAAGCTACATTAATAAAGACTATAAATTAACATTTGACTATTTCATCTATGTCTCTTAACATTTTCATAATAAACTTGGCCAAAAACATTTTAAAAAATTCATTATTTGGCAAATGGGGCAGCCTTTTTCTTGAGATCACTTTATATCCAGGATAGACAAGATTTCTAATCCTTTACAAATCCTTCGAAGGACAAATAATTTTCCAGATGGGAATCTGATATTAGAGTGTTTGAGAACTTGCTCACACTTGCACAGTTAGTTAGCATGAAAAATGGGACTGGAACCTAAGTCCACTCTGCGAAGCCAAGGATCCTTCTATATTCTGACGTTCATGAAGTGTGTCCTATGGCCCAGGGACTGTTCTCACAGAACTTGGACCACATATTCACACGACATATAACTTCTCACAAGAACCCATGGGATGGGTAACCTTTTGGCTCTACTTACTAAATAAGAAAACTGACACATGCGAAATCACAAGATCAGTAATCAGCAGTGCTGACATTTGAACCTGGTCTGGTTTCAGAGTCTATGTTCTACTGGTTTACTTTGTACTGCCTTCTAAAATCTGCTTAATCTCACTGCCATTACATAGTCATTTCTATGAAACAAGTATCAGATGGGAAATTTTAAGTCACTTTTTTCAAGGATTCAAGAATACACCTGTAAAAGTATAGCAGAAATGGCATTTTTTAAAAAAAGATTTTATTTATTTGACACAGAGAGAGAGAGAGCACAAGCAGGGGGAGTGGCAGGCAGAGGGAGAAGCAGGCTCCCCATTGAGCAAGGAGCCCGATGTGGGGCACGATCCCAGAACCCTGGGATCATGACCTGAGCCGAAGGTAGACGCTTAACTGACTGAGCCACCCCAGGTGCCCCAGAAATGGCATTTTTAAATATTAAAAACTTAATGTTTAGCATGAGCTTTATTTGGTTCCTAGCTCTCTAAAAAAACTTGAGGCTTAGCTAAAGTTAGGAAAACACCCAGGGGAAAAAATTGTATGTTACTGAAAGTGCCAGGTCATGCCTGGGATTAAGAGATTCATTCCTCTCTACATATACAACCGGTAAATATATATACATGTATTTTTACTTAGTTATATATGTGGAGATGAGTGAATCTCTTTATCCCAGAGATAATATATAGATATACAATACAAATAATCTATGAATAAATAGACTTAGTATATACATATAGTATATATGGTATAATATACAGTATCTATTATATATAAATATATATGCACACACACTATATTATTAACAACAATAACACAGTGAGAATGATTATACATTTGTTAAATAATTTGAGCAGGGTAGACATTCATATCTTCATCATATGCAAAACCTAACGGGTACATATTGTTCACAATGATAAGCCTCTGTAGGTACACAGCTCAAAAGTAATCATAAAAATATTAAGGTCTTCTATGTTGGAGCAAGTACTACACAGAGGTGGGAAAATGGCAAATGTTAACACACACATGACAGTGAGATCACCCAAGAACTGAAAAGCATTCAGTTTTTGGGTAATGTGTTTGTTTTCCATCTTTCAATTCCCACTCCAATTTGTTTATTGTCCAGTGGGGACTCAGAGAAGTTATTAAATTCCTCAAGGTCACACAGAAAGTCACGGCTGTTCTTGGGAAAGGGGCTTGTATATTCCTGAATCCCAGCTAGGTCCTATTGCTTCCTCCACTGGATGGGTCCATGTGGACTGAAAGTATGCTCTTAAGCAAATTCCAATTATGGTTTATTAACTGCACATGTAGCATTTATCTTCCAGTTTCTAAAAATAGCAGAACCAATTAAACTGTCTGTTTAGCACTTTAGGTTTTTTTTTAACTTTTAGTTTTTCTCCAGATAAAGCCTTTATAGGAAGATAAATGGAACATTACAGATATGAGGGGAAGGGAGGAAGCCATCACTTCCTGTCACCGCCACCATCTTCTTTGACCAGCCCTATAAGGCAACCATGGCAAGACCTTTTCTGCTCCAGAACTGATATTACAAGATCCTCAGCCAAGCAAACCAGCCCATTTTTTGGCATGATGGATAGTAGATAAAAAATTTTATTCAAGACAGTTGCTAATTTGAAATAAAAGCCCAACAAATTCTAATGTTCTGTCCACTGTCAAAACAAGATTACACAATTGCAGCAAGAAAAATAGCGGGCTGGTAAAAGGAGGCTTCAGAGCAGTATTTTACTTTACACTAAAACACTATCTATAATTCTCAATCAGAGGTAAAAAAAAAAAGAGAGACTTAATTTGGTGAAAACTGTGTAGGGAATTACTACTTCTGAGATGTTTCTTTTAAGCCTGTCTTTTACAGCCTTTCCATTAAAGAACCACATGCCCAAAGGAGGGCCACAGAGGGTTGGGACTAGAATTTACACATTGGACATCCTCAGGGAAAAAGAAAATACAGGGAAGATAGCAAAAGAAGAAACATTAGTTCTCTATGTGGTGGGTTTACCATCAACTTCCAGAAGCCACAAAGGTCGAAAGAACAAAAGATGGCTGAGCAACCAGGATACCGGTTGCTTTTCTGGGAATGGAGGTGCATCTCAAGGAAGAGGTTCTTCAAAACTGAGGCTCAGACAAAGAAAAGAACTTTCTTCATATCACACTGCTGAGACCCAATCCACAGCCTCTTGACACTTAATCTAGTTCCTTTTCCACATTACCACAATGCTGTGAACTGGACATTACTTTTTTCCCTCCTCTGCATTTTCAACATAAAGCCTCTCTTGCCTTTTTCACCGTTGTAGGTACCAGACTTGCATGTCTATCACCATACCCCTCCCCGTCTACCAAGAGCGGTGGCAATGTTATAGGGCGCGTGCATACTCTATAGTTCACTACTCGGTTCTGTTGAATGTGTATGGTAATTATTTGACACTTCTAAGAGGTGACAACCATCATGAAATAATAAAATTGCAATTATCTTATCAAATTTAATATTCTGTAGACGTCAGAACTGAAATTTTTAAATCGAGAATGCCACTTCAGTGTAGCTGATTGAACTCAAATTCTTACAGAAATGTACATTTTTGTTACTTTTATTCTTAGTTTTGTTACTATATTAACTCCTTCTTTCCCACCACCATGCTCTTCTCTTATTTTCTTCCTCTTTAGAAAAGTACTAAAGATCCATTCCTTCTTTACAAACGTTCAGAAAACCCCACTTAATGGGAAAGGGGGCTGGCTCATACCCAAAGAGAAAACAAATCATGACCGTACTTATGAGTCTAACTCTCAAATACCCCGTTCCCCCTTAATGTGTATAACACAGCAAGGAAGAACTAGCGCCAATATACAGAGTTGGAAACAAGGCCACGCCATGAAGCAGCAGTTTCTTCATAATATGGACTACATGCTTTCTGGGTTAGGGAATCCTCACCAGAGAAACCAGGTACATTTTTTTCCCTTTTTTTCAGAAAACTAAGGCCCAGCAATACTAAAGAATTCGTTCTGAATCATTCAGCGTTCTAATGATGCAGCAGAAAAAGAACACAGAATCTTTAACAATCATTCAGCTGCTCTTTCATTGAATTTCCACAACCGAACTGCTAAACACTTTCCAGAAGGGTTTTTTCATTGGGGTTCCTTCAGTGAGCCTCTATAAATAATTTTAAAAGAATTAATAGCTTCTGACTTTTATTATAGGGTCCCTTTCTCCTCGATTGTAAATGGCTAAGCATCTTGTGTTGCTTCCATGAGCCTCCAAGATAGGCAATGTGATATGTGATGATAGAATACCAAGGCACTTTTTAGATCACTAAGTTAAGGCAACTCTTCTAAGTTCCCCTCCATGGAATACACTACCATTCTTAGGGCTATATCCTCTGAGATTAGCTAGAAAATTCTACATTAGGTTCTTTAGTCTTGCAATTGGGGGAGAAAGAATCTTATTCCTTAAGTTGAAAAAGAAAAAGAAAAACCAAACCAAATCAATTGCAAATAGGTTTTGAAAGAGACACCCCCCCCCCAAAAAAAAGCAAAAGAAAGGCACTGTGAATACTGCTTTTAAGTTCCGAATGCATCATAGGATGGAATTTCAGAATCATACTAGAATTTCAAAGGGCCTACTGACATTTTTGGAAGGACAAATTTGATTGCATTGCAGCCATACAAAATAAGCAATTTGTCAATATCAATAAATATAATTTCTGTGCTTAATATCTGCTAACTTAATTTATGTGTTGGTCATCATCTATTACTGCAAAACCTTCTATCACTGGCTTATTAAAGCTTTATTATGGTAGGGAATTTGAATGCCCATTTGGTTCCAGTCCATGCAGAAAGCTTTATATTCACAAATGACTGACACAGATAATCTTTTCCAGTGGACTGGGACTCACTGGTCATTGCAATATTTTATTGTGGATCTAACAGGACTTTAACAATAAAACTTGTAAAGATCATTTAGGTAAGCTGAGTCATTTCTGGAAAATATTACATGTGTATATACAGAGTAGAAAGGAAGGTAACAAACACTACAAATATAAAATTATAAGATTATGATGAAACAAAATGCACTGACAGTTTTTCTGAAATAGAAGACATTTTTTGTTTAGGAGAATAAACATAAGATTCTAGTTATGAATGCTCCATACCAAGTTGCTATTCTGTATAGTTTCTTCTGATAAACATACACAGCTAAAAAATCCTGATGTTATATTTTTACTAAAATCTTTTTCAATTGCCAATAAAAATGATTATAAGTAGAAATGTAAAGGGCTAAGAATGAAATAAAACTTTAACTGGCAATCAGAAAAATAACCACAGAGTGATTTGCTAATGGCTAATGACTCATTAAACCTAACATTTGTATCATAAACCATGTATGGAGGCACTTTAAAAAAGGTGGCCCCAATTAAAAGGTTACACACAATAACAAATATTCTAGAAAATGCCAGCAAAGCCATGCTTTACTGTAATAGACATTTAGAGTTGTGTCTAACATATTGCATTTAAGCTTCAAATTTAGAAAATTGATTTATAACATTAATCTTTAGTTGAGAAAATAACAAATGCTTATCATAATCAGACTACAATTAAAAAACAAATAGTCTTGCAAAAGTCTCTTTTTACTGTAGTTTACAAGATACTATTTCTACATTGAAAAAAATGTTTTTTAAGTAACCATCAAACATGTTTATTAAAACCTAATTACACAGACATAAAATGTGCATTTTGATGCAGTGTTAAGAAGACTAATCCCTAGTTTGATGATCTTCCTACTACCCTAACTTCAGATTAAACACACACACACACAACACACACACACACAAACTTTTACTTTTTGTCTGTTGTTGAGATTAACACTCCTGGTAGAGTGTCTGATGGGATAATTTGATTAGGATAGTGTTTAAAGCTCCTATGCAAATCCAAAGGCACTTCTCATTTTTAATACAGGAAAACAGAAAGTCAGAATTAAAGTTATTGAATTATGCATCATTTGGGCAGACAGAGATGTTTACAAGTGGCATCATTTGAATATGGCAAAGGCAGACCATTCAGCTGAGTAACAGAAATGTTTCCTATTGTGGAAGTGTCACCAGTTTTAAGTACTATTTGCTTGCTTTTTCTGTGCATATTAAATGTTAAGACTGCTGAATTATTTGAGTACTACAAAGAAAAATTGGAAATGCATACAGCACATACTCCATTCAAGAATCAATGATTCGAAGTTCAGGTTCCTATAAATTGCCTAAGTGAGAAAGCGGTATCAGAGTGGTACATAGTTGTATTTGAGGACTGAATCCATCACAAAAAGAGAATTGCTACAAATTTTAGAAGAAGATTAAACATAACTTTGCCTAATAGTTTTCTGAGCTCTGTAGATTCTAGGTTTCCTATTTCTAAGAATTATGAAAAAAATAATAATGATGCCCTCATAGGCAAACTATTCTAGCTATCAAAAATGTATGTAAATGTATTACAGAGAGCCTCCTTATTTCATTCAGATTTTCAATATAACGTAGACAGTTTCTGAATACATGGAAGTTTATTTTTGCTCCTTTCCCCCATTTATAATATTTTAGAGATCGTCTTATGTTTAGCTTCTGAGAATAGCATGCATAGACATTCTAGTGTTGCAAGGTAGACTATTGTTATTCCTGAAAATTCTGGACCTCCTAGAAGCCCTGTTGGTACTTATAGTGGGCCATCATTCCAGAAAAAATTCCTGTAATGAAATGTGAATAGAATAAATGCTGGTTTATGGGTCTATATTTCTGATCAAGGTTCTAGTGCCGCAGAAATATCCATAAATATAAGATTTGACCAAATATTTAATCAACTTTAAAGGAGATTTCTGAATGCTGTATTGTACAAAAACTGCCACCATATACATAAATCAAGCAGAGCCAGTAGAATAACCCACCACATAAAATTTTATTTCAGCTGATTCAGTATCATGGTATTCTATAAAATACGATCTTATCTTCATTATAATTTTGGCTTTATTTTTGCTTTAATGACTATGAAATGGAATAGATACTTTCTCTAGGGTTCAGGAAGTTTAGGAGAGGATCTATTTAGAAGGGGGGGTGGGTATTTTAAAAGGTATCTTTGAAGTCTCCTCTGAAAAAGCACAGTGTCGCATTTTTCCCCCTCAAACAAGAATGGCCTATCTTATCTTCTTTTCTTTTCATACATTCTATTTTACCTATGGTGAGAATAAACTTTAAGATTCTTACTGAACTTCCTGCTGCATCCAAAATCAGCATTTACTTTTTCAGAACTGCCTGGGCAACCTCTGTTTCATTGTGTGCTTCCTGCCTCGATTACAGTACATAACATGTGGATAAAACTGGCAAAATGCCCTTAGTCCAAACTACTTTACATGAATCCCCATGCAGTTGAGACCTCCTTGTACACAGTCAAGGGGGATGGGGGGGGCCTCTGCTCAAATGGGAAAACCATTAGTGACACTTTACAGAGTCAGAATTTGGCCAAAACACAAATAAGCAATTTTTATGATCCTGCAAGAGAAAGTTAACGATGCTTTTGAAAGATCACTTTCCATTAAAAACAATATTTTGGGAAAATTGAAAGTCAACACATTCATACATGAAAATTATCATATTTGGTTATCTATTTTTACCTAACAGGAATAGTAACAATATATTTATTTATGTATTTGAGTATTTATTTATTAAAGATTTTATATATTTATTTGAGAGAGACACAGAGAGAGAGTGGGGGGAGAAGGAGAGGGAGACAATCTACAGCAGATTCGGTGCTGAGCACAGACCCCAACATGGGCCTCAATCCCACGACCCTGAGATCATGACCTGAGCTGAAATCAAGAATTAGACACTCAATCAACTAAGCCACCCAGGTGTCCCAGGAATAGTAAAAATATACTTAGTTATTATTGGTAAATATATTCCCCAGAAGATGTCATCACAATGCAAGATGTCATTGACTACTATAATTAGAATAAATGAGAATTCTCAGAGACAAAAGTGCACCAAAAATTTGTCACATTGCATGTATTGAGACACATGTACGTTTTTGGGCTCCATTAATTCATTTTAGTCTTTTCTCCACAGACACTGTGGAGCTGTAAGTCTGGGTTTGGATGTAATGAAGAGTTGCCTCTCCAGAAACCAACTGAACTTGGAGCAGTGGGGTTGTGCTATCATGACAGTAGGTAGGAAGGAGGAATCTTGGGCCGCACAAGAAGACTGTGTCAGGAGAATGAGAAGCGGAGAAGGAGTTCAGTTGTCTCCGAACACTGAAATGTCAAACTACCCTAAACAAGGGAATTTTCAGATCCAGTGGACCATGAAAAGGGAACCATATTGGTAAGTTCCAGCCTCATCTCTATTGCAAGGATATTTGATGGTCTTATAGTTGACAGAAGAGAGAATATAGCCAAACGGGAGGTCTAGACGTGAAATCAATCACATTAGACTTTTTCTTTCTTAGGGGAGATCACATTTAGATCAATATCATTAAGAACCAGAATTTTTACATAGTCATGAGCCCTGGACATTTGTAGACTTTGGATTAAGACAAATACTGATGTATTTGTACATCTTTGTACAAATTTGTACATTACTACTTTGTAATTTAGTAGTTCTGTGACCTTGGGCAAGTTCCCTACTATGCTGCCCTCATCTATCAATTAGAATAATCACACTTTCGTGGGGTGGTTGTGAAGTTCAAGTAAAATCATGCAGATTGTCCAGCAAGAGCATGGTGCAAGATAGGAGCTCCATTCACTCATCTCCCTTTCACCGTCTCTTCTCCTCATGTGACAATAGGACAAAAAGTGTGAAGGAGAAAATATGAACTGTTGATTTTTTTTTTATTTCAACAAAACAAGATAAATTCACCTTCAGTAAGTTCCCACACTAATTCCACAACTCAGCCTCATGAAAAGAGCCTCGCGGAACACTTAAATCAATGCCCACGTAAACATTTACCAAACCACGGTACTGGCTATGTGTTAGCACCTAACATGGAAAATGCTTACAACGGATACCAGAGAGAAATTATACTCCATATCAGCTGCAACTTAAGCCCGTCTAATAAGGCATGATTATCCAAACTAGAGAGATGTGGACTATGTGGGGGGATCTGGGCTTTAAGCTATTTCCCATGGTAAGCATATCAATGTCACATGGCAGGTTTGAGACACTTTATTGGGAAAGTTATGGATCATAAGTTAGACTCAACTGTATGAACTATGCATGCTGATTACCTAAATTAAATTTGAATAGTTCAGCACATTTCCAGTAAATGCACAGTTACATGCTTTTTTCAGAGAATTTACTTGGAGAGAACTGAGTCTCTTGCTAATACCAATAAAAGGGATTTGAAAGCTGAAATGGTATCCAATCTTTTCCTACAAGGGTGAATGACCATAATCTCCTATAAGTTAATACAGTCAGGCCTGTTGTGAAGGGACAGGGTCTGTCTTCAATTTTTGCAGAACAGGCTTGTAAATGATTTGGTCTCCTTCACTGCAGTGAGCATATTTGTGGCTCTTCACCTTAATGTTATGATGAAAATGGGTTCAATTCAAAGTCTTCTGTCAGTAATACTGGATAACAGGAAACATAAAAAAAATACCTAATGTTGTATTCATGATACAGGCTCACATTGGTAATTCATCATTAAAGGATTTTACTTTTTGTCTCCCCTCTAACTGCTATGAAAACTATGTATCCAGATAGATTAGATTGCAACAGATGCTAACTTCTTTATTACTCATCTATAGAAAAAGGATACATACTTGTCAAAGATAGGCTCTTCCGGAATATGAGGTTATAGATGGAATTCGGGTTTACCTGCTGAACACTGCACTAATCCCTTTAGGAGAGGGACAAAAGAAAAGAAAACAATGTATATTCTCTCTCTACAGCACTTCTTTTCTGCAGATAACTGGTACTTTTCCTCATAGCTTGAACACTTTACTCACTTCTGATAAGCAGCAAAGCTCCCAAGAAAAAATATTATTCTGTGTCAGCAATGAAACCACATACAATGAAGATGAAAAATTGCTATTAAATCCTCTAGAGCAGTTCTGACCCCTACTTATTCAACAGTGAGTTGGAGCATCTCCCTGGGACTTTATGTACATCTTCATCCTTCCCATTTAAAATTTCAGTAAGATCCAAACCCAGAGCTTCTAGGCATCTGCCTATTCTTTACCCAGAGTAAACATTCTAGATTCACACTTTAAATGTTTCTCTTTTATGAAATATAAGTTCTTTAACCTTCTAATAATTGAGAAAGGAGCCAAATAACTAACACTCTTGAGAAATTGAAATGAAACCAGTGTACCACGCATAAAATTAAATGTCTTTTAAAATCCAAAAATACTCATATACACGTATGTTACTAAAAAGACATTCACTTACTTTTGAGTTCAAAACAGTTACCCTAGAATAAACACTGTCCTCTGGGCAAGTACTAGATGGTTAACAATGGGCAAAGATGATCCAGAGTGAAATAATAATTTTGGGTGAGAATTCTGGTTCTATTGTTTGCTATCTTTATGACACTGGCCTGGACTCTCTGAATCTCTGAGCTGGGTTTTCCTTATGTATAAAATGGAGATAAAAACAACAGAAGTATCTCACATGACCGGAACAAAGTTTAAATAACATTATGCACATGACGGTGTGGGGGTGGCTCAGTCAGTTAAGTGTCTGACTCTTGATTTTGACTCAGGTTATGATCTCAGAGTTGTGGATTGAGTCCTGCATCAGGCACAGCACCGGGCGTGGAGCCTGCTTAAGATTCTCGCTCCCCCTCTGTCTCTCCCACCCACCCGCCCCCCTCACCTCCTGCTCATATATGTGCATGTGTGCACGCAGGCACGTACTCCCTCTCTCTATAAAAAAAAAAAAAAAAAAAGAGAGAGAGAGAGATTATCCATGTGAAGGGCTTATCCAGGTGACTGGTACACAGCACATGATCAATGAATGTTAGCTACTGTTATTATTAGGAGGCAGGCATGCATAGTTATTTTGCAGTAAGTGACAGTAAAACTGAGAAAAGGAAAACTACCATTGATTGTTTTGAGCTTCAGGATCCACGTCCTGTAGATATTGAACTAGAAAGGGTGGTCTGTTCCTCTATGTTTTCTCTTGTCCATGACAGAGTAGCACATTATAGTTCACACTTTTGGACCTTTGGATCCAAAAGGATTCATTGCATTCATTATTTCAGGACCCTGTGGACTGCATTAGTGTAAAGAAAGTCCCAGGAAGGTGGGTATGTACGTGTGTGGGGGGGTATCTGTGAAAGTAGACGACCAATTAGCTCTGAAGTTTGATTATCGTATCTGTTTTTTGAGGAGCCACTGTTTTGGGGCCGTGCAGATTTCTATCACTAACTTACAACTATTCTGCTTTTTACAGGCTATTGATCACTCAAATCAGTTAAGCATAAATTTGTCTCCAGTATAATGTAAAGAGACGCCTGGGTGGCTCATTCGGTTAAGCGCCTGCCTTTCGCTCGGTCATGATCCCGGGGTCCTGGGACCCAGCCCCGCATCGGGCTCCTTGCTCGGCAGGAGCTTACTTCTCCCTCTGCCTGCCGCTCCCCCTGCTTGTGCTTGCTCTCTTTTGCTCTCCCTCTGGCAAATAAATAAATAAAATCTTTAAAAAAAAGTATAATGTAAAACACTACATAATCAGTAGGCAATGAGTATCTGAAATTACCAAGAATATTAACTTTTAGGTAAAATAAACAAAAAACTCATGAATTAGAACCATATTACCAGAAATAGATAATTTATATTTTATAATAGTGATGCATTTGCATATGCTTTGCACCATATTTGTCCTGTGTTTATTTCTCCGGCATAAAACCTTGGCTACTGATTGTGGTGTGCTGCATTTGAGATATACTTATGGCACGTGCGGTACAAGTGCCACATTTATTTACAGTAACATTTTTATTGCATGCCCATCTATGATGATATGGTGCTGAATAACCAGGGCGCACGGCAATATAATACCTCCTACAAGCGCTCAATAAAATATCTAGGAAAGGGTGAGTTTGCTGGAGTGTGACAAACACACCGACATCATGATGTCACACCATTCTCCAATGACAGTGCACTTCAGTAGGCATTTCTGAGAATCTGCAAAGTGTGTTGGGTGCACAGTTAGGTGCTAAAGAACCTCCCAGAGGCGGGATGTCTCTTGAGGCCATCTAGCCCACAGACCTCCAGAAAGGAAATATAATGTGGCTTCTATAAAGGAAAGAGGCCACGTCTCTCTTTTGTTCTCTCCCAAATGTGTGAAAAGAACAAAGGTATCTCTGAAGGGTCTCCAAGTATCACAAAAAGGAAAGTGAGGGGCACCTGGGTGGCTCAGTCAGTTAAGCATCTGCCTTTGGCTCAGGTCATGATCCCGGGGTCCTGGGATCGAGCCCCACATCGGGCTCCCCGCTCAGTGGGAGAGTCTGCTTCTCCCTCTGTCCCATACCCCTGTGTGTGTACTCTCTCTCTTTCTCTCTCAAATAAATAAATAAAATCTTAAAAAAAAAAAAAAGGAAAGTGAAAGAAGAAAGACTTTCTGGATTTCTATAAATCTTAATAATTTTTTTAAATACAACAACATATTTGGACTAAAAAGTTTTATACCCTCCTCACCAAAATAACACAACAAAATGCCAGTAGTGACGCATAGTGCTTAATACAGTACCATGAGCCTAAAGGATTTTCAGGTTATGGTAACAAAACATTGCACTCAGTCTAGGCTTTCCTGCTGCCAAAAGGTGCATTGCGCTAACTTATCTGTTGCTTATTTGTGGACTGCAACGGAAGCCGAGTTTACAATTTCACTTATTTGCGAGTGGATGAGCAAATGTGGTTTATTTTAATAGTGTGAGCTGTACAAATCACACATTCCTGAAGTGATGGATTTGAAAAACAAAAGGTATTAAAATAAAAGGAGTCCCATAAAAGTCCAGCCAGGAGGCAAACAAAACAGAGATTTTATCCAACTGAAATTCAGTAGATTTTTTTTAAAGCACATTTTTTTGTTGTTAGTATTGGTTTAGGGAAAGTGATGCTGTCTTTGCTAGTGTTTTACAGAGGCATTTATTTTTAGTTATACAGCTGAAACTCTCCAGCCCAGTGAACTATGGCTGTCTGTGGTGTATTCAGCAGAAGGAAAAAAAAACAGACACTTTGCCATTAGTTCTAAAAATATCAGTGACATGTCAGGGTCATCATCTCTATGTTAAGAACTATGGAGAGTTAAGATAGAGATGAACGTATGTCTTTCACACTCAGCATCTTCAGTGCAAATGAAATTTTAAAAGAATCTTTCACAGTTTTTAAGCTGAGTATGCATCTCAATTAAAAATCCAAAAACAAGCACACCTCTAGCAAATAAAATAGCTGGACAAGTGGCGTGAGAGAGCACACATGTGAACTCCAGATGGGGGGAAGGAAAGGACTTTAAACTGACAGTATCCTATTAATTTCTATAATATAATACATGACGTTATATATTGTAGATACTATAATAAGATATTACGGATATTATAATACCTCATAGAGGCTGGGTGGGGTGCTGGATTGAGGGAGCTGCGAGATGGGAATTCCAGGCTGGATCAGGCTCTACTAGATTTGCATCTTGGAGTCACTGAACCTGCCTGGACTTTTGTTTTCTCAACTGTGACATAAGAGGGGGTGTATCTATTAGCACTCCTTCCAAATTGAAAATTCCACACTTCAGAAATGGGAGTGAAGCTATATGCTTAAATACGTTAGTCTTATTTTCCATGAGATGCAAAAGTCTAACGTATATATATAATATGAAATCTAATAAATACACCATAAAAAGTGAAATATATAATGCTATTTATATATGTTATATATATATATAATGTTTACATATAGATATATTTATCTTCATATACAGGGATATGCAGAGTGATCTGGGGGCCTATTTAGTTTGCAAAGGACAGACAAGAAGAAAAATATTTAGGAAAGTTACTTTGGAGTGGCTACGTTGTCAATGTATGTGCACCAGTTTATGTGACTGATTAAAAAAGAAAATTTGCCACCTCACATGCATTAAGATGGCCACTATTAAAAAGAACACTTCATCTAGAACTAATGATGTAATGTATGGGGATTAACATAAGAATTAAAAAAAAAAAAAAGAAACAATACAGATGAAGATACGGGAAGGGAAGGAAAAATAAAATAAGATAAAAACAGAGGGAGACAACCATAAAAGACTCTTAACTATAGGAAACAAACTGAGGGTGGCTGGAGGGGAGGTGGGTGGGGGATGGGCTAAATGGCTGATGGGCTTAAGGAGGAACTTTGTGATGAGCACTGGGTGTTGCCTGTAAGTGATGAATCACTAAATTCTACTCCTGAAACTTAATACTACACTATATGTTAACTAACTAGAATTTAAATAAAAACTTGGAAGAAGAAAAAAAAAAAAAAGAACAATAACAATGACAACAAAAGAAAATAACAAGTCTTGCAAAAGGATGTGGATCAATTGGGACCATTATGCACTCTCGGTGGAATATAAAATGGCATAAGGTGGAAAACGGTATGGTGGTTCCTCACAAAATTCAAAATAGAAATTTCATATGATCCAGCAAGTACACTTCTGGGTATATGCCCAGTAGAACTGAAAGCCGGATCTTGAAGTGGTATTTATACATTCATGTTCCTAATAGCACTATTCACAATAGCCAAAAGGTAGAAGCAACCCAGGTATCTACCAAATGATGAATGGATAAACAAAGTGCAGTATATATTATATACATGTATCTATATATATGCATATTATTCAGACTTGGACAGAAATTTGGACACCTGCTACAACATGATGAACCCTGAGGACATTAGGTTTAGATGAAATAAGCCAGAAACAAAGAGACAGATATTGCATGATTTCAATTATATGAGATACCTGTAATAGTCAAGTTCATAGACACAAAAGGCAGAACGGTAGCTGATGGGGTTGTGGGGAGGGCAGAATTGGGAGTTGCTGTTTAACGGGTACAGATGAAAAGAAATCTGAAGCTGGACAGTGGTAGTGGTTGTACACCAATGTGAACGCATCGTTGCTACTCAACTGCACACTTCAGTAATAGTCACGACGGTAAATTTTATGTTCTGTATATTTTACCAATAAATACACATTGAAAAAAGAAAATCTGACTTGAACTTGAATGTATTAGTTGTTTTTAATGCTTAGAGAAACAGCATTTCATAGTGGTGAGATTCTTTTTTATTATTTATTTATTTTAGATTTTATCTATTTGACAGAGCACAAGCAGAGGGAGAGAGAGGGAGAAGCAGGCTCCCCGCTGAGCAAGGAGCCCGATGTGGGACTCGATCCCAGGACCCTGGGATCATGACCTGAGTTGAAGGCAGCCGCTTAACCTACTGAGCCACCCAGGCATCCCAATAGTGGTGAGATTCTGGAATGAGATTGCCCGCCTTTGCCTCGTGGCTCCAACTTTCCCCCACAGTGTGCGCTTTGAGTGGGTTCTCTAAGTTCTCTGTGACTCCTTTTTCTGATCTGTGAAATGAGGATAGTAATAGTGCTCTCTTCATAGAACTGTTGTGAGGCTAAGGTGTTGATATAGTAAAGCATTTAGAAAGATATCTGGAAAATATTGTGATTTAAGTGTTGCCATTAGCTATTACAGCTATTTTGCAAATAAAATTCTGCTAAGACATCTTCTTTTCTACATGATGTTAGCTTTATCTTCTTAGACATAGCAATGCTATCCTTTTAACTTGCTTGTCATTGAACTTGCTCACAATTACAAGTAAAACGGGTGATTGCTCTAAAATAAGAAAGTTGGAATATTTTCCTATTTTTTTAAGATTTTATTTATTTATTTGAGAGAGAGAATGAGATAGAGAGAGCATGAGAGTGGGGAGGGTCAGAGGGAGAAGCAGACTCCCCGCTGAGCAGGGAGCCCGATGTGGGACTCGATCCCAGGACTCCAGGATCATGACCTGAGCCGAAGGCAGTCGCTTAACCAACTGAGCCACCCAGGCGCCCTCGTTTTTTAAATTGTAGTAAACAACTTGTATTTTAAAATAATTTAGAAGTTTGGGAATGTAAAGTCATTGCAGAAGGCTAGTACTTTGACCTCTGTGACCTGAAGAACTAGCAATATCATCAAGTTTTAGACAATCAGTAAAATGATACACCATATAAACAAAAAGTTCTAGTTGCCTTAACTTAAAGTGCCTCTTTTTTTTCAATGATTGCACTTGAAACTCTTGCCATTATGGGGGTCTGTGTGTTTACTAAATATTTTTCCTGAAAATTTCTTGGAAAATAGGAAAAAATGCCATGACTTAAGGAGGGGCATTACACTAACCCAATGGCAGGTCTCGAAAGCAAATGCTCATTTGCTTGACCAAAAAAAAAAAAGGGCTGCCTTTTTAAGGTGGGGTGTACATGGTATAAAATAGGCTGTTTTCTAAGTCGCTGAAGAGTGGGTTCTTTCAAATGGCAAGATTTCATTTTTTTTTTTTTTGATGGCTGCATAATACTGATACGTGGAATTTGAGAAACAAGACACAGAGGATCATAGGGGAAGGGAGAGAAAAATGAAACAAGATGAAACTAGAGAGGGAGACAAACCATAAGAGACTCTTAATCTCAGGAAACAAACTGAGGGCTGCTGGAGTGGTGGGGGGTGGGAGGGATGGGGTGCCTGGGTGACGGACACTGGGGAGGGTATGAGCTAGGGTGAGCACTGTGAATTGTGTAAGACTGATGAATCACAGACCTGTACCCCTGAAACAAATAACACATTATATGTTAATAAGAAAAAGAGTGGGTTCTTTCAAAAAGGACTTACCAATTTTGCATGAAGTTTGGGGAGGCAGAGAAGAGTCTTTAATAGCAAGAGGCAGATAAACTTGAATTATCTAAATCGTGTAAGCTTTCACCTATGCAGTATGATTTCATACTGTTTAAAGTGATTGAAATGCTACTACCTGAATCACTAGCTAATGTAGCTGAGGCTTTCGACCCTCCACCACTTCAGAGTGAACTGATGGAGATATCAAAGGAGAGAGAAGAGAGCTTTCCAAGATGGCTCGAAGGCTAAGGAGAAAAGAAGCTATCAAAATAATTTTTACATTTTTGCCTAAGGTAAGAAAGGTCTGTGAGAAGAACCTGTATGCTTCAAAACACAACTAGAAACAGCAGAGGGGACAGAGGAATTCTCTCTTGTGCTTTGCTCTGGTAATAGTATTCCTTAGGGAGCAGTCTAAGAATCAATGATAGTGCTTCTCTCGGATGCAGCATGGCTTAGGAACGTGGATATTCAGATATTGGAGAATATGTACCTTTAATATTATCTGCCTGAACCTGATGAACAGATGGCATAAACTAAAATCAGCTTACCACAAATAATTATACAAAATGAAAATTAGATGGATGAAACCTAAAATTTGATGCTTTTTATATTAAGTCAAAATTGGAAATAGATAAGCTCATTTATGTAGCTAATAAATTGAAAGCAGAACATCCACCTTGTGTAAGAAGGAATACTCTGAAATGGGAATTAATATCCTAGTGCATAAACACTTTGAAGCCCAGTTACCTCTATCTAGTCTACGTTGTGTTTGAAAATGATGTTTTCCCTCAACTGCAAAGGAAAACCTCTGGAACAAAAACATAGTACATAGTACATAGAAAACACAAACCTCTGTGTGTGTGAGTGTGTGCACGCATGTGTGTGTGCAAGTGTGTGTGTGCGCTCGTGTACATTCATAACTAGAAATGTACTTACTAAACTAATAGAGTTGGAAAAGAATAACAGGATGGGTTTAGTTCAATTTATCAGTACATATCAGGCACCTACTATGTATAGATTCCTGCTATATAATAAACCACAAAAATCACTCCTCTCTTTCCCTGGGATGCTCAAAGAAGTCTAGAGTCCCCATTTGACTACAGCGTAAATAAGCAACCAGATACCGTGGGGCATCTCTTCCAAGGACATGCCCTACTTCGTACTGCCAACTTTGAGATTGCAAAGTTGTCAACCAAAGAATGAACAACTCTGCTCCATTCTGCCCAGAGATCAATGTTACATCTACTAGAGATGTCCCCCAATTTAGGGCACAATGGCCCCTCTTAAGTATAGCCAGTGAGAAAAAGTAAGACCACTCAAAACTCATTCAAAATTCATGATCCAGTTGTTCTTTGTAACCTCCTAAGGACAATAAATTGGTGCTCTCTCACCATCTTGCTACCAGAGACACTCTACATTATTTTATGGAGAATCTATGAGATTGATTTGTAATAAATGTCTGCTGGAGGTCAAGGTGCAGCTAAGAGCAGCAGGAGTGACTTTTGAAAAAAAAGTCATGGCTGTGGTATACAAACAAGCTTGAAAACCATAATCACCCTTGAATGATCTCTTGGGTCAATGACAACTTAAAAGCTATATAAACCCAAGGAGATTTGGGGAGGCACCGAACAGCCTTTAAAAGCAAGAGCCAAAAGAACTTGTATTATCAAAGATAACTGGGACAGCAGATTCGGTTAACTTCTTTATCAACTAAAATGAATGTACTGACAAATGAAAAGCAGCAGTGAATTACATGCATTCCATATCTGGCAGAGGCATCACTTGGAAAAAAAAAAAAGAAGATGGATAATGAAATGTTTTATTTTAATGTTCCCAGGAGATACATTTGAAAAATATACACATACATCAGCAACACACGGATAAGTTATGCCTTTGACATTTAGAAATGAAGCATTTCAATGTACAGATCTTCCTTGACTTAGGATGGGGTTACATCCTGAGGAACCCATTGCAAGGTGAAAATATCGTGAGTTGAAAATTCATTTGATGCACCTCATCTACCAAACATCAGAGTGTAGGCTACCCTAAACATACTCAGAACACTTACATTACCCTACGGCTGGGCATGGCTGTCTAACAGAAAGCCTGATTTATAATAAAGTGTTAAGTATCTCATGGAATTTATTGAGTACTGTACTGAGAATGAAAAGCAGAACGACTGTATAGGTACGGAGTGGTTGTAAGTGTATTGGCTGTTTACTCCCCTGAAAGCATGGCTAACTGGGAGCTGTAGCTCACTGTCACCGCCAGCATCACGAGAGAGTATCACTGCATATCATTAGCCCGTGAAAAGATCAAAATGCAAAATTCAAAGTACAGTTTCTACTGAATACATATGGCTTTCACACCATCATAAAGTTGAAAAATCATAAGTCAAATCATCGTAAGTCTGAGACCGTCTGTACGGGCTTTTTCAGGAAATTTGATATTTTGATTAGATGGACACAAGATACCTGTTTCCAAGAAGAGCTATATGGTAGTCCCCCTTTATCTGTGGGGGATATGTTCCAAGACCCCAAGTGGATGCCCAAAACCGTAGATCGTACCAAATGCTACATATACTGTGGTTTTTCCTGTACATACATAGCTATGCTAAAGTTTAACTTAGAAATGAGGTTCAGCAAGAGATCAAACACAACTAATAATAAAATAGAACAATTAAAACCATATACTGTAATTAAGTTATGTGAATGTGGTCCCTCTCTCTCTCTCTCTCTTTTTAAATATCTTACTGTACTGTGCTCAGCCTTCTTCTTGTGATTATGTGAGCTAGTAAAATGCCTACATGATGAGATGACGTGAGGGGAATGACGTAGGCACTGTGATGTAGTGTTGAGCTACTACTGACCTTCTGACGATATGGCAGAAGGAGGATCCCGCGCTTCCAAACCGCGATTGACCATGGGTAATTCTAACCGCGAAAAATGACAGCACAGATAAGTAGAGACTGCTGTGCAGTATTTTCACTTTAAAGCTCCAAACAGAACCTAAATGATAAACTGTATGTTTTGAGTTTGACTACTTAGAAATTCCTTTGTTCTGGTGTTTACTCAGTGAATAAGAAACTCTATATAAATAGGAATTTCTTTGGCTTCTCAAAAGGAAGAATTCAACATTAATGAGTCTATGTAACACCTGGAAAGATAGCATGAATATAAGAAGAACAGATAATTTTGAGAATTAGAAGGTTAGAAAGGAACCTATGGATTAATTAATGATCATACATTGTTTTGTGTCACAATACTATGGGCCAAAAACACAGATTCTATTTCCTGGAGGGAAACGACTGCAGTTGACGTGTTCTTTCTTCCTCTATCTCCTCTCTTGTTTCTGCTAACAGCATTCCAGGTCTTTTTGAAGAAGCATCCCTTCTCCAACTTTAATCAACAGTGTTTGGGAGGGGATGATTCTATTGCAGGTTGCTGTCATAGATGTTTAACCCAAGCCTAGATGATCATAATCATTGTGATTCTGGGATGAAAAGTGCCTAAAGCCAAGCCAATTAGATTGCTAGGATTCTTGCTGGAACTATTGCAGAATAGAGCTCTGATGTTACTATTAGCCAAAATTCCACAGATGAGCCAGCCTAAGAACAAAGGTAACATAGAAGAAAATAGAATCAATAGCTGGGTAGGTAGGAGAGAGACAGGAAGAGAAGGGGGGTGGGAAGGACAGAGAGAGAGACAGAGGATGAGGGAGACAGGGAGAGAGGAAAAGAAGAAGAGAGATCGAGAAGTTCTTGGTATCATTGTTCTTTGAACCCCGGATTTCAAACCATGCCTGAAGCCATCCATATTCACTCCTTGATCTTCCTAATTACATGAGCCAACAAATTCTCTTTCATGTTTAAACTAGTTTGAATTGCAGTTCCCCTTATTTGAAACAGTAAACATCCTGACCAGTATCTACTGAGGTTTGAGAGTGAGTAGTATGCCTATTGAAGAGGAAAGGGAATGTTCCCACCCCCATCAGCTTTCCAAGAACAAATTCTATTCTTGTATTACCGATGAATCACTCAAGGGCATTGTGCTTACTCCCCTGCCATTCCTTTAATATACCTTTCTTGGTGATCCCCTGTGACCCTGTAATATGATTATAGACATTGATGATTTACAAGAAGTGAAAATTCAATTGGAATGATTCAAAGTGACTTTGATAAACTACAGTCTGGGGAATATGCGTATTCTTAAAATACACATTTTCATTGATTACCTATGTCCTCAAGCAGTGGAGAGATGGCAAACTATATAGCCTAAAACCATTATAGACAGGGATGGAGGAAGACTTTAAAACATGTTATAATTGGTGAAGCATGATTCACCTAGTGAATATTCCAAAATGAATCAGAGTTCCTACATACCAAAAGATCCACTTCCCTTTTGAAATTTACATAGAAGAAAACGGAACACTTAGATGGGTGGACGGCTGAACTGAGTTTGACATTTCTGCATTGGCTCAATTTACAGTTCATGACTCTAGTCCCTAAATTAGCCATTCTTTTGATACTGAATTAAGGGCAAATTTGGACTCTAGGGCATGTTCTCTCCCCAGCCTATGAACTACATGAGGATTTTAAAAGAGATAAAAGGAACCTCAGTGAGACTCTAATTTAATGATTTCTCTTAGAAATGAAGAAACTGAGGGAAAAGAAAGTTCAATATGATTTGTTCAAAGTCACACAACCAGTTAATGAAAGAGTCATTCAGAAGTTTCCTGTCTTGTTTTGATAATGAGATTCAGAGATGTTCAGAATGCTGTGTTCCATTACCAAGGGAAAAGGATAGATAGGTGTTTTTACTCAAACAACAGTGGACTGGGTATGCTTAGCCATTTCTTTCTTCAATTAGAGGAGATGACAGATAGGTGGAAGATGGGTTTTCTGAGACAAAAAGAGTGGTCCATTTCAAGAAAACAAATGCATTAGAAAGAGGATTTCTGAATCTCTACATGAACTGAAAAGCTTTTAAAACACTATTTTTAAAAAATCATTTAACCTGTTGTTCCCAGCTTCTATTTTATTCAGTTATATAAGAAACTGAAGCTTCCAAAGGCGGTTACAATATATTGTCAAATTCTCTCTCTGGGCTGTTTTCAATTTCTCACCCCACTTTTCTTGTGCTCTCTCTCTTCCTCCATCTATGGAAATCTGACATGCTGTCAGAAAGCTCACCTTCTCATTCAGCTCCCCACTCACCTACAGAAATTCATTTGCATTTCCACAGCTGCCATATTGGTCTGTGACAATAAGAATCTGAACTTATTATCAGTGAATCTGATTTAATATCAGCACAGATGTGCGAAGCTAAACAGATCCATGCATCAGGGTTCTATCACGGGGAGGTCATTTTGAATGAGGGATGCCTAACTATCCAGTTCTCACATTACACTGTCAGCACACATTGGTGGTTACTGATGTAGTAGAAATCTACTGCATATCTGGTTCTAGCCTCATTTTAGCCACAAACGAGCTCTGTCACCCTGAGTACCCATATCTTTCCTCTGGATTTCTGTTCCCAACCATAAGAAAAGAGGTTAAACTGGGCATTTTTATTTACTCATAAATCTGACAAATACTCGGTGAATTCCTACTCTGTCCTGGGCATGTGTAATTCAGTAGTGAGAGAACACAAGAAAGCCGTAATGCAACCTTCCCTCATGGACCCTTCCAGTTCAGGTTTACATCAAGCTCTAATTTTCAATGCATGTATGTTATAAGGAGTCAACTTTTCAGGAAATTTTGAAATTAAACAACGACATCAACAACAACAACAACAAACCATGTTACCCAGAAGCCAGAAGCAAGCACATAACAGACTTGAGCTAATATATTCAATTCTATTAGATGGTTTATTAAACCCAAACTGTATTTTTTCATAAGTCCCTAATATACTTCTTCAAAGAACTATGTAGGTAATGTTTTATGCTCTGATTTAATTCTTTTTAAGTCATAGAAAGAGATATCATCCCCCCTCCCCAAATTTTGAGGAAATGCTCATCAACCACAGCCTGTGGGAAAACACTTGCTCCCAAAAGCACCCTTGAGAAAGGCAGTGTTATGCTAGAGGTCTCAGACAAGTGCAAAAGTAAAGGAAAAAAGCACGACCGGATTGGAATAGTGACCTGGGCTATTCTTTTCAGTTTCTCTTATTTCGATACAGAATACCTGACTTCAGAGACTGGCCTTCACACAGATAAAACAAATGTTAATAATAATACGTAGAAGAAGATCCTAAAAGCAGAGGCCCAGGTACATGAACCATGAAGACAAAGACCCTTTGCCTAGTTTCCAATCGTTCCTTTCTGGCACCACACTGTCTAGTCATATAAAGCTGTAATTGAAACCATGTGGTGTGTGCACAGGACTCATTACAGGCTTCTCCAGAGTAATCTCATAGCAGAGTCCTGTGGGGAGTCTCTGACAATTTGGGGCAAGATACTGTCGCTTAAATATGTGAAACGACACACAAACTTGCTTCCTCAGGGAAAAAAAAAACTGGTGTGAATTTAGTGTGTGTGGATAAATACTCCTGTCCCCAAATACATGTTTATGATTTTATTGACACCCTCTATAGAAGACAAAATACATTTTATGAAACAGTTCGGTGATTCATTTTACAATATAAAAGGTGGCCATTATAATAATGTTTAAAATAGAGATTTTTAAAATAAAAAGTAGGAAACCCTAAATTCTCGCAAAATACTACATTAACAATGGATATCACCACATTAAAGAGTCAGAACAGTGAAATATGATGTGATATTAATAGTAATATCCCACAGAGAAACATCCTTAGCTTTTGACTAGTAAGTCATACCACCCATTAAGGTATCTAATTTAGTGCAGAGTGAAAGTCATGAAAACTAAACCAAGTTAATGCTGGCTGAGAACGAGGGGAAAGTTGAGAACACCCATTCTGCTTCAAACCTGAGTCCCCCTGGTAAGCAGAGATCATTTGCTTTCCCACTGCTACTTCCCTTCTTCCCTAATGCTCCCACCACCAGCTATTTCTTCAAAATTACCAGCTTACAAGAACCCAGAGACTTCAGGAGTACACACAGATGGGAAACTCAGAGGACAACTTATGGTTCTGAGAGCCTAACTTTCTGCATCCACCCCTCATAAATTCAAGAAATATTTACTGCGTATCAAATGAAAGACACAGTTCTTGGTGCGAGTGAACTAACAGGAAATTAGACAAGGTCCTCACTCCCGTGGCACTTATATTCTAGCAGGAGAGAGGTCATTAACAGGTAAACAAACACGATACATCTTGAAAATAATAAGCTTTAAGGAAAATAAAGCAGGAAAATGTGATTGCCTGTGTTAAGGGATAAGGAAGGTGTGAAAGAGACATGTGGGTTGTTTGATCAAAACAAGCCTCAGGAAAGGCTAGGAAGAGTGGTTCGGTCATAGGCAAAAGCAAGTATGAAGTCCCCTGGGCTAAAAAAAAGCTTGCATTTGGGGGGAAAATACAACGAGTGTTTTATATATAAAAATAGTTTTTAAAAGAGTGAACAAAAAGAAGTGACGTATTTGAAGTGAGAGAAGTCGGCAAGGGCCAGAATATGAAATTTGGAAGCTGTATGAACTGCCTTTTCTATCCGTCTGTCCGTCTGTCCATCTATCCATCCATCCATATGTCTTATTCTAGACAAAGAGAATATTTTATTTTTTTCTTAATGAAAATACAGTTCAACTCAGTATCCATCGGAAATGATAAAACATCAAAATATCAAATACAATTATTCATATATGTGTGTGTATGCACACATATATACACACACATACATCTTTCCTATGCATGCACTCAGACACAAATGGAGACAAGCTCAGCTGTTGTTACAATCAAGAAAGTAACCTTCAATCCTTTTGAGGTATTGTGTCTGCAAAGGGCCTGGAGCCACCACACGTGGGAGCCTGGGAGCATCCCACCCACCTTCACCTCCTGCTCACCATAAATCCTCATTATCATGTTGTCAGCACTGGAGTCTCTTAACCTCTTCAGTGCCCGGGCTGACAGGCAGGAGCTGCTTATTAATTTGCCAATGCTTCATTTCATTGCTGTCTGAAACACCAAACCCTCTTTTCTTCTCATCCCAAAGACCAGAACTAAGTACCCACTACAAGCAGCGAACACATGCCACAGTACTGCCTATAGTCTTGACATTTTACATCTAAATTGGTCACGGAACAGTTTTAGTTGGGAAATCAATTTAAAACTTTTTATTTTCCCACACCTGTTAAACACATATACGTGCCTTATCAAGTAAGAAGGTGCAGATAGAATTTCTTTGTGGATGAAGGGCAATTAGGGTATGAATGGCAGAAAGCCTCTTTACAAATGGCGAGCTCTTGTTTTTTCTTTTTCTTTCTGCATCATTCTGCTACTCAGAATAGTCTAAGAGGCACAAGAACTTGGTTAGTAAATCTCCTTCTGATCATCCCTCAGCTGCCACGGGAACTCCCATGTAAGTTTACCACCTTGCATTATAAAGTGATATTACCGAAATTAAGGAATTCTAGTTGGTATTTATTTGAGCATGTAAACTTTCTTGGTATGCTTCTGCAAAACCAGTTTCTTTGATAATAAATGCATTTAATTTTCATTCTAACACGGTATGTATTGCTCCCTGGTGCTCTGTGTTGGCTGACAGCATCAGCTTTTGCACATTCCTAATCAAATTTTGTCTAACAAAAAGCTGAACTAAGCATATTTGTTTTCCTATTTATAGCTGCATGTGCTTACATAACATATGAGAAGGCAAGATTAAAAAAAAATGATCCCAATCTTAAAATGCATCCATTATGTTTAGTTTAAATACAAGCTATGTTCTCCCATTAAACAAGAATATTAAAAACAATTGGAGACAGACAGAAGCTTATTGCTTATTTTCCAAACAGTATAATCGTTGTGTTCATCCACAATAAAATAGAACCACAGGCAGAAATGTATTGCTCCTGGGGAAAATCTGCTTCCGCACCCTCCCCATTTGCACAAGTGCCGGGCACTGCTGCCCTCTCACGTGCCCCGTGTCTTTGGTAGCACTAGCACAGTAATGAATTATTACAATGCAGCCGGGGAGGGGGGGCATGCCATTGCGCTGCACAGAAACAGCGATTTTGCCATATCAATAATTCTGACTGCCACTGGGAACCACTGTAGCTGAAACAGATGTTTCATGTTGATAAGTAGGGACCGGGAAAGGAATTTTTATCCCACTGTTCATTTTTCTCTATTTCCACTACCCATACCTGGCAGCAGCTCCTCCAGTTCAGCTGTCTCTTGCAAGCCAATCTGTTCAATGCAGGCTCCTAGGTCTCATTTCATAAATCAAACTCAGCCCTGGACAAGCCACAGTCTCAGAGTACCCTTGCTGCTTTTCTCGGTGGAAACGCCTCTGTCACAATGAGAGACGCTGGGCCAATTGTGCTTAAATTAGTGCATTGTCACAATATATTAAGAAAGACAGCAAGGGCAGGGTTCGTTTTTTTTTTTTTTTTTGAATTCTACATTAACTGTTCGGTACAGAGAGTCACATATGTGGCATTTTGCACAAGGCTTTCACCTTCAAATGAAGCATTTGGGAGAAAGCCCAGAATTTTTGTGGGGAAGCAGTTCCATGTGATTCCAGTCAGGTCAGGTGCTGGTTTGCAAAGCATTCCCCAGTCCCCTTTAATGGAAGTAAAATTTTACTGGCTGAGCCTCAGGTCAGAGATGCCCGCTCAACTATGGGTTCTAACACCTCAGTAGCTTGGTGGGGATCAAAATTTTTGTTAACTAGGGGGAAAAAGCCCCCCCCAAACACTCAGCTCCAAACTATTTGAACATACATTAATGCAGACTAATTTATATGTAATTTTATCTTACTTAAAGAACTAAGTACATGTCATGCAGTAATAATTTAAAAGTTACCACATATTAATAAGCACCTATTATGAGCCCGGGAGAGTGCCAAATTCTTAACACATGCTGCCTTCTTTAACTCACACGGTCATCCCTGGAGTGGGGTTTGTTATGCCCATTTCATGGAGTAGGAAATTGGAGAGGTTCTCGGGCTTACCTGGAGCTACACCAGGTGAGCTGCAAAACCAGGTCTCATATATTCTAAAGCCCACACTCTTGTCCATTTGTTGATTCTAATCCCTGTGAGTATCGCTGTGCACGTGTGTGTGCACACACATGTGTTTAAAGATCGAGATGTGGGGTGCCTGGGTGGCTCAGTTGGTTAAGCGACTGCCTTCGGCTCAGGTCATGATCCTGGAGTCCCGGGATCGAGTCCCGCATCGGGCTCCCTGCTCGGCGGGGAGTCTGCTTCTCCCTCTGACCCTCCTCCCTCTCATGCTCTCTCTCTATCATTCTCTCTCTCTCTCAATAAATAAATAAAAATCTTTAAAAAAAATAAATAAAGATCGAGGTCTGGTGAGTGAAGAAAAGGAGGCTGATAGCTGTCACAAAAGCTAGACATCAAATGGTTATCAACTCTTCAACAAGTTTAGTGTTCCCTGCATAATTTTTACCATATTATTGTATGTTTGAAGACAGTCACACGAAAAAGTTGAGGACTTATTAGGCTAACAGCTCCGGCAGAATGTGACTGAAGGCAGGTGAGGGCAGGTTTCTGGACTGCCTGCATCACGCTGGTGGAGAGCAGTGTACCAGTTCCAAGTCATATATTTAGAACAGCATAAGAAGTTAACACACTTTAACTGGCTCAGGAGATGTGTGGCTAGAGCTTTAAATTACGAACTTTCCAAATTGGAAGGTGGAGTGATTTAACTGATGCCAAACAAACAGAGGAGATGGGGAAAAGTGCCACTGTCTATATTTGTAGATCTCTTATGGGCTTTAGAGGTAGGGCACCAGGAGGGAAGACTGAAGTGGACTAGACATATTTTTTTTCAGGCTGGTCTGAATGGATCCAGTCAATAAACAGAAACATGAGGAAAACGGCCTTTCAATGTCCCCTCAATTTTTAGAGTCCAAAAGAAAAAAAAAACAACCCACCTCAGCATAAAGCAGACTTCACAACTGTTTATGTATATTATTTCATTCCAACTCCAATCATTGTTACCAGTCGTTAATTAATATTGGCAACAACTGGTTACATGAAAACAGGAAGAATCTACACTCCCCTTGCTCAGCTTATCACCAGACCAGCAGCTGAAGATGTCCACCAAACCCCAGGGAAGATTAAACGTTTCACCACAGCATTATTATTGACGATGGCATCATTTAGCCACGGCAATTAGCATGTACGTAAGCACCGAGAAGAAACCGGGCCAGACTGAACAGACTGCAGTCAAGAGTCCTAAAATGAAATGGCTTCTCTCCATTTTTCTTTATGCTCCATTTGTGGTGTCCAGACGAGGGACGATTTGGGCAGCCGTGGCATGGAGTATGCCCCGTCCCCACCAACACACTCGGTCTCCTGAACCAGATGAGCAGTGGCTAAGGAGTGGGAAAACCATGGGCTTTGGACTCTGAAGACTTTCTGAACTCTGCATGAATCTAGGTTAGAAACTTGACCTCTCAAATTCTTAATTGCAGGAAACAAACTGAGGGTTGCTGGAGTGGGCGGGTGGGGTGGGAGG
>NC_138375.1:51902738-52036634 GCF_054177405.1 Leptonychotes weddellii | reverse complement strand
GCACATTCTGCATGGAGCACTGGGTGTTATGCACAAACAATGAATCATGGAACACTTCATCTAAAACTAATGATGTAATGTATGGGGATTAACATAAGAATAAAAAAAAAAAAAGAAAAGAAACTTGACCTCTCAGTTTTCCACCCGTAAAATGGGGACGGCAGGACCTACCTTGTGGAGCGGCTGAGAGGAAATGTATGTACAAGACCCCCTTGACAACAGCTTCGAGTTATTCACTACTGAGTTATTTATTATTCATAGTTTTTACCTCTGTCTTGGATAGAGCTGTTTTGAAATCATTTGCGTATAATTTGTTTCCCCTTCTGGGTTGTAGACTCATGGAGGGTAGAAACACCTTCACAGCTATGCTTATCTCTAAGGAGGAGGACAAAATCTACTTAGTGTTTCTAGAATGAAGATGCAGATGAATGGCTTACATTTGTCTCCCATTATGAAGACACCGGGCAATGTATTTGTCAGTATTGGTATTGCTATTTACCCTGTAGGAAATGTGGGGACATCCGAAGTCGCTTCTGACCACTATCACGATTTTACTTTGACGGGTACAACTACTGTGGCTGCTACTCCTATAGCAGTGGAGCTGCTGCTACCACTGTAAGCAGGTGATGCTGACGGAGCACCATGTAGCAGGGCTTTCTAGGTCCTTCATAGAAAGAACTCTTAATTTTCATCCCAACCCTACAAGATACTAGCCACTGCTATACCAGTTTTTCCAAACGGAGACACCCAGGCACAGAAAGTTTAAGCCTATGATCACAAATATCAGTGAGGAAAAACATGGACAATTCCATGTTCGTAAGGAGTCCGATCATACTGATTTTGTAGCTGTTTCTCTAGGAATGCATTTTCAGTAATTTGTTTTAATATTTGCTCAAATGTTCATTTACTGCAAAAATTGACTGAGCTTTTTACTTAATGGCAGGTATTTTGGCTTTAGATGAGAGAGGATACAGAGTTCCCCTCCTATTTCCTGGTCAGCATAAACTCTTACTAGTGTGTTCTCTGAATAAAATTACTGCCAATAATATGATAGGAACCAGGGGAAGTTGGAGAATTGTAACAGCTTCTGGAAGAGAAATCCACTTTTATTCATCTTGGGGCAGTAACCTACATCTGGACAAGTTCTTGGTCTACACAAGGAGTAAACTGGGATGCCTCTTTTAACTTGCATGTGTTTCAGCTGTGATTACTTCTGCTTTTATTTTAGTTATTTGTTAACAGTAATTTCTGATTTGTCTCCAGACATTTCATTAGTTTTATATTGAAATTTGATTGTCCCCAAATGTTTAGCTTTTCTTGGTTGAGAGCTTATTCATTTGCTATATATGAAAGTCACCAATGTAATTTTTTTTTCCATGACAGAGTTAAGGTTAATGTTGTGTGTGTGTGTGTGTGTGTGTGTGTGTACATATGTGTAGGACTTTGAGACAGAGCTACTGGACACCGGATGTATGGAAATAGGAGACAAAATTAATATTATGTTTCTTGACACTTTGTGGCTCCTCTTTATGACTAAGGCATGCTGTTAAAAATATGAGGCTGGCAGTATTTTCTTGAATTAGCAAAATCTCTTGAGATTATCTTATCTACCACCACAATACCAGTCACTATGAATTAAGGAAATATATTACATACAATTATTAAACATTTATTTGCCAATAAATATGCTAATATTTTAATGCTATTTTGACTAAGTCTTTTTGAAGTTAATGAATTAACTTATTGAGATAAAAAGACAGATGTTTTGAGTAATCATAAGACAGGTTTTTTTACCAATAAAACACTACAAAAATGCATAAACCATAATTTAACTGTTTTTTTTTACTTTTAAAAACTAAAGAGATACTATGTATAATAAGCTCCTTTTTCTCAAATTAAAGGAAGTATTATTTCACTAATATATTAGAAATAGTAAACAAAAGGCACTTTTTAAATTAGTTAAGGTGTTTTTCATAAGTATTTGTACTCTAATCTTCACCTCTTTTAGGACAAACAAAAATATTTTCTAAACACAATTTCATTGTAAGTTTCCCACAGTTACGATCCATCTGCCAAGAGAAATCTTAAAGGTTCTTTAAAGGTTTCAAAGTAACAAAAACAAGGGATCCATGTATCCATTCACAAACTAGTTCTCAGACTTTCAGAATGTAGTCTATTTCAGGTTATGTATATAGTAGATCGGGGGTCAGAAAACCTTTTCTGTGAAGGGCCAGGCAGCAAATATTTTAGGCTTTGCATCAGATGGTCTCACAGCTGTGACTTCTCAACTCTGCCTCTGTAGGGCAAGCAGCCATAGACAATACATAAACAAGGAGGCTTTTCTCAGTTGTTCTGCTAACACTTTATTTATGAAAACAAGAACTGGACTGGGTTTGGCACCCAGGAAGTAAATTTCGGACCACTACTAGACCAGCATCACCAAATCCATGTGGAAGACAGCTGTTACTACATGTTATCAGCTATCAGCTATCACTTTCTTGGGTTTCATGCCTCATTGTTTCCAAGTGTGGAATGGATGGAGAACACGTGCTATTGAAATATCCTGATCACTGGGAAGACATTCACAGAATAAGAAACCTAATCCTCATCTCCTCGACCTGAATGGCAAATATTCAAAGGTCATCAATCAGTATGACCTCTTGTGCATCTGCAAACTTCTGTACACACAGCGACTTCATTTTTAACCCAGAAAGGATAATGTTTAATAACCCATTCCTCTATCAGCAACTCGAACAACTCCAAGTCAAGAAATCTGAATATATGAGGTAGGATTCCTATGTCTTCATAACTGACTTACAACAACAGGGATGCTTGCATAACTAACAGGACCATCACACTAAGGGGATCAGACATGAGAGCTCCCGTTGAAAATTTGACTACCTTGTCAATTTCTCTTTTCACCCACCTAATAATTCCAAGACATATGCAAATAATACTATTTTTGAAAAATGTCTCAGAGATCCCCTAAGTCTCTAATATATTTTAAGTTCTTTTACAAATTAACTTTTTTTATTATTATTTTTAAAAATTTTATTTATCCATTTGAAAGAGAGAGAGAGGGGGCACAAGTTGGGGGTGGGGGGCAGCAGAGCGGCAGGCAGAGGGAGAAGCAGGCTTCCCACTGAGCAGGGAGCCCGATGTGGGACTCGATCCCAGGACCCTGGGATCATGACCTGAGCTGAAGGCAGATGCTTAACCGACTGAGCCACCCAGGTGCCCCTAACCTTTATTATTTTTATTAGAAAAGTTAAAATACTAGTAAAATTTTATTACTTTTTCTGATTTAAAAAAGTCAAACTTTATAAGATCAATAATATCAAGTGTTGGTAAGACTTTAGGGAAACGGACATCTCTTACGCTATTGGTGGAAGGTTAAGTGACCTGGCTATTTTGTGGGCAACTAGACAATATTATTTTTTAAAACTGACATTCTTATAATCTAGCAAATCTATTTCTAGTTATCACCCTTAGAGAGCCACCCATACATGTGTGCAAGGGTGTTCATCACAGCATTTTGTATAATAAAAAAATTGCAAAGAATATGAACATTTGTCATTAGTAAATGGTTACATAAAACATTATTCATCCATGCAATGTAATGCTATACATATTTAAAAGGGATATAAACATAGGGATGTATTCTCCCTGTCTAGTTTTGACATGACCCCCTCTCAGAAAACATTATTAGATGAAAAAACAAGTCAAAGAATGTTAGGGATTTATAAAAATGATTAGCTATAATGAAGTGAGGAAAGGGCTTGAGTTTGCCTATGTCGGGTTCTCTGAGTAGAAGAGATTGTTTAAATGATTTTTTTAAAAAAGAAGAACGTGTGACGTTCCTCTTTTTTTCCTCTTTCTTATAACTAAATTCTTAAAACAGGAATCTGAAGACCAGGGAGCTTAAGGGATTGACCTGAGGACACATGTCAGGAAGTGGCGGAGAAGGCATCAGATTTGAGGCCAACCCAGCCAGTGATGTTGCAAGCATGATCCTTCTCTCTAGCTGTAACCTCCTTCCAAGAGAAAGTAGACTAACTTTTCTCTGAGACTGCCTTACCCATCTTTACAAGAGGCTCACAGAATCACATTTTCAGAAGGGGAAAATAAAATTATTATCAAGTAGAGTAAAAGACACTGTTCATTAAGAGAAAGGCTTTTCCTACCTTTCCCCAACGCAACCTATGAGAGGTGGAGATCATTTTCCTCCCTCCCATTTCTACCTAAGAGGGAAGGTTAAAACCATACCACAGAACTGCAACTTATCTGCTGATGAAAAAGGGAACAAAAGTACTTTGCAATTTATTTTCCTTGTTAGAATATAATAAAAGGGGATTTATGGGGCTCAGTTGATAGTAAAATAGAAACATAGCTGAATAAACCCAAATTACATTTAAGGAAGCACTTGTTGATAAAGTGTGCAAGAGGCACAATAATATGTTTTATACTTATTTTGATGAGTGAGTTCCAAAAATATCCATAGATAGAGTTATATAGCAGTTTTACTTGAAAAATGAAGAGTTGAGAGAGTCTACAGAACAGAAAATTACCATCAGTACTGCCTAATGTAGAGACAGGTAATAGCCAGAGGCTAATGCTAAACTGCCTTAGAATATTACTTTGGATCTTTAAAAAAAAAAAAAAAGAATATTACTTTGGACCGCCGCCACCCCCCCCAAACAAACAAACAAACAAACAAAAACAAAGGATCTCTGCTATTAACATGACTTTTTAGCATATGGTCAGCATTATGGCAAAAACTGTCTTTAGGCTGGGTTTGCAAAAGAGTTAATATTCAGGTAAATGTTAGATTAATACCTAGGAAGCCCAAAGGGCAATTAACTTTCCATGAAAAAGAGCAGTCCTGGAAAGATTATATGCGTGGGTGAGCATGCAGCATTTTCAAAGCAGCTAGTTCTCGATTACCTCTAGGAATGGGGTGGGAAATGGATACCTCCTGGGTCATTAGCTTGCTGGGAAGTTGAGGAGGGGGATAGCTAATAGTTTGGAACATCCATCCGTATGCTGGTCAGGAAAAGCTAGCTGGAGTCCTCTGTGTGATCAGGACTAATTACAAATGATCAATTAGATACAACCAAACAATGCTATTACTCTAATTTGGCACAGACTGTTGATTTACTTGGGCACCTGGCTAAAAATGGAAGCACACTGTAGATGCTTAAAATGTTTGAAGACGGAAAGGAAATGAAAGAGGAGAAAACAAAGGTAAGGTAAGGCATCTAAAAGCAGAGTAGGCAAAGGGAAAAAGAAGGAAAAAATAGGAGAGAGGTTGGAGATACAAGATATAAGAGGAAAAAAACTAAAAAGGGAAAAAGGTCTGTCTATGATTAATACTGCATTGTGCCTTTTTCTCTTCAGGGGGTTGAATAGTCACTACGATATTGAAGAGAAAGTATTCTAGATATTTCATTATTTTACATTTCCACAATAACTATAGATATTACACGTGTCTAATTTGGACAGGAAAAAATGAACACAGGCTCAAGATCTACCATATCCCACTCCTAGACTGACAACCACTGTGGCACTCTTGGTATGTAAGCCTGAATTAAGCTTCATAATCCTTCCCACTGCAAGGAGCCAGGAAGCCATTTCCAGTGGGCTGCAGTTGGTGCACTACATGGATGCTTATCTGTCCTCTCTCCATTAGGATCACTGTCTGACTTCTACATTTCACTTAGCATCGAAGCTTTTATCTCAGGAACCTCATTGTATTATGGAAATTCTATTCAATAACAAAAACAAACATTCATTTTCATTAAATTGTTATAAGTAGAATGATCCCAATATATTATTTAAGAGACATGAAAATATGACTGTGTTATCTATAGTTATCTCATTAAAACAGGATCTGGTTATAACATATAAAGAGCTGGGTAGACATTTCTTAAAATAAAATCTATTTACTGCAAATAAATTATGTCTGAAAACCAGACAGTGGTAATTGGGGAAGGGTTAGAGCTACCATGTAAAACAGGACTTTCCTCCTAGCCACGAGAGATGGTCCAACATATAAATTAAATTAGATAATACCGTTATACTGTAACTGAATTTGAATTGGCAGGAATGCATTATAGATAAAATGTTCTATCTTTTTAAATGTGGCCTTGGTAATGATTTAATATTTTATTCTTTTCAAGAAAAATATAGGTAGTTAAGAATGCTTCATGACTCTCAGACAATGTGGTGAATATTCATGAAATGCCATTGAATTCTTTGTGACTTAGTCTAAAAGAAGAAATAGCAAAAGGAAGAAGAGGGGTAATGTTATTAATAATAATATTTCCATTTATAGATAATTTACCATATGCCAATCTTTCGGGTATTTATACACAGTGTATTATTCATTCATGCATGGACTCTAGGAAATTGGTATCATGGTTCCAGTCTTCAGGGGAAGAACCCAGCCTAGGAAGCTTAAGTAAGTCTCCTAGTATCACAATAAGCAGAGACAGGATTCAATTCAAAGTGTTTTCACCACTGGATTTAGTACCTTTAACAGTTGTTGTATCATCAAATCATAGCTCAGAGAGCAACCCATGGAGATTCATGTTCCTTACCACAAAAGTAGGTAGACCATTTTTACAAAGCACACCATCTCCATTCCAAGTCTTCCAACTCACCACAGAGAGATGTCCTATGATTTTAGAGCTTCGGATCACATTTGCAGAGAGTTGTCAGCCTACATTATTTTGTTGAGATATAACTTACGTCCCATCCTCTCCATAAAACCTAACTCACTCATTCTGCCTCCTGTGAAAAACCTAGTGCTCACCCTCTCATGTGGTACATATATAAAACCTTACTTAGTTGTTTTCTCATAATAATGTCTGGCATAATACATTTTCCTCAGAAGCCATTAAAAATGCTTTTTTTTTTTTCAAATTTCATTGATATGTTGATTGCATCACTGCACACCTAGAACCTCATGCTGGCAAATTATTTATGCATATGAGGAAGCATCTACTGTGTACTTGGTTTTGAACAGGCAGAGGTCAGGAGGGAGAAGCAATAGACATTCTACAAGGAGGAAGTAACATGAGCAAAGGCACGCAAGAGGAACATCTTGGGGATTCATGAAGAAAATAGCATACAGTTCATTCTGTTTGGAGCACAAACTTCTTGATGAAACTAAAATTGGGAAGAAAGATTTAAGAAAGATTATAATTAGCCTAGATTATCAGGTAGATAGTTAGTAGACGCTATTTTATGCGGAGGAATTTTATACACTGTATTAATCTGTAGAAATATTAATAAGTAATGATTGGTAAATATTTTGGAAGACAATGTGTTAAAGTGATGGCCTCTCCTTCAGAACTCTGAGAACTTCAAAGTATTGAAGGTATTAAATACATAGTATTCCTCAAATCTCTCTGCTCCTACCATCCTTTTTCCTCCCATGATGCAATTCATAGGGCACATAATGGGAAACTGCTCTAATGGAAAATTGTTTAAAAATAGAGGTTATACAATAAGTGAGACACACATGGAAGATTCATCTAGATTGGACTACCTCTATATAGGTATAGGTGGTTCTATCTGCTATTTTGCTAACCTTTGGACAAAAGAATTTGAGTCAATGGCATATTCAATTCAACCTTCAAATTAATCTATACTTACCTATACTTTTCTTCACCCTGCCCCCCGCCCGCTGCCAGGTCAGAAAAACTCATAGACCTTCATCTAACTACGTAACATCCCTTTTGTGTTTGAGTAGATGTTGCCAGCAAATAATAATATATTGTAATGTCAGCGACTTTGTTAATATGGAATCATAAATTAGATGTCCTGTCAATACCTCTGGAGTCTTCATTTATACCAAACCTGGATAAAATTCAGGGTAAAACATTTTGTGTTGCAGATTTCTTAATCATTTTTACGTTTTTTTTTTATAATTGTTTTATGAGGTTCAAAAGTTCAGTAATTGAACAAAAATTCATTTTTTGAGATTGTATCTGAAATACTAAATAATGACTTATTTAGAAACAATTTGTCTTGCGTATTTTGAGAATAGAATATTAATGAAAAAATATATCTTGCAGTTTAAAAATGTTTTCATGTATTATTAAATTTTTGATTATCTTAATGCATTACTATAATTTCAAATAGGTTTTTATTTAATAACTGTTTATATTAAGATATTTCAGAATATCTGAAAGGTGCCCTGTCCATCATGTTAATTAAAACTCATATTCATATTAAAATTTTTTCTTGGCAAAGAGATAAAGGGATTCCAAGGCAAAATAATTCAAAGGTATGTTATCACACTGATAGTTCTGTAGTTACATAGATACCTTTTTAATTTTAAACAAGCATATTTGAGTTATTCCTGGATGGTTCAAAGATCTGGACTATACTGTGGTTTTTGCAAATACACTGATTTAAAGATTAGGAGTTTTTTCAATAAAAAAGCAAGATCATAATGTGTATTATGATATTTTATACCAAAATATTTCTTAGATTTTATCTTATTATTTTTTGAATTATGTTAATATTCATGTTATCGTCTCACTTTAGGAGCTAGAAATAAATGTAAAACTAAACATAAAGATTATTTGCTGGAAAGATGCTAATAGTACAAATGTTACATTGCTCTATGTTCAAGTGTTAATCATATTCAAGCTTTAACTCAAGGAAAAAATAAGTTTAGTAAAAAACATTCCTTAAATTGCTTCAAATTACCTTCCAATTAGAAGCTCAAAAATTTAAGAACATCAACCAAAAGCATAAAAGGAGAAAAATTCCTCAAAGGAGTAGTATAAACAGAAAGTGTCTAAATATTAAGTCAGAATCCCAACCTCCTACTGTTACCCTTCCCAAATCTAAGTTCTGAATTTAATTTCAAAGCCTTATTGGTTGTTTTCCCTACAATAGTTGCCTCACATAACACACTGTGCACATTAGCCATTTAAAAAATGTTAGTTCAAATTCTAAACTGAGTGGAGAACTCCCATAGTTTCTCTAACAGGGCTACAATATGTAACCTGTGGTAAAATTGATTTGAAAGCAGTCAATATCTTATAAATTCACTTTAGGGGCAAAGATTATGAGTTATTTGTTGTTAATAAAGTTTGTTAAGGGGGGGAAGATGCAGGAATGCATATGCCTATTATTCAAAATTTACTCAGTGTTTATTAGCAATATTCAATTAATCCTTCAGGAAGTAAAACAACGTATTTTTTTTTCTCTTGGCAGAGTAAAAGAAAACAGAAATCTAAGTATTACATTTTAGAACAGCCTAATAAATTCTCAGATCTCCCTTAAAACGTCAAGGCATTAATTTGTATTTATTTCATTTATGGACAGGCTAACACGAGATTCAGTCTTTGTCCAAAGGCTCATAATATGAAAGTTTAAACTTCAGGGGCTGGGCGGTAGTTGTGAAGGATTACAGTCTTTCTAACCACCTTGACATTTGCTGAGTATAAAGTTTCATTTTTTTTTCCCCTCCTTTACAAATAATTCTCAGAAGTGTTGAGGAAATGAGAGGGAAAGGTAGCATTTAAAAGTTAACTGGAATAGAAAGGAAAAAATGCTTTTCACTTATGAAAAACAGTACCAATAATTATTCAATGAATTTGGAAATCAACTCCAGCAGAGAAGTATATGAGATTCCCGCTGATATTGGTCATCTGAGAAATAATGATTTATTGCTGTTTGGTATATGCTTACTTATGTGAATACAATTTTCCACTGTGGAATCAAAATAAAATAAGTGTTCCAACTGCTCACAAGGTTTCTTCAAAGAGACGAAGAGAAACAAATTGGGCACTAATGAGTACGTTTAGCAAAGCTAATTCACTCGGAGACTGTGAAGTGTACAACAAGCAGAAGAAAAATATGCGGCGGGCTTACCTTCACCGGTTTTTATTTTTTAAGTGCAGAGAAGAAATGATAAGGGCTATATCTATGGAAATGATAATTTAGGGCAATATTAGAAACCATTGCTTTTCAATCTTTTGTTACTTCATGCTGCAAAACTCAAATGTTTGTAATTCAGGCTTAAATACAGTGAGTCCCTGCCTTGGATGAGCTGTTTTGTAGGTATAAACCACTCACTGCGCTTTTCGAAACTGGGAATGTCTCTTAAAAATCTATGGTGGGAAGTGAGTAACTGAACAGGGGTAAAAGTTTATTTCCAGGGGAGGTTTTATTGCATTAGGATGTAACTTCTATATATTTTCTCTTGTCTTGGCAATTATTTTCCTCGAGTGTCGATATACACTTAAACTTTCAGTTTGCAGAAACATATAATGAAAAAATAGCCCAGAATCATAACTTAAGTGTAAAGTGGTAATGATTCTCACTGTAGATAACATAAATGCTTAAATCCCTTATTTTATTCTTGTGATACAGTACTGAAAAGATTATTTGCAGGCAGTCTGTATGAGAAGGTCCTTTTAAAAATAGTAGGTGGTAGGCAAAACGAGTTTATCTTATACTTCCTAAGTTATGATAAATATGTACATGGATATATAAATTGACAAATGTGTAGTTGTACATAGGAATAGAAGTGTATAGGGAAGTATACATGTGCATTTCAAGATCAGATGCAATCTATTTTGTAGAAAACCCTAGCTAGGCAAGGAGGAAAGAAAAATATAATGTAATATAAACAACTGTCTTATGTTTCTTCTAAACTTTTTGCCCAATCTTGTGTTTGTAAAGATAGAATCCCATTTTTTCAAGTAGTTTTCTTCACTTTACATCAGATTTTTAATGTTTTTTTTCCCCCCACTGTTTTTCTTAACCATTAGGATACAATTTTGTCTCATGTCTAACATTCCACTGAAATTTTCCTGTCCCCTTAAGCCATCAAGTTAAACATGGGGGAACCAACCTCATCAACTTTACAATTCTCTCCTGAAAATTTCCACCTTTTTCATAGTCTGATATTAACCAAGCATTGAAATGAAGTAGATACCATTTGCCTGTGTATGCAATGATTCAGATAAAAAGACATTAGTACTTGTCTTAATAACCTGCAATCTAAATGTTATGCCCTCACTATAAAAATTTCATAGCAGTATTACGGCCAGGCTAACAATAAAAATTCGTTTCATATTTAAATGTTTAATTTCTTTCTTTCTGTGAGGCCTTAGGTTTGGGACTCCTTGAATAAAACAGAAGGCAAAAATACATTTCTCACTCATTTGGGTATGTTTCTTTATAAAACACTCAACCAAGTATTTTGGATCATTAAAAACTCCTGAAGTTTTCGGGTCTAATGAGGTGGTTAGCTTGTACAGGAAGACTGGAGGCATGAAAGAGAGCAGGTCACTTATTTCTACTTGCTATTACCTGTACCCTTGAAAACCGTGGACCAAATTATCTACTAAGTGTTGCTTGGCTCTGACATTTGTAGGCAAAATGAGTGATTTGCCTGGATTTGAAATGGTTTTGTTAGAAGAAACTTTTTTTTTTATTTTTTATTTTTTTTTATTCTTATGTTAATCCCCATACATTACATCATTAGTTTTAGATGAAGTGTTCCATGATTCATTGTTTGTGCATAACACCCAGTGCTCCATGCAGAATGTGCCCTCCTCAATATCCACCACCAGGCTAACCCATCCCTCCACCCCCCTCCCCTCTAGAACCCTGTTTGTTTTTCAGAGTCCATCGTCTCTCATGGTTCGCCTACACCTCCGATTTCCCCCGTTTCATTTAGAAGAAACTTTTTGAGAGCTGTCACGTTAGAGTTTAACTGATATGTTATTAATGGGAAAATGTCCGTTTTAAAGCCCCTAAAGCCCAAACCTGTTTTGGGACGCTGTTTGTTTGTTTTGATTTTTGCTGCCAGGGCAGCCCCATGAGGCCACTTAACAGGCTGCACCGCCTCCCATTCTCTCTGGTTATTCTCCTTGTGATGGCGCTTCCAGCAGAGAAGAGCTAAAATTAACAGACAGTAAACCAGACCCCCTGCCATCACCAGAGGCCCAAATGCCAGGAATCTCAGAGAAAATTGTCAAAAATTTCAGATATTAAGGGAAAGGAGGAGAGCACAAAATAAATTAATGAATGGTCCAGTCTAGAGAACCAAGGGAAGCCCTTAAGAGAGGCCTAAGCGCTTTCTTGGCTATCTCCATCTGCACAGTGCTTACTGTTGACGGAGCGGTTTATGACGATTGTTCGATTTCATCTTTACATATAAGTTATGATGATTATAAAGATGCCCATTTTACAGATAACAAAATTGTGACTTGGGGAGTTAAATGGCAGAGTCAGGATTCAACCTTGGTAGATTTTTGCAGACATCATTATTATTCCTAAATGTAAATTCCAGCATGCCACTCCCACCCCAAGCCCCTCTACTAACCACTTTATCTTATTTATTAAAATAAAATTACAACTCCTGACACATCACGGTCTTATGGGATTTTGTCCGACCCCTCAACTGTCTCATCTCTTACATCATCCAGCTCAGTCAGGGTTATCGAATTCTCTTTCCCTTCCACCAACACTCCACATCCATTCTTCTCAGGAAATTGGGGGCATGTTTTGTTTCTGCCCAGGTTTGCCCATGGCTGCCTCCTTCTCTTAATCTGCCTCTCTGCTCAAATGATTTATCTTTAGAGGAGCTTTTCCTGACCCTCCTGAAGTAGATCTCCACTGCTCTACTCACACATTACCAGAGTGTATTTTCTATTCTGCAGTCCTCACTTGTGATTTTTGTCTTGTTCATTTTCAGTCTTCCCCCACTCGAATGAAATCCCAGGAACACAGGGACTGTCTTGTTGACACCTATGTCTCCAGCACCTTGAGGGGGGCCTGGCATGGAGTAGATGTGCAGTCAGTCGGTAGTTTGCGATGGGTTTAGTTCTCACAACAATATTTTGAGAAATGTAGGAAGCAAGCTTACAAATGAATTTTCTACTATTCAAACTAAAAAGCTGGCTGCATGAAGAACAATTAAAACAAACCCAGAGGCAAAATCATGACCACTTTTCTATAAACTGATGCTAGAGCTTCATCCCTGCCAGAAGTAGTCTTAATGAGAGGCATTGATTCAGAAGGAGAAAATGGCTGATTGCAAAGCAGGTAAAGCTATGAGAAAGCTTTCAAAGATATTTATATCATAGGCTTTCCATTGAAAAATCCCATTTATAGATTTGCCAGGAGAGAGAAAAAAATACACACATGTATATAAATACTTTGTGTGAATGTGGAAAGTGATGGGTTTACCACCTAGAGGACATTACTGATGAAGAAGGATTTTTATTAGTGATGGAACATGTTATCAGCTAACTACTAAGAGCATTAAGGAGTCCAAAAGAACAAAACGTGAAACTACCTTGTTGGAGGACCTGGCCACTGTTAAGAAAGAGAGGAAATATTTTCTTTTCTATGTACTGAGCTCAGCTTCGATTGAACAATTATTCAAGGTGGATATCATTTATAAGGGTGACCAGGGATAAAGACAATGTGTTTTTGTTTTTTTTCACTGCTCAGGGTTTTATACTAAAACAAGGCTACTCAATTTCAAGATAAAATCAGATACATCATTCAAGACTTCAATATGACAGCCCTGGAAAAGCATCCCAGGCAAATTAATCATTTTTTATTTTTTTGCAAAGGCACATGTGAAATTTCAAATTATTTTTTCTCAATTTCAAAACTTCTTTAAGTAGTCAACTGTGGATGAACATATATGATATACAAAAAGAAGTTGAACTGCTACCCTGGCTCATAGGTCTGCTAGCACATTTCAGGTATTTGACCTGAATCAGTGCTACTGATTACACACATACTGAATGACCAAAACGTTGTTTTTAAAAATAGAGGCGATGACATTTGTTAAGAATTGCAATAACCTGTCAAAGTGTGCAAAAAAAAAAATAGTGAACTGAAATTTGGTTGTGCCTAGCCAAAACACTGCTCCTTATTACTTTAGGAGCAGTTGGGATCGATTTCCTACTAATCATTTCGATGTAGCCATAAGAGTAAGAGTAACTTTTTCAAAAAAGCTTTTTCAAAACCCCATCATCTATCTGGGAGACAGCATTATCTCTATTTCTATACTATTTTGTTTTCTTCAAGGAGAAAGCATTTACTCAAAATTGAGATATTAAAAGATGTGCAAAAATTAATAGAAATAGGAAAAAAAAACAGCACAGAGAAAATTTTCAATTAGTGTATGTGGGTGGAAAAGTACAGCAGAGCACCAGATGTTGAAAGCAGAGATTGTTAGAGTGGATTTCTTCTCTCTCTGTCCCTCTTTCCCTCTTTCCTTCCTCCCTTGCTTATCCCTCTTTCCCTCCTTTTTTCTCTCTCTTTCTCTCTCTCTCTTTTTTTTAAAATAAAACTTGAACCCTGAACACATCCTGCTTGAAGGTTGCCCTCTCCCCACTCCCGTTTCTCACAGAGCCCCAGTTGGAAAATGACAAGGAGAACACATCTGCCCCTGTGGTTTTTATTCTAGGATCTTGAAAGGACAAGCTATTTATGTGACTGGTGGAGCTTTTTGTAGTGAAAATGATCTTTGAGTTAATCATTTATGCATCAAAATAAATCTACAACATACTTCCCTTTTTCTAGAATTCAACCTGCTGCCCGGTCTCCAAATTCCCAATGAACATTTGCTGACAAACTCTAAAAGGAAATGCTTCAAGGTATGAGGGACAAATAGTTGCAACTGTATCGACAACTGCTTGTGTTTTGATGGAATTGACAAGTCAGCTCAGTTAAACACTAAGTTAATAAAATGCAAAATGGACCCCGGTCATGCCAAAGCAGTGAAAACAATAGCTGTGATTTGAAACATTATCAAAATCCTTACAGTTAGATATTTCTAAATAAAACATTTGCAAGATTGTTTTAAAAAATACTATTTTGAATAGCAGTGCAAATATCTGAAGTGATGTTGTAGTGCCATTTTAAATGGTGTGGCAAATATTAGGATTCTAGAAAAATCTATTTTACCGGAAGACTTAAGACTAATACATTTAATACTTAATACATTTAATACTCACAGTAACTAGCTATTTATGTCACAAAGATACTAAAACACTTGCATAATTCTTGGAAAAATCACATTAACAACATTTGGGGATAGTAATAATAATAAGGGCATTTATTAAACATTTATTATAAGCCAGGTAATGTGTAAAAAAGTACAATACTACAGTACTTATGAAGCATGAGAAATTTAGATGAGGTTTAAAGAACTTCCCCAAGATCACAGAGCAAGTTAGTGGCCAAAGTGAATTTGTAACCAAATCAGCCTGATTCTAGAGACAGGCACTATTTGACTAAAATTGGTTCATTAATAGAATAGTCCCTGTAATCTCTTTATAAATCACAGCCCTGTGGACAATATTTTGTTTTTGTGGAATATTATCTTCTTCAGACAAAAGTGCTGCATTGCAAAAAGCTGTACCGGGCAGATAGACGAGGAGTATACAAAAACGCAAAAAAGTTATTAGTAATATGCCTTTTTTTATGTAGCGGGGCTAGGGCTCACCCCCATTCATGAAGATATAAAACACCAACATGAGAGATGCTGTAAGAGTAGCAGAGAAGAATGGGACTGCGTTATGTTAGTATAGCATTGCTCCCAATGAAGAACTTAAGTCTTGGTTGACTATAAGTAGTCAGACACATGTGTTGGACAAAGTAAATGAAGAAAGTGGATGACTGTGGCCCTCAGGATATACAGAAAAACAAGTGATTCTGTTTTGTCAACATTTTCCCATGGTTTGCATTTGCATTATTCCTCCCACATGACTACTATGTCTTTCATAACATGGTCATTCTGTAAACTTGTGAAGTCTTTGATAATGTTTAAAGAAAATCCTAAAATAAGGCTGACTTTGGGCTCTTCTCTCCACTGGCATGAAAGATATAAAATCTCACAGCTACAACAACCATTAGATTAATAAGGTGTCCTTGAGAAGTGGTGTTTACAAGAGTTGCTGAGGAAAGCAAAAACAATTTCTTCATCTGACTTGTGGGAAGAGATCAAGAGAAAAGAAAATGGTGCTATTGTAAGCAGGAAATGATGCATTTAGAGCCCCTGAGAGTCCTGGAGGATCGAGAAGTGTCACCAACAGATAAGAGGCACTATAAACACGTGGTTGGAAATACGACAGGTAACAGTATAGAAGCTCATGAAAGTCTGAGTGATGTGGATTAAAAAACACTTTTAAAAAAATGTAGATTAATTAGAACATTAGAGATTGACTTCCGGGCACTCCTCTGAGATGCAGTGTTCAGGGGCAGCCCAAAGGGAGTCCTGATTCTTCAATTTATGTTGAAGCCCCCTCCATTTCTACCAGCATGGTGAAGGCAGAGGAAGCAAAGACAAAGCTACTATTACCCAGGACTTTTAAAGGTTTTAAGGTTGTGGGACAAGGGGGAAACAGGCTGGCTCACCTCTCTCTCTTACTCCAGGTTCTCCCTGTCCTCCATATTATGAAGGCTGGATTGCTAAGATTAGAAGTCCAATAAGAAAATATGAGAGGAATGTGATTGGCGCACAAAATGATTAGCCACAAAATATCCCCAGTTCCTTCTCTAGACCTCTTACCTATGGCAAGATTTCTAAAGATCATACAATCCTTAATAATACTAATAACAATGCTAAGGACCTTGCAACTAACAATAACAACAGGTGCCTAAGCACTTGGTGTGTGTCAGGCACTGTGCCCAGTACTTGGCAGGGATTACAAGGCTGAATCTTCCCCACAGCCCTGTGAAAGGGGCACCATCATCATGTATGGTGGCCGCACACTGTTGTTCCATAGCTGAGGAAACGGAGACACAGAGATTAAAGAAGTTTCCCAAGTTTATACGGTTATAAAATTGTAGAATTAGGACTAATAAAACACAGTACCTGTACCTTATTTTTACATAAAACGCATGCACAAATGCTCAGGAAAGTAATCTAAAAGTGTCTACGAAGGGGAAGGAAAAAACCAAGAACACATATCTGATATCAACAGCTATATGTTATGTAAAGATTAAAACACACAGATGAAAGTATGCATGAGACTAGTGCCTGGCATACAGTAAGCATTTAGTATCATGATTAACCCATCAAATCCACAGGGCCATCCTAAGAGCCGGGCACTATTCCCACCATTTAGAGATGAAGGCACAAAGACCTGAGAGGTCAAGACACTTGTTGATCTTGGAGCCCAGCAATTTCCATCATGCCCTCCTACTTTTCAAAAGACCAATTCACTTTTTTCTTTTAGTTTATTGGATTATTTCCTTTCATTGCCCAGCTTGTTTTATCAGTCACGGGAATTACAGTTTTATACTGCCCTCATCTGTCTTGCGAGGAGTTAAGTGGTATTTAGAAATAACTCATAGATACTTGACTCTTATATTTACATTTTCAACACTTACAAATAGATTTTTCAAACTACAGAGCAGGTATAAAGACATATAAAGCCATCTATATTCTTCTTGGACATTAACATGAAATTGCACTGTGCAAAACCTTATGATAACTACATTTCATTGGCAAATATTTATTGCATTTTTGATATACTTATAATAAAACAGCTTAATCCATCACTGCAACTAGATATGAATGCATGATTTTTTCTGCAGATAAAGATACTTCCTTTATGAAACACTATAACTCCCAGAGCTGAGAGTATGAGGTTAAAAAAAAAAAACTGCAAGAAAAATATTTTCAATAATTTTCGAATGAGTAATATGCAAACAACTGCACAAGTCTCCATGCTCAAAGCTGAACAGATTTTTTTTCACATAAAATACCAATTTCATATAATCAAAACATGACTTTCACAAAACAAAACAAGATGTAATTTTGCATTCCTGGGGGAATATTAAGAGCCTTTAAAAGATGTCTACTTTAATTGTACTGTGAGGTGAAGCATTCTTCAAGGACTGCTCTCTCAAAATAACTGGATAGTATTCTGATCAGAACAATTAAAAATAAAAGAGATGAGAATGCAGCAAATTATAAATATTGGAAACCATTTAATAACCTTAATTTTATTACAAAACCTCTGTCTGAACAGAACATCTTCAAAAGTGTCATGAGGTGGCTGTTTTCTAACATGGAGAAACGTGATTCATTAAAATCGCCACGAGGCAGGCTGGGTTCTGAGGGAGTTCACAGTCTGTGTGTAGGAAGGGGGACAGAGGGTGACGGTAGAGGACACTGAAGTCGGTTAAAGTACTCTGGAGACAATGCAAAAGAGACTGATTTCCTCTGCCTGGGGAAGGGGGCAGGAAGAACTAAAGGGAAAGTTTAACAGTTGTATAGGTCCCTGAAGGATGCATGTGAGTGTATTAGGTCGACAAATTCAAGAGCATATGAGATGAAGAAAATTAAAAGAATTAATAGGTGTACTGGCCACTGGCCACCAATGGGGTATTTCTTCTGGGCTCTGTGTGGAGAAAAAGATTTTTCAGAGGAATATTTCCTGTCAGACAATCCATAACTACAAAAAGGATTTGTACTAAAGAGATACAGTCTCGAGTCCTACGAAGACACAAGGGATTTGGGAGCTACCACTAGTGCAGGACATTTAAGAATTGGGAGTGGGGGGAGCGATGATTTCACCAGAGTAGACATTTTCCAGTGGGAAGAGAGGGAGAAATGTATGTCCCACATGAGAATCATAAAAGTTACCCGTGGATTTCAGAACACTTAAAATTGAACTTCACTTACAGCTGAGGCTCAATGAAAATGATTCCAGGATTGCTAACATAAAGCAAAAACACTTCCTGGAGATAGATGTGTCTTGTTCTCTCTGCGCATCACTCAGAGAAGAGCAAGTGGGCTGTTCTTTTTCCACTGTGCACATCATGGGGATGGTTCAGTGGTAGAAAAGAGCAAATGTTTAAGGACAGTTATTAAAAGGGGAATTATTAACTTTGTAATATTTCAAGGAGGCATTTTTAACTCTAGGCACATCAATCCTTCACTGTCTCTTTCCCTGATTTGCATAAACACCATAATTGACAGCTTGTTAACAGTTCATTAGGAATACTAAAACCTTGTGATATACAACAGTCTGACAACAGCACAGTGGACAGAATATGTAGCTATGCATTTTGCCCACCTCAGAAATCAACCTAGTTTACCAACAGTTAAGTCCAAAAGGTGGCTTGGCTAATCGATACATTCATACAGACAAGTACTCACACATCATGTCATACAGCTCTCATTAAACACTGATTAGCAGTTAATTTATATCTTTCAAGCTAGCTACCTTGGCTGAGGAAATGTATCCATGACCGCTAAAAATGCTAACATAATTTTATTTGAATGATTGCAAGTGTTTAGAGTACCCTCCAAAAAAAAAAAAAAAAGTATACCCTCCAAATCATATGAAGAAACTGAAAGATAAAAGAGGATGGTAGACACTAAGAATATATATTCCTTGTTTGTTGTGAGAGAGAGAGAGAGAGAAAGGGAGAAAGGGAGAAAGGAAGAAAGAAAGAAAGAAGAAAGAAAGAAAGAAAGAAAGAAGAAAGAAAGAAAGAAGAAAGGAAGGAAGGAAGGAAGGAAGGAAGGAAGGAAGGAAGGAAGGAAGGAAGGAAGGAAGGAAAAGGAAGGAAGGAAGGAAGGAAGAAAGAAAGAAAGGGAAATCTAGTTTCAAATTGTGGCTTTCTCTTCTTAGTGGTCCAAAACGGAAAATTTTCATGATTGAAGTTTGAAATATGCTGTACAGGATTCAACACAGAAAAATCTATTTGTGTTTTCCTGGTAAGAGTGCATCATAAAACTACTGGATGCTGTCCTTCCTTATCTTTGGATGAATGCCTGATTATAAACTCATTTTAGCTGAACAAATCTCTCTGGACTCCCTGCTGAGCAGGGCATTTAAACTTGAAAGCCGAGAGGTCTTCATTCTCTGTACCCTGACAGCGCGCTCCTTGCGTCTCTGACGCCAGGATTCGCGTGGATGCATTAGGATTCATGGGGGCATCTCACATGAAGGCCTTTAGCTGGTCCACTTTACATTTTTCTTCTGGAAAAGCACATCAAATAGACTATCGCTATCAGTGCCATGCATCCTAGTAACTACCTATTCTCTCCACCAGAGTTGTCTTATCACAGCAAAGGGAAATGTGAAATAAACAGAACCACTCTAGAGAACACCCTAGTCTGGACAGAGAGGCTGCCTGGTAACTGAATGCTGTGAAGCCCTTTTGCAATATAAGATATTGAGAGTTGAAAATCCCTTAAAAGGGCATGTACATATCTGTCCACCTATTAGCTTTGGGCTTTTGAAGTTTCTGAAGGCTCATAGCTTAAGTCATGGATATATTGATTTGCTCAAATAAATAGATCTCCTGGGATGCTAATTGGAGAAGTGAAAAATGATGATGTTGAACTGCATATTGTGGACTTCTATAGTATTTTGAATATTGTGAAACTGCTAGCCATATATCTATACACGTGTGTGTGTGTATGTATATATACATATACATACATATATACACATATATATGTATGTATATATGTATGTATATATACACATATACACATATTATGTATACTTTTTACATATAAAATGTATATATTTTACATACACATAAATAAATGTATATATTTATATATATATAAACTAGCATATTAGGTTACATCCAACTGGAACAGAATAACTCTTCTAATCATCAAACTATCATCGCCACTATCACAATGCCAAGCAAATAAGATGATTAATTAAAGACATGAGTATACTCTATCAATGGAGCGGGTAATTATAACATCCCTAAGAATACTATCAAAAGCATAGTGCAGTATTGAGAACAGTGTGCTAAGGAATTTTATAAGCATCAGCTCGTAATAGTCATAATAATCCTCTGCACTAGATTTTCCCATTATCTTTATATAGATAAGGAAACTGAATCTCACAAGGAATTGTTCACAGAGTTCACAGAACTAGTGGAAATGAAAGAACCATTTTGAACCCAGACTACTGGTCTCCAAAGTCTGTGCTCTGGGTTAGCACATTCAACTGCTCATCGAGTATTTCTCTATGTATTAATTGAAGCTTTCTCTGGAGTTTCAAATAGGGGCCACCTGTTGAATAGACTTAACTTTGTTTAAACACATCAAGGATGACACCTGATAAGATGTCCCCCCCAAGACTAGTCTGAACTCTAGTTAAATAGAGCTATGATAGGTACTTCATTTTAGCTGGTTGAGAGCAAGGTTAATTTGTAAACAGTGGAAAGGTTAATTTTGGCTTAAGTGACTACTCTGTCAGAACAATGTTTTACAAAACAACCATTAATACTCAGATATAATTATCTTTATTGCTATTGTCAGGAAAACAACACTGAATAGCATGAATCAGTGGCCTAAATCAGACTATTTCCTTTGAGGTGTCAACAATGCTTTTTTTTAAATATGAGTTCAGTTAATTAGAAAATACTTTAAGTTTTATCATAGACATTATTACTGTTTAACTGTGACCTCAAAGTACTTTTATAATTTCATAAGCTTTTTCCAGTTCTTACTATCCTGGCCCCTCTAGTCCTAAATCTCAAGGTCCTTTCCACTCTGGTTAATTTAGTTTAGTCCTGAATTTCAAAAACATATATCTATCTTTTTCTCTGATGGTTTTTAAACCATAAATAAAGCCATTCACTCATTTCCTTCTGCAACTGATATTTTGAGTATGTTCAACCTATGTTCTAGGTATATTAGTAAACAAAGACTCCTGTCCCCAAACATTCCAGTGGGGATAGACAGATAAGAAGCAGAAGTATTATTAAGTAAATAAATTATACAGTAGGTTCAAGGGTGATAGTACTATGGAAAAAAGACAAGGGATATGATGGCAAAGCAGAGGTGGCAATGGAGTTAAATTTGTACATAACAACCTTATTCAGAAGGTGACATCTGAACTTGAAGGAGATGGTGCTAGACAAGAAGGTATCTGGGGGAAGAACATTCCAGGCAGGGAGAACATTTAGAGAAAATTCCCTAAGTTGGAGTGGGTCTGTCTCGTTAAAAGATAACATGACTGAAAAGGAGAGGAGCAGGGAAGACAGGTCAAGGTGAGGTCACAGAACTTCTAGGGTCCCAGTGCAGAAAAGATTGCAAAGACAACTAAACCACATGTGCATTATGCTTCTTACAGGTAGACATGGTCCTCACAGTATAAAGAGAGGTAGTCACAGGGTGGTCCACACAGTAATTTTATTTGGTCCCAGAATGCTTTAACAAGTGAACATTATTCAAAATCAGGATTTTTCAAAAATTGAAGTTGAGGACTCTCTAGAAGAATCAGAGAATCTGATAAGTCCAATTTCATTCTCACAGAGCAACACTTTAGCTGAAAACTTTTCACTGGATGTGCTGTCCAGGTGGTGAAATACTCTTTCTTCCAGTGTCTTTACTTGTTAAGTGACCAGCCATACTTGGCACGATGTAAAATTCTGTACTTGCTTACATCCTTAACTTTTACTCTTTTCATCTACTATTTTAACTAGTATTGTTCCTTCAAAGTTCAACTTAGTTCGAACTCTCTCCATTAAAAAAAAAAAAAAAAAAAGCCACTGAAATGTCCCGACCACGTTCTCTGTTGCAAAGTCCTGCCCTGTGTACTACTGATGGAGCTTGGAGTGAGTCTCTCCTGTTACTTGCAACTTGTCCTTTAACCTGATTTCAGTGCCAATGAAAGCTGGGTCTTTTCTCCTTGAATCTTCCCAGCCTTATAACATAGATACTTTTATCCACAGTTTACTGAAGAGAAGTTGCATAATTCATTCAGAGAAACAGAGCAAGTGATGTGAAAATTCAGGATTGTAACTTAGATTATCTGGCTTTTGAATGAATGGGGATATGATACACTGAAAATATGTAATGAAACTTTACAAAAGCCATCTCTTTGTTTCAGTCATTCTGACTGAGCAGAGCTTTTCAGAGCACTAAGCAAAACGGAAAATGATGTTTATAGAATTTTACCTTTGTAGATAACTAGGTATCAACGTATTTAAATGATTATCTTTACATTTATGTATATCTTTCATATTTATATATAATTATATGTAATTTATTTATATATAAAATTATATATATAATTTATTTATATATATAAAATTTTAAGTTGGGATTTAAGTTTAAAAATTTAAGTTGGGATTGTTTAACATGGTTATCTACATGACTCAAATTATTTTCTGCAAAATGTTTCATTTTATTTAATAATAACTACTTTGAAGCAATCGTAACTTTTATTTTTTTTTAATTTAAAGATCTTATTTATTTATTCATGAGAGACAGACAGAGACAGAGAGAAAGAGAGGCAGAGGCAGAGGCAGAGGGAGAAGCAGGCTCCCCGTGGAGCAGGGAGCCCAAGGCGGGACTCTATCCCAGGACCCTGGGATCATGACCTGAGCTGAAGGCAGATGCTTAACCGACTGAGCCACCCAGGCGCTCCAGCAATTGTAACTTTTAAAAAATGACACAAGTGTGTTTATTCATACATACATATGATGATTCGTATTCATTCTTCTTTTTTGTTTTATTCATTCTTGCTACCAAAGATCCGTATATAATTTACTCCTCATCCTCATCACCAATTGATTTTTACCAAGTTTGATTTCCCCATTTTTGACTTTTCCAAACAAACCAAACCATAAGAATAATTAACATTTTCCTCCTCCCAAAAACACATTCTTAACATTTTTTTATGGGGAAAAAAAGTTATATAAAAGTACAGATTGAATCCAACACTAATCACATAGAATTTTGGAAGTATCCAAATCTCCATGTCTTCCAAATAGTCACAGATTCTATTTATGTCCTGCTTATTGTTCTGGATATGGCTGGATGGTCAGGGATTTGTTTGCAAAACTCAGCTTTTCTCATGTTTCATAATGGAATAAAATATAATAAGTCTGTGGCTTACCAAATGGAAAAATTAATATAGCCATCCTTAACAAAGTGGCATGATCAGTGAGTTCGATGTTCACCTTTATTAGGGACTATGGGTACAGAGTGCTGTATTAGAGAATGGACAATATTTTGATTCTATATGTTTCTACAGAACAGTTTAATCTGATAGGGGTGAGGGGTTAGGATGCACATGGATGAGCACAAATATTAAGTGATACATTATCCAATGCAAATTAATGCAGTAAAAATAAATACGGAAATGCCAAATGAAAAGTGGGGTCAGTCTTTGAATGTGCACAAAGTGAAAAGGCACACGAATTATCAGAAAAATGAGCACTGAATGCAAATTCAAAAAAATGCTAATAGCAGTCCAGCCACATCCAGCAAGGGTGCCCATGTTGTATGGGGTTGCTTCACACCCTTGTGAAGTCAGACACACCTACTTTGGACCCTGGCTCTCCCTCTTCTGGCTGTGTGTTGGTGGGTTAGTTGTTTGACATCTCTGAGCCTCTTTCCTTGACATCATTCCACTTATCTTGTAGGAATGCTGGGAGACTAAACTGGGTAATATATGGAAAGCACTTAGCACAGTGTGTGGCCCAAAAAATTATAAATGACAAACGTAATTAGGCAATTATGTGTGCTAAGGAAAGGGGAAGAGCGGGGAAAGAAATGAGTGCACAAGTTCCATAGGCTGAAAAAAGAATAAGCAAAAGGCCCAGTGCTGTAGGGAGGCAATATGAATGGATATAATCAATATTTAAGAGATCCATCTGGCAGCGTGACCTGCCTAGGCTCTACTGGCATGAGGAGAGAGGTGCAGGAAGATGGACGGGGGGAGTGAGTGGCAGAGTTGTGCAGGTGCAGAAGAATGATGGAAGGTGACAGAGATGGTAGCTACGGAGATGGAAAAGAAGGGGTGAGCTAAGAGACTCTTCTGGGAAGCAGTGAGCAGGTGTTGGTGATAGCTTGGATGTGGAAAGTGAAGGAGGAGAATCAAAAATAACTCCCAGATAAGAGCTTTAGGGAGTTAGAATAACACCGTTGACAGTGACAGAAGGGGGGGGCACATTAATAGGTGTCCTCCTATTCCCTTCAACTTGAAATACCCAACTGATAGTGTCATCAAGAAGCTCTTCTAAATTCGTAATTACAGTTAATTAAAATTAGGGACAAGGTGAAGGGGCTAAGGCATAAATTAAGACACTAAGACTACATTTTCTTATAGATTTGCTTTGAAATTTTGAGATCGATTGAGCACTGACTGTAAGAGAAGCAAAAATTGAACACTATGCTTGGTGACCAAATGACAATCCTGCTTGACAAATAAAAGGGATCCATTACACATGGCAAATTTCTAGAACGCGCTTAAAGAAAAAGACAGTAGTTTTCTGCATGAATCTGGTTAGGAGTAGGAATGTGGGTACTCAATTTTATTGTATTACTGAATATGATCTCAGAATCATTAAAACAAAAACAGCAAGGGAATAATTCTCATACAAGAGTGTCTATCGAGGTGACTTCACAGTTGTACATGTTTTGGTAATCCTGCAATAAATTTGGCCTAATGTGATGTTGTGCCAGGATTTGTGTCATCAACCACTGTCATCATAAGCTTTTTAGAGGCATCTGACAATCCGTTTATCTTGCAAATCATTGCGAAGCAAAAAAAGTAATGTTACATTTTAAGTTGCTTAAAAACTACTTGCAATTAGGAGCCCCAAATGTATCTAAATCAAAACAGCCCCAACAATGTTTTCAGGATTGCTGTAAATGCAACACATAGATGAGAATTTACAGTGTTCCATAACCAGGGAAATTGTGATACCAGATTGCATTTACTTTTATCTTACCCAAAGTGACATTATCTTCGGCGACCATAAAGAAACTGCACTATCATATAAATCTATTTAAAGGAATTGGCACGGTTACAATAAAGACATCCATACACTGTGGTTTATTCTCTGAAAACCACCCAAATGCTAGTGTCTAACAACAGACTTTAGATTTCATCTTGAATTGCCACTAAGCGCCTCCTCACTCTTACACACATATCCCTCAAACTATGTCAAAAGCAGGAACAAATTTCCTAACCCAAACTGAAAAGTCCTTGGCTCTCCAAATGACTATAAATTGCATGGCTAAGTGCATATGGCCACAGGGCTGTCACAGTTACTTCTCCTGACAATTCATCATAGCATACTAATTCTATAATATCATTACTGCGTCTCTTCTCACTGTACTGATCCAGCCTGTTAATTTAATCAACTAATAATAGATTCAGAAATGGATGCAAGGGGCCCTAGCACTTCAAATTATATTACTAGAGATGTACCTTGGTAAGGAGGATACATTCCTTGCCATTCAACATAACCTCCAGAAGTTAGGTTGGCCTAATAATGTAGGTGAGGTTACCTGTGAATATTTCAGTTGGGAAATCACAACCCCATAATTTTCTTTCAAAATCAATACTTTTTTTTTTTTTTGGCCTAAAATGTATTAACCAAGTCAACAGGAGAAAAAACAAACTCTTTCTAAGTGCAGGGTTTATTTTACGAATTAAGTTTTCATATGAGTAGGAGAAATCAGAGTTCTATGATTAACTGCAAAGTGAACCATTCAAGGATGGACAATTAATTTTATTAAATTTTAATCTTCTCTGAAAATGTCAATGATAATTAGAAAACATTATTCTTTAACATCACAGTCCATCTTGCATGTCATGAAGAATAATAACTTAATCTATTATGAAGAAAAATAGCCTGAAAATGCTAGAAAATATACAACAAGTAAAATAAATGTCACAAGTATCCATATATAACTTATTCAAGTATACAGTAAAATCTGCAGTATTTTTGTAGAACACTTGTTTAAAGGAATAATATGATTTCCCTTGAACACCTTTCTATGTAAAAGAAGTTGCCTAGCTATCCTATAGTTAGAACATTGATTGACAGAAAAGTTCAAGTGCGGTAGGTCTGCCAGCCAACTTTGCATCTAGATTTGCTTTGAAATTAACATGTGGATTAATTAAATGTTACTCACTTGTCTTGCTGACATTCTTTACCTGTACAGACTTGTAAGGAAGGAGAATCACCTTGCAAAGAAGCTTTTCTCACCAGAGAGTGAGGAAGTTACCACCCACTTGACGGAAACTTATAATATGTTGTCCTTTCAGTAAAATAATAACTGATATCTTACCAAGGCAATATCTCTCCTGTAAGTTATGAACACTGGAATAGATCTGATCCTTCCACTGATTTTCCCACCAACAGAAAGGATGACTCTTGGTCCTCAATATGGAGCAATGTTCTCAAAGGCCCTGAGATGAGACAACATAAACCAACTGCGTGTATCCTGAGAATGGACTTAGGATGGGTTAAATTTTGTCTGTACCCCTTATTTTGCATTTCAATTTGCTTTTAGTAATTTAAAATCAAGAGACTTCACATAAAAATCTGTATGTATGGCTTCTATGGCAAAGCCGAGAAGTGGGGCATTCAGTCTCCAGTTAACCAGGATCCCTAACACTCCCAAACGGCTTCATAAATCAATGGCTGAGTGTTAACTACCACTTTTCATCTCATATAGAAACAAATTTATCCATTTATGTCATCTACATTACCTTCAGCCTTGCAGCTACTAGAATTTCCAAATTCTCCTCAAGCCAAACTTTTTTAAACTCAAAGATTCTTCTAATGCAAGGATGTTTATAAAACATGTATTTATCATAAGATTGTTACTTCTCTTTTAAAAGATCCTTTTAGATTTTCTGACTATGATGATAATTTTACAAGATAGACTCAAGTATTTAGAGATATCGACCTTAAAAATCCATGCGGGATTGCTTTTATCAGCATCAGAAAATTTACAGCAAAATGTATTTCTCCAGAAAATCAGTACCTACCTTGTATGAATCTTTCCTCTTTGTTAAAAAAAAAAAAAAAGTTGAGAAACTGTCATCATGATAATTCTTCTGTATAGCTATTTTGAGAAACAAGTGTAAATTCAGTAAAATGTCCACCCAATGTCACCCTCCGCTAAATGTGATTCAAATCATGTTTGCCTAGCCTAAATGTGAGGCATCTCCATGAGCACTGTGATATAACAAAACAAATAATTTTCCTTTCATCAATATACAACAGCTTTGTTCATTATTGAGAAACGTTAGGCGGTAAAGTATTGAGTGCTATGCATTTTATGCTTAAATCAATGTACTGTCTTGCAGTTATGCCACCTAATGTGTTTTTAAGTCATCCGCTACAGAGATCAATGTGATTCTTATTTGATATTCAGTGTTAAGTTCAGCCTCATAAATTTAGAATTGCACTCTGTTATTTTGATGGTTATATATTAACCATGTACTGAAAGTTTTATGATTTCATACTCAGCCTGGCTGTAAATCATACCAGTTCCATACGTGAAGCATAGGGTCTGGCTTGATTTTTATTGCTCTGCTCAGAAGGAAACGGATGGATGGCTGGATATTTGAGGGAGGTAAATCTACAGTGTGTTTGGATAAATACCTGAGGTCTGTGAGCTTTAAAGGCATGGTTCAGAAATTTGAATTAGGTAACTCATTGCAACCAGCCTCAGAGGCATGGATAATAATGCAATAGCAAGGTGTCACAAATTGGCAATCTTTTACATTGGGGCCATCACTAGCATGAACCTTGACCTCTTACAAGTTCACGGTCTCACTCTGTGGTGAGTGAGTAGAGTCACATACACATGGCTCCACCTGGGTAAATATAAAGGGAAGGAGCTCATTAGGAGAGACAGAGTTGTATAATATTGTTAATCTGACACCCTTACCTTATTTCAGGGCTTAAAAAAATAAGAATAGATACCAACATCACCTCCTTGAAACCATAAAATGGGTTGTAACATTGGAATAGATCGATGCTCTAATAGAGCAACTTCTTATTTATGTGGAAAACTGATAGAATTGAATTAATAATGAGCATCAAAGCCAGTAAAGTTAAAAAAAAAATCCCAGAGTAAAAGTTTTTTTTTTTTAAAGATGCCAAAATGGTGCAAAATTCAATAATAATTTTTTTATATAAATGGTATTCCTCAGCTACATGACAGATATTAGTCCAGTGTAGATTTTTAATCATTAGTTCTACTGCAGATGGTGAACATTTGGCTAGATCTCAAATACTCATGCTCTCTGAAGATGCTTATTTAGTCCCTTTACTATATTTCTGTCATAAATTGAAGTCACTTTTTTTTCTTTTGATGACATATTTTCAGTCTCTGCACTCATCTTTCTAAGTTAAACATGTAACATCTTAAACTATGACTAAACTGACAGACGTGACAAAACATTTCAGAGGGAAAGATGCTAGGTTGGGCCAAAAGTATGATCAATTTTGATTTAGCAGCATTTAGCAGAAACATAACAGCCACTATTTTTTTTCAAACCACTGGGAAGTATAAATTGCCTGACCTTTCTATTTTTCCTAGTATGCTATTTCCTTGATTTCCAATTCAAGGGAGAAACAAAGTTAAAAAGTATCTCATATTTTTTTCCATTGCTTCCAAAATTGATAAGAGACAATCTCATTTTAACAAAAATGTCTGACCTTACCTACAAACCTAGGTACAAGTCACCCAGTGATCACTTTTCCTACTGAAAGTTTATCTGTGAAGCTTTTTGTGGGGCTATCTTTCAGTAATCTTTCAAATAGTTCTGAAAGAAGAAAAAATAAACATGTTTTATTTGCAAAATTTGCATTTCATTCACAAGACTGACACAGTGTCAGTGGTTCTCAAACTTGAGTGAGCATCAGAATCACTTGGAGAACTTGTTGATACACAGATTACTACCCGTTACCCCCTACCATACCCAGTTTCTGATTCAGGATGTCTGGGGTGGGTGCATCTCTAACCAATGCCCTGGTGCCTTGTGGACCATATTTTGAGAAGCACTGCTAAAAACACTTCCCAGTAACTGTAACTCCTCTCCCTCTGTGAGACTATTTTGCAAAACAAAATTTGGTCAGGGTGTAAGAGCTTTGGAAATTCGAAAAACTTGCTGACCTGGAGAGACTCTGATCACTTGTTAGAGCTAAATAAAGTTTCAATATAGCTTCCAGGTGAAATTTCAAATCCCACTACACTCAATTTGGCGGCTGGAGATTTATGTACCAATCAAGCACCCACAAAACATTCCTTGGTCAGCCTTCTGATAATGTCTTTTAATGAAAATACTTACACTTAAGAGTGAAATGCTTTCCTGGCATTTACATTTCTATATTTTGTCCTTTTCCACACACATATATATGGTTTGATCAATGGTAACTTAGTCAAAACAGATGCATTTAAATATGAACATATTATAAGCATGTGGATATTGTAAATAGAGCACCTAATAATCGAGCCATGAAAAGTTAATTCCTCATATTTTCAGGTGCATTTTACACACTGAGGATTATTCTTGCCAAATTGTTTGAGTTCTGGTAATATAATTGAGTAGACTGATACTCGAGCGAGTCATTAATGCATTCTAGATTATTTTATAATTTTGACTCTTCAAATCTGGAACCTCATGGAGAAATCATTCATTCTCTCCCTTTCTTACTCCCTCAGTCTCACACACAGACACAAGTGGGATAACAAATATGGTAGCTTTCTAAAACTAATAATGTAGATCAGGTTCTTGATCTTGTTTCTGAGACTAATATTCCATCTCTTTCAGTTAAAGACTGAACATCCTCCAGAAAGATTAGATTTCTGTTTGTGTTATACAATTAAAAGCCAAAGAAACATTTTCTCAAATATTGTGTATTTCTAGGGGCAAAGGAATTAAAAATTGGTCTACTAATCTCACATCTAATTCCCTAGGTTTTATCTTATCAGAAATAGCCACATTTATGTAAGTATACATTTATACACGTAAAAGTGAAATATAATTTATGTTAAAATTTTACTTTAGTTTTGAGGACTTACATCACCATGCTTTCCTACACTCTCTCAGCCTCAGAGAGTTCAAGTAACTTGCCCAACATCACACAGTTAAGCCAATGGTGGACAGAGGTTTGGAATCCATCTTTCCTCTCTCTCATTTCACAACACTACTTCCCTAAGTTGATTAAACAAGTTCATCTTTTCATGGAATTTACACTTATATATATATTTTTTTAATTTTATTTATTTTTGAGAGAGAGAGAATGACAGAGAGAGAATGAGAGGGGTGAGGTTCGGAGGGAGAAGCAGACTCCACGCTAAGCAGGGAACCCGATGCGGGACTTGATCCCGGGACTCCAGGATCATGACCTGAGCTGAAGGCAGTCGCTTAACCAACTGAGCCACCCAGGCGCCCCGAATTTACACTTTTAAAGAATTTTTCTGGGGAACACAATATTTAAAACAAAGGAGCACCTAGCCAACTTTGGGTTTCAAATATTGGATCACTTTGACGTGGCTGGAGTTTCACAGGTGCAGTCTCCAATCATATACACACGTAGTTGCCTATTTTGATGGGTCGTGCTTTACAATACGAAACACGATGCACTAAAAATGTACTTTAAAATACATTAAATTAGAAATTAAATGAACCCTCTTGTTTAAGACCCCAGAAACATTGTAAATTCCTTTTGAGCCCATGGTCAACCTCTAACTTAAGTAAGTAAGAATGACAGGGAAGTTGCATTCTTCTCAGGGATTCTTTCTAGAATAATTTTAGGCCTGCTTTATGTATATCAAGGAAGCTGTCAGTTTATCTGATCTTCAAACATACTGTGAACTCCATGGGGAGAATCTTTGGCAAATCAGAGACCGTTCACTTAAAATGCATTTAACTCTACCCACCCCCCCCCATACAAAAGCTGAATTCTCTAGAATAATTTACTTCTTATTTGGAAACTTTGCTAATTTTTATAATTGAGTTGCAGGGAATGCAGATATAATAAAGACATTGCAAAGAAGAGTTGTATGTCTATACCGCAGAATGGAATAAATCAATTCATTGAGCATATGGCTTATTAGGCTTAAATAGCTCTTTTCCAAGATGATTCTGAGCACCATATTTTGAGAGATAAGGTAGTGGGTTGTTGTTTTTGGATATTTGCCTTCATAAAGATGGGCCATCTGTCCCAACAAGTGAAAAGAGTCGAATGCTTTGATTGCTATTTTCCTAATCAAGACCAATTCTAATATATTTTACTGTACTGATTAACTAGATTTGACATTATATCTTGGAGATGTTTGCTGCTATCATCATTGAAAGACATTCCCACTGTCCACAAATATTTCTACAAACTCCATGCTGAATATGTAGGAATTTTACAGCTATAAAAAAGAACGAAATCTTGCCACTTGCAACAACATGGATGGATCTAGAGGGTATAATGCTAAGTGAAATAAGTCAGAGAAAGATGAATACCATATGATTTCACTCATATGTGGAATTTAAGAAACAAAACAAATGAAAAAAACAAAACAAAACAAATGAACAAAGAAAAAAAAGAGACAAACCAAATAACAGACTCTTAACTCTAGAGAACAAACTGATGGTTACCAGTGGGGATGGGGGTGGGGGAGATGGGGGAAGTAGGTGAAGGGGATTAAGAGTACACTTATGATGAGCACTGACTAATGTATTGAATTCTTGAATCACTATATTCTACACCTAAAACTAATATAACACTGCTAACAATAGTGGAATTAAAATAAAAATATGTACATATAGACATAGATACATAATTTAAAAGAAAGGAAAATGTAGGAATTTTATTTCCTGATGGAAGAGAGAAACCATGCCAAAGCAATGCAGTTACACTATAACAAAACCATAGATTTATACTTTGCTTAACTGGGGTATGAAATTAATATTAATTATGCATTTTTAACCCCCAAATTATTCTTTGATATTTTCCTTGTGACCTAATCTTTTAACTTAAAAATACCAACCAAAGCAGAGGGATTTCAAAAGTACAAGAAAATTCCATTAGGAAATGTCATCATCAGTGTTAGAGATCTCATCACGGATCATTCACACAACTAGCATTTCCCTTATTATCAATGTGCTAAAACTAACAAAAAGCAAAAGATGCCTACTTGACTAAAAATGGTATAAGCACATTTAATATCACCAATATATTTATAATTTTACTTAAAATGCTTCCTCTATATAAAGGAATTATATTCTTATTATTTAACATATCAGAGAAACAGAAAAACATACGGAAAATCATCCATAATCCTATACCCTATAGTGTATGCATACCACTGTTAATAGTTTTGAACTCATGCTTCTAGTCTGCTTTACACATGAGTTTATCTTTTTTTTTTTTTTTTTGGAGCTTAATTGGTTCTATAATGGGCATGCCAATTTTTAGACTGCTTATTAACTTAACAATAGATGGGTGAGCACTTCCCTATGTTATTAAAATTTCACAATTACTTTAAAATTGCCCCTTCAGGATATGGAAGTTTCTTGTACTGTTTTTGTAACTTTTCTGTAAGTTTATCCACTTTGTTCTGCCTAAACCTTTCCATCTTATTTTTTTTTAAGATTTTATTTATTTATTTGAGAAAGAGAGAGAGCGCACAAGCAGGCAGAGGGGCAGAAGGAGAGGGGAAAAGCAGGTTCTCCGCTGAGCGGGGAGCCCAACTGGGGCTGGATCCCAGGATCCTGAGATGGGGACCTGAGCCGAAGGCAAAAATGCTCAACTGACTGAGCCACCCAGGCACCCTCATCTTTTTTTTATTGAGCACTAAAAGCTAGAAGTTACATCTTTTTTCACCACACACAATCAATAGTTACTCCTTGTAATAAGAATAAATTAAAAAAAATAGAATTGGTTCAGTTACCTATTCTTACTACCTAATGCTTTTCAAATGACATCTCCGAGTCCTACCTAGGTAGGTGGATGTGAGTTCATTTTTTTGAGTAGCATGACCATGAAGATCTTTCCTAAATGACTTGTGAGTGTAGTTGTCTCTCAAGTTCTATTCAATGAAATTACCTCATTACATTAAGTGATCTCATGCTCTATAAAATAATTACATATATACTTGTTTGTTTAATTACATATGCATTAGATTTTTGGGAAAATACACAGAAAGCATAGAGGTCTAAAATGCTATTTCTTGGCTGATACCTGGCCCAAAAGTAAATACTTTAGCACATCTCTAACACACTCAGTAAGCTTGCTATTATTAACTAAAGACTGCATTTCAAGTACATTATGGCATCACTTGAAGTAATAGCAACTGAAATGTACCTACTTAATGGAATCGATCTTTCATAAAGACTGCAGTAAAGTATTATCAGAAGTCACTTATTGAACTTTATTCTCAATGATATAATAAAAAGTAGCATGTCAGGAATAAAAATGTCATTTGTCACCTGAATCTCTGGCACCTTAGAAATGTTATCAAGTAGGGGCATTCCTTGAGAAATACAATGAAAGTAAGGATTACTCATCTACTAACGCTTCTTGCCAAAAGATCCCGAGTTCATTCAATACTCAGACTCAAACAGTGAAGTAAGTCACACATATATATACATACAGATATATTCTTGAGAAAGAGCAATATTTATTGCATTTCTTTTTCCAAGCACATTCCTTAACAACTCCAGTTCCAAGATTCCCCATGATTTTGAGAGTGGAAACAATTTTAAAGATTATCCTTTGGTGGAGACTAATTTATTTTCTCTATCGTGTTTCTCCACTTTTCCCCCGGTATGTTTGGTTTTCATGAAAATTTCTTAGATTTGATGTGTTTGTGTATTACAGGAAATCACAGTGGGCCACAGTGGAATTAAGGGGATTCAGTGGAGTTTAGATGGTTTCCCAGAAAAAGAATGAAGGTTTGATAAAGTCTGATTCTTTGTATGAATTTCTGAATACCAAAGTGATCAGAATGTAAGCACTAACAATGTTTTCACTTATAGTACCTCAGTATTAAATGGGAATGGGTTTTCTCTCCAGGGAGAAGATTAAGTTAGGTGAAAGTTGAAAATGAATGTCCCTCGGGCCAATGCCTGCCAGTTTGTGCTTTTTGTTTGTCCTGCAAAGAATTTCCTTTCATTAAATTTAATTAATTCAAATATTAAGAGACTTTATGACTTTAAGATATATTAATTTCTGTCCTTATTTGAAAATCACAAGATCTGGAAGAATCAGACATTAATGTCAAAATGGCAATGACCAACCGGAGCAAGAAACGTCTCCATTAACTAGTACACATATTTCGGTTCTCTACAGTTCCCACCACTGGCAGAACACGTGCAGTACATGTGTCTATGACCACCACCATATACCCAGTCATTTAATATTATCTACCCACTTCCTATAAGCATTTAAATTTGAGACTACTGTTTTCAAGTACCCTATATATCTCTATAAACCAGTCACCACCACCCATCACTGCAATAGTAATACTTCGACATAATGACAATAATCCTGGAAAAGAAGATGAACTTGAATGTCCCAGAAGCAAGGGCGAAGCAGGTGATATATTTCAAATGCATATAGAATTGACCTATCTTCATTTCTTTTGTTTGCCTATTTGCATTCAGTGTTTTTCTCAAATGAATTGCTGGTCTGTATTTTTCTTGAATGTTTAATTAATACTGTAAACAAACACCTTATTTTTTTATTAAATTATTAATCAAGAATTACATTTACCTGGTGTCAGGAAATGCTGCATTCTGTCCACTACCAAATGTCCATGTGGCTCAGTGGCCTGGCAACTAAATTGACAATACCAGAACATATACACACACAAGCTAAGATAAAAACCTCAAGTAGGTAGGTATCTTCAAACCTACAGGAACAAGGCATTCCCCAGGCAGGCAGTAGGGAGCAGAAGATGTAATGAAGAACAACAAGTCAGAAGTGTCCAGATTCTAACCTTGCTATTGTAATCACTAAGTGTGTGATGGTAGATAAGACATCCTTCTTGGAAGGCAGTCAGTTTCCTCATTTGTAAAATACTTCTTGTTCACAGTTTTATGAGGAAAAGACTGTGCTCATTATAATCTAAGACATTTTGTGAGCTATAAATCAAGAAATAATATTGATGGTAATAGTCTTAAAAATCCAACTGATAAAGCAAGGATGGTGGTTTCCTGCTGATATTCATTTTCTTTTTATATTTCAAGGATTTGACCAGGCCCTGAAATATTCAGTCTATTGTACTTCAGCATATGCAACTAAGCACGCAATTGCAAAAAATAATTGAGTTCTTTAAGTCCATCGATAATACTTAATTCTATGAATATTCATGTGGAGAATAATGAAATTTCTACAGGCTGCCTAATGTCAGGCTGTAAAGAAGGAGAAGCTGATTTTGATTTGGAAACTAAAGCACACCCATCATTAAACATCCTGGATGAGAACTGACAAGGTGAATTACTATACACTCCAAGCAAACTTTACAAGTAAGTTTAATTAAACAAAAGTCTATTTGTTTTCTGCAACCTCATTTAGAAGCATTTATTTAGGCCCAGCATTTCTACTTAAAGACTTGGCGAGTCACTATCTTTGACTCAATTACTAAAGAAACTCTAGGCACACACCCACACTCCTTTAAAGCGTCCCATTTGTATCCCATGTATTCTTCTCTGGCTGAAATTAAAATGAGAGAGTTTTAACAGCACATGATAAACAGCACTTTAGGTCTCAAGATGTAAAAAGACTTAGCTCTTGGGTTTTTGGAATCCTGGATTACCTAGTGAATCAATTACTTTATCTTGGCCTCAACAGATAATGCTATGAAATGGGAAGACCCACGCCAGTTTCTCCTTTACACTGGTTGCCGGCATTGATTTAGTTTTTGTGCATTGCATTCTATCTAAGGCAAAGGTTTGCGGGGTTTACTTCCTGGAATTACAGGGTGACGATGAGTTAGGAGAAGATGAGCAGAAACAATTCTTGTGGAGCTTTGCTGAATCTTTTGCAGAGCACACTGTCAATACCATGAGATGTCTCTGAAGTCTTCGCTTGCTTGCTTTAAAACAGAGTGTAATAGCCTGGCATTACTCAGATTACTTTTATATAAAACATACCAGAGTTCCATGGGAAGGCTCATACTATGTGACTACCTATTCAAGAAATGGATAGCTGCTCAACAGTCATCTCATCTAATCCTCACATCAAGCCAAAGTGGCGAGGTGTGTGGCAAAGGATGCCTATTTGTACAAAATGAGGAATGCAAGGATCACATAGGCGATACAACTTGACCAGGAACTCAGAGATAATCAGGCACAGAACGGGGCTCTGAGCCGAAGTGCAGGCAACCCCTGTGCTCCTGACACCGTATCATTCAGAAATCATGCATGATGCCAATGATCAAAAATCACAGGAGCAGCCAGAGTGGAAACAACCCAAATGTTGATTAACTGACAAATAGATAAATAAATGTGCTATATCCATACAACAGAATATTCTTTGTCAACAATAAGGAATGAAATACTGATACACTCTGTGCCATGAATAAACTGAAAATATTATGCGAAGTAAAAGAAGGCTAATCATAAACACCTCAAATTGCACGATTCCATTTATATGCAATGTCCAGAGCAGGCAAATCCATGTAGGTTGCAAATGGCTCAGGGTTCTGGGAGGTGGTGGTGGGGGGGGAGGGTGGTGGGAGTGACTGCTAAAGGGTACTGGGTTTCTTTTGGGGAGGTGACAAAAATGTTCTAAAACTGTGCCAATTGTTGCACAACTCTGCATATACCAGAAGCCATTGAATTATGTATTTTAAATGGGTAAATTCTACACCATGTGAATTATATTTCAATGATGCTGTTCCAAAAAAAAAAAGAAAAAGGTAAAGGAGCAACTTAAAGAAGCATGAGCAATTGCTAAAGGGCACCAAGAAGTGAATGGATAATACCCAACAGCCATACAGAGGGTCACTATCCAATTCACCACTCAGCAGGATTTCCCTTCACTGGAGAATGTGGTGAAAATACGTTGTTTCACGCAAGAGCAATTGTGACAAACTTCGGAGACAGTCCCTGTGGCCTTGCTGACCAAAGTGGTTAAAAGGACTTCCTTCAAAGCGTTGTCTCTCCTGAAGGGGCTACACGGGAGCTTGATCATTTTCACTAGCTTGAACTCACCCCGCTTGAGGCCCAAGTGATAATCAAGCATAATATTTGCCTGCAGGAATCCTGCATTCACTGTAATGACAGCATCTTCTGATCTTACCCTATGCTGATGGATAGTCAGTCACTTTTCATAACCCCAAATCACCATCATTAGTTCTTTCTCAGGGAAATGCACCAGGAAATTCTCCAATTTCAGAGGCCTTTCATCTCCCCTCATGTCTCTCAAACACTATAGTGCCTCTCCCTGCTATTCCTCTCTTCTACCTATCTTCAAGTTTAATGACTTTCTCTTGGCCTAGAGACAAGAGGAAAGGCACAGATGGTACATTTTGAGAGTTAAATTGGTTTCAAATTTAGGTGTCATTTTCTTCATGAAAGGTAAGTAAAGGATGGAAATAATTTACAATGCTCTATGAAACCATTATTTTTAAATAGAAGGAAACTGTTGGCAAGGGCATTCTGTTTCACATGTTTTAAAACATGCAGCTGTTCTCATGAATTTTGCTTAAAAATGAAAAGGAAAAAATTTTTTATGAGAAAATGACTTTTTGCTTTAAACAGTAGCAGTATCATGCAATAAACAAATTCAGCCAAGGAGAGAAGGAGGTTAGTATGATGCCTATACTAATTTCAAAGTCACTATCAACTTTCTGTGTTATTCCCTAGTTCAAGTTTGTACATCTTTATAATGGCTTCAGAATAATTTATCACATAGTAAAGATTTTAAAAAATCATTATCCTTTTGATATAAAAATCCTTATACTTCAACTTTAATATGTTCTTTCTGAAGAAGTTGCCACGTATATTTTATTCCTCAGAGGAATCAACAGCAGAGTACAAAGCAAGGTTTTAAGATCTTCGACTCCCATTTAAAAAAAAAATATCAAAGTTTTTTGTTGTGTCTATTTATCATGACACATACTTTTGGGTGCAAAATGTGAAGACCCTAAGACAAAACTTAGGTTGGTGGAATCATTAGAAGGAATGTCCAGACTCTTAAACTAATGGTTTAAAGTTAAATATTTAGAAGTAGTTCTTGCCCGTGGCAAATATATTAGCACAACATAAGTAAGCCATGAACAACACTGATTTATGTTTCTGTCTTTAGGGCACTTCAAACTGTTCTTTACTCCCCAAAATCAAGGGTGGCAGACATGTCAGCTTGGTTTGGCATCCCAAAAAGCTTCTTTGTGAAAACAATCACAAATCACCCAGATGTCATAGCATTATTCTCTCAGTATCAAGGATGTATTATTCTAAGGCAATTTTATTAACCAAAGCTAAAAACCATCACATACACATACATGCATGGATACATACATACACACAATGTCTAGGCTGGGAAATCTTCTTTGAGGAAAGGAACTAGAACCGTGACCAAATCCATTCTCCCTTGTTCCTTGTAAAAGGTTTACCTCAAATCCAACAAAAGCTGCACAATTTGGGGCTTTTAGGCTTCCCTTTGTATTAGCTTTAAGGAAATATTCCTTTTATGAGGCTCTCAGAAGACTTCAGAGAGAGAGAGATCAAAACTAAGTCAAATGATCATTTTGCAGCCCAATCACACTGCAGCATTGCATTGTCTGAGCATGGTCACCCAAGGGTGGATTAAGCAGTAAGGCTGCTTCTCTCAGAGTTCTGATACTGCTGGCTCAGAAGGAGGCTCTTTAGACCCTTCGTAAGCTAGAGAGCAGTTTTTGTTTGAAAAACTCTTCTGTTAGGAGAACCAAAGACATTAAAAATAATAATGGCTATTTACTGAGTGTTTAATATGTGCTAGGAACTGTAGTATGCCTTTGGCTCATAGTGGTATCCCATTATGTGCATTGGAGAATTCCCTTTTGGTGGAGAATGGAGAAGGAGAAAGAGCGTATCTATCAGAGAGAGTGTGAAATGAGAGACATGATTCAGCTCATACATCAGATATGGCATTTCTCCCTAATGCTCACCATATGTGTGTCTCGATACACTAAATATATCCTTGCTTGATACATGTTTACATCCTTATGCTCTGTGTATTTTTGTAAGCACTAAATTATTATACGTACTTATCACCACATAAGGTTGCATGCACAAACCTGTGCCTTCTTTAGTTTAGAGCCAGTTTGAGGGGTTTTTCAGGGGTGACTGTTTCTATATATGATTATGATGTTACCTCTTGGTTGAATATAGGACTAAGAAGATGCAATGACAATATAATGCACTAGCTTATATAATCCCCACAACAACCTTGTAGAATAGGTATTTATATTCTCTTGTGTTATTTTACCTACTTCTCTTATTTTAAAAAATGGTACTACCAATCTTGTCTTATTTTAGGGAGATTACTAAAAAGCTGTAAAAACAGAGGGCATGTTCTATTAAAGAAAAAAAAAAGGAGGGAAGGGTCATTAACTGTGCATTTGCTGGAGTGGAAAGGAGAACATACTCTCTATAGAGTTCATTTATGTCCACCTTAGTTTCTACCATTAGGGAAATGACAAAGATAAACTCCAGTTAGAGCTAAAAAAAAGTCAAAACTACCTACAACAAAAAATAATTTGTTAGTGAGTTTATTTATTTATTTTTTAATTTTTTGTCTTTCTTTAAATTCCAGTATAGTTAACATACAGTGTAATATTAGTTTCAGGAACACAATATAGTGTCCAAGGCTTCCATACATCACCCACTGCTCATCACGGCAAGTGCACTCCATCCCCTCACCTGTTTCACCCAGCCCCCTACCTTCCTCCCCTCTGGTAACCACCAGTTTGTTCTCTATAGTTAAGAGTTGTTTCTTGGTCTGCTTCCCTCTCTCTCTCTCTTTTCCCTTTGCTTGTTTGTTTTGTTTCTATGTATGAGTGAAATCATATGGTATTTGTCTTTCTCTGGCTTATTTCACTTAGCACAGTACACTCTAGCTCCATCTACGTTATTGCAAATGGCAACATTACATTCTTCTCTCCATTAGCCATTCTAATCAAGGATCTGTAACTGCATCACTCCACAATTCTCCATCAAATGTTATCAATGTCAAAACCAATGGCCTCTCCTCATTCTTCAACCTAATTAAACACTTTGCAGCTTATGGCAGAGTTGACCTTGATCTTCTTCATAGTCTCTTCTTCCAGGAAGAGAACAGATTCACCCCTCTTCTTTCTGAGCACCCTTTCTCCATCAATTTTGCTGGTTCATCATCCTTGGACTGTCCCCTAAACGGCAGCATTTCTAAATTCCTGTCCTTGGCTCTGGTCACTCTACATTTCCTGTCCCAGACAGCTTACCCCCCTGACATAGCCCCACTTAGAGTTGAAAGTTGAGAGAGGGTGATAGTTTCCTTATCTCTGTTTCCAGGTTCACACTCTGCCTTATTTACATTAAAACTCTTCCAAGCGCCTATTTCATATCCTCATACAGTAGTCCAAGAAAATCCATCCTCAATATTTTCCAAAACTGAACTTGTCTCCCCGACAGATGTTCTCCTCTTCCTGCCTCTGTGTCATTTATGGACTTTCTCCTAACTTATCTATCCTAGTTGTTGTCCTTCGAATCATGCTTGAATCAGCCCACTCTTGGCCCAGCTCTGCCCACTCCAGTCAGTTGTTCACCACTGTCAATGTTGGGGAACTCTGCTTTCACACTTTCTTCCCATCACTCTCATTGCCTTAGGTGGGACTGTTATTGACTTAGTCTTCTCATTCTCTCATTCCTCTTTCTGGCCCAAGCCCTCCTTCTCCCAATACAGATTTTACATTTAGAGTGGTGTTTCTAAAAAACAAATCTAATCAAGCCACTCTTTTGTTAGTAACTTCCAGGGGCCCCCGACTGGCTTATATGGTGAAATTAAAATGCTTTGCCATGCAATTCTGTTTTCCAAAACCTGGCCCATGCTGATCTTGCCAGTCTTCTCTTTGTTTACTTACAATTTCTCTCCTAGCCTACTATTCTCTTCTCCATTATGAGGTCATTCTTCATTCCCTAACCATATCAGTCTAGTCACACCTCTGAATTTACAGTTCTAGTGTATCCTCAGCTCAAGATGTCACCCACTCTCTTTCCTGACTGGAACAATCTTCCTCTAGCTTCAAAGCCAAGCCCCAATACTCACTTCTTTGTGAAATCTTTGCTCATGTAAAAATATGTATTACTGCCTATAATATTATGTATTATTGCCCATATTAGATAGTAAGCACTGCATTAAGCTCATTTCAACATTTTACTCATTTACTCTTCACAGCAAATCCATGGGTAGGTACTTCCATTTTACCAATAAAGAAACTTGGGCTCAGAGAGATGAAATAATTTTCCACGTCCCAAAGGCAAGGAAGTGGCAGAACTGCGCTTTCAACCCAGACAGTCTCATTTCAAAGAAATGTGCTTAATTACTGTGCTATGCCACCTCTTGTCACCATTTAGGTCTCTTTCTTTCTGCTAGGATGTGAATTACTTGGGGGCAGGGATTATGTGAAATTTGTCTTTGCATTTCCAGTTCCCAGCATGTAGTAGATATTCAATAAATGTTTGATGACTTGTATTCAGGAAGAGCGGTGCTGCAGTGCTCTCCTGTAGTTAAAGGTACTCAGCATTGCAGACTCTGATTGGGTGTCTTGCATGGTTTGATCTCATCCCACATCTTGTTCTGCCCCTCACTCTGCGCATCCTGGCTTATTATTGGCTTTGATCCATTTCACAGCTCCTTTTATCATAAATTCTGTGAATCTAGGATGGTTGCATCTCCATATTTACTGGATTAGATTTCTTAATTAATATTTAACTCCCTTTCCTTGAAGAACAAAATGAAAGCACAAATGAAATCACCCTTTATAATCCCTTTTTGCTATACAAGGCAGACCTCCCACTCGTGACAGGTTCTCAGAAAAAGAGGATGGCCAGTCTAAGTGAAAATGATCTAATTCCCATCACTTTTACTGCAGGATCAATGTAAGAACAGGGATTTACATTTCCATCCAATGACCATAGCCAAGGGTTATGAAGGAGACATCAGAAATCATGTCAAATCACTTGCATGTGATAAATCTATAAACTTTAAAAGCAGTCTAAATTGATTAAATGTGGCAATAAAGAAAACTGTTTTAAAAACACTAATATACGAATGATCAGTACTAGGCATGGAGTGTCTACCATGTGCCAGGCACTTTGCTAACCGTGTTATATAATTCATCTCCTTTAATAATTATAAGAATAAGGGAGAGGTACAACTATTATCCCCATTTTACAGAAAAAGATACAAGGGTTTCAAGAGCTTAGTGGTAATGTGGCAAGGGCTGATAAAAAACAGACCTAGCTAGGTCTCAGACCCTTGTCTATCTGTACTTAATAGCCACACTATCCTGCCCCCAACATGTCCTAGACTCACAGAGTTTATGATACAAAGTATTATAAATGGTGTGTACTTCCCAAGGACCACCATCTATTTTGAATAAGGGGTGACCCTGTGCCTTCTCCAGAATCACAAGTTGACCACTGCCTTAAATGAGAGAAATATTTATTTAAGATCAATAGTGAACCTACACACTGGGATTAAACCATACCTCTCCTGATCCATCTAATCCCATCATCAGGGATTAAGAGAAGCTCAAGAGATCTACCTCTCCTTACCCTAACATCCAAAGCCTTGCCCTCATTATTCACCTTAAATCCTTTTTATGTACTTCATCATTGAAAAAAATTTCAACCATTTCCCCAAATGCTTCTTTCACATTCTTGCTCCAATAGAAAACCTACTCTCCCTAAGGACACTGCTCCCCCTGAAGTGTGCTCAAGTGGTAGTGGTTGTTCTTTCTTGTGCCCTCATACCACTAGGACTGCAGATGGGAAAAGGGACTTGCTCCTTGTCACTGGTAAACCATATTCCCTCAATGCTCTGTAAATATCCTCAACTTTGAGTCTCTTGATATCTGATCATAACACATATTATCCTTCATTCACAGATACCATATCTCAGCCCTGCCATTATTCCTCCTTTGTCTGGATAAATTCAACTCCTGGCTCTCTGTCACTTACCATTGTGGTGGCCATTTCAGCACACACGTAGGTCATCTTCTAAAACCTTCACTTTCATTTCTTTGAAATGCTTTTGCCACTCTTCTTCTCTTCCACCCAGACTCAGCTACTCATGTTCATCGTCTTACCTTTTCATTGTTGATAACTACAATCCCTCCTCAATCTCAATTTCATTCAACCCACCCTCTAATCTCCACTGTCTACCTTCCAAGCTCAGGGGTATGAGAGACATACCCTGACTTCATTAGTCTTTTGATACCCACTGGCACCCCTGATCAACTTATTTTATGACCTTCTCTCAGCCACTTCTCATCCTTAGCTTAAGTTTCATGGTGAATTGTAATGATTATAATTACTCCTTGTACTCACTGGCCCCTCTATTGCTTTTTGGTATTTGGTATTGGCTTGGTAAAAACCATAGCCTCAATTAAATCAAACTCTACCTACTTTGTGCCTGCACTTGTTAATAAAATATGGATCAAAATACACACACACACACACTGACCATGAAGAGTAGTGAAGAACAGTGTCCTCACTCTTTTAGTAACTTCTTCACACTTCTCTCTTTAACACCTCCCCCTCCATCCTCTGTCTCAGCTGATGACCATAGATCACACATTGCTGAAAAGACAGAAGCAATCACTGGAGAAATTCCGCAGAATTCCATCATGTATCTACCCATCTACCATAATCTGCTCTCTCCCTTTACAACAGATGAATTTTCCATCCTCTTGCACTTATGAAAGAGATCTTATCCTTTCATCTTTTATCAATAGATCTTTCATTCTCTAGTGGATCATTCTCACCATTACACAAATATATAGTTCTCTCTTATTTAGGAAGAAAAAAGAACTCTCTTGACCCTTCCTACAATTGCAGCAAAACTCATGGAAATTGTTTTTATTTGTGTCTTTAGTTCTTGTCATCCTGTTCTCTATTAATGCCACCACATTCAGTCTTTCACTACTTTCCACTCCAAAATTTGTTTCACTTCAGTTTCAGTTAATGGAACTTACCATTTCTGTTGGCAGAAAATCCATACATCCAGATGCTTAGGCCAAAGAATTAGGCATCATCTTCTTCTTTATTTTTTTTAGTGTAGTAAGAACAGATAGCTTGAGATCACTTTTTTAACAAATCCTTATGTGTAAAGAACAGTATCATTAACTATAAAAACAATGTCATACAACAGAATTTATTTGTCTTGCATAACTGAAACTTTATACCCATTGAACAGCAAATCCCCATTTTTCCTGCCCTCAGCCCCTAGCAACCATTATTTTATTTTCTGATTCTATGAGTTTTACTATTTTTAGATATCTCATATAAATGAAATCGTGCAGTGTTTCTCCTGTAATTGGCTATTTCACATGGCATAATGTTTGTGAAGTTCATCCATGTTATCATATATGGCAGGATTTCCTTATTTTTTATGGCTAAATAATATTCATTGTATTTACGTGGCACTTTTTCTTTATTCCTTCATCCATCAATGGACATTTAGATTGTTTCTACATGTTGACTATGGTGAATAATACTGCAACAAATATGAGTCACAAATATCTAAGATGCAGTTTTTCATTTTTTTGGGCAAATAGCCAAAAGTGTGATTGCCAGATCATATGGCAATACTATTTTTAATTATTTGAGGAACCTTCACACTGTTTTTGATGGAGGTTATATCATTTTCCATTCCCACCAATAGTGTATAAGAGTTCAATTTTTTCCACATCCTTGCCAACAGTTTTTATCTTTTGTTTTTTTTGCTAACAGCCATTCTAACAAGTGTGAGATGATATCCCATGATGATTTTTATCTGTATTTCCTTGATTATTAGTGATGTTGACCATATTTTCATATACTTGTTGGCTTGCATATCTTCTTTGGTGAAACTGAAAGCTTTTCCTCTAAGATCAGAAACAAGGCAAGAATGACACTCTCACCACTTCTATTTAACATAGTACTGGAAGCCTTAGCCAGAGCAATTAGGCAAGAAAAATAAATAAAAGGCATCCAATTTGTAAGGAAGAAGTAAAATTATCTGTTGGCAGATGACATAATCTTATATGCAGAAAACTCTACAAAAAAACCTGTTAGAAATAAATGAATTCAGGAAAGCTGAAGGACACAAAATGGAGATGAAAAAATCAGTTGTGTTTCTATATACTAACAGCAAACTATCTGAAAGGGAAATTAAGAAAATAATTCCATTTATAATAGCATCATAAATAATAAAATACTTAGGAATGAACTTAATCAAATAGGTGAAAGATATATACACTGAAAACTACAAAATTTTGATGAAAGAAATTAAAGAAGACACAAATAAATGGCAAGACATTCCATGTTCATGGACTGGAAGACTTAATATTTTAAAAATGTCCATACTACCCAAAACAATCTACAGATTCAATGCAGTTCCTATCAAAATCCCAATGATAATTTTTACATAAATAGAAAAAAATCCCAAAATTCATTTGGAACCACAAAGGACACCAACTAGCCAAAGCAACCTTGAGAAAGAACAAGGCTGGGGGCATCACACTTCCTGATTTCCAAATATAAACTACAGTAATTAAAACATTACAGTATTGGTATAAAGATGGATATATGGACAATGGCTCAGAAATAAGTCCACCCAAATATGGTCAATTCATCCTTGATAAGGGTGCCATGAATATACAATGGGGAAAGGCCAGTCTCTTCAATAAATGGTGTTGGGTAAACTGGATATCCACATACAAAAGAATGAAACTGAACCCTTATCTTACACCATACACAAAAATCAACTAATATGGATTAAAGATTTAAAAATAAGTTCTGCAACTGTAAAGCTCCTAGAAGAAAACATGCAGAAAAAAGTCATGACATTAGTCTTGGCAATTATCTCTTGAAGAGGATACCAAAAGTATAGGTAGCAAAAGCAAAACTAGACAAATGGGACTACATCAAGCTAAAAAAACTTCTGTACAGCAAAGGAGCTATCAACAGAGTGAAAAGGCAGTCTATGAAGTGGAAGGAAATATCTGCAAGTTATATATCTGATAAGGGATAATATAAAAAATATATAGAGAACTCCTACAACTCAATAGAAAAACAAACAAAAAAAACCAACCAAACAAACAATAAACAAACAAACCAAAACCAGATAACCCAATTACAAAATGGCAAAGGACTTGGGAGTCATCTTTGACTCCTCTTTTTCACACATTTCTCAGCCAACATATCTGTAAATACTACTACCTCTACCTTCAAAATATATTGAGAATCAGACCATTTATCACCACATCCATTGGTCCTAGATACTGTCATCTTTTGTCTTGGTCACTACAATAGCCTCCTAACTGGTCTCCCCACCCCTGCCTCTTTCACTGTATTCTAAACACAATAGCCAGAGTGATATTTTTTTAAATGGCAAGTCAGATCATGTCACTCTTATGCTCAAAACTCTGCATGGATATTCATTTTCCTCAGAACAAAGGCCGTAGTTTAAAATTATCTATGATGCCCTACGTGACCTAGCTCCACCTTTGCCTCTGTCCTCATGTCCTACTATTCTTCCCAGTTTTGCTTTCTGGTGTAATCACCTTGATTTCCTTGAATGCACCAGGAATATTCCTGCATTAAAGTCTTAGAACTAGGTCTTCTATCTGCCTGGGATTCAATATCCCCAGAAATTTGCATAGTCAATATTCTTTCACAGCTAAAGTCTTTGAATCCTTTAAGTTTTGGTTTGTTCAACTGTTGCCTTTTCAAGGAAGCCTTCTCTGACACCCCCCAGTCGGTTTAATACTGCAAAAGTGCAAACACAGACTCCCAACTACCTTAAATTCTCATAGCATTTATCAGCATTTTGTATAGTTTCTATTTCCTTCCTTCTTTCCCCTTCCTTCTCTCTTTCTCTCTCCCCTCCCTCCCTTTTTTCCTTTCCTCCTTTTCCCTCTTTCTTTTCTTTCTCTCATTCATTCATTCATTCATTCATTTTCTATTGTCTATCTCTCCAAGTAAAATTAAAGTTCCAAGAGGGTAGGAATATTTTTCTAGTTTGCTACTGATATATCCTAAGCATAATACATAGTAGGTGCTCAATAAATATTTTGAATGCAGTAAAGTTTATACTTAAGTGTTGTTGCTACTCATTACTCAATACATTTAAACTACCCTAGAGACCAATTTACCACTCATATGGGGAAGTCTATCTCACTTAATTATGTTCCTGATCCACTATCCCTTTTTAAATTAATTTCTCTCTTTCCCCTGAAATGTATAAGCTCATCTAGTTTTGCCCCCTTTAATTAAAACAGCAGTCATGGAGAGAAAATAAACAAAAAGACTTTGGGTTGAGAGATTATGCAGCCACACCAAAACTGGAATCCATTAGGAGCCCTAATGAAAATTACATAAGCAAGAATGAATACAGAACTATGTGCAAGCCAGTATGCTTTCAGTCTCTTTGTATGTTCTTTGTCTTCTATCCAAGTATTAAGAGCTATTCAGTTTGCTCCTGGTCCTCTACTCTTCTCTCTCTCTCCCTTTCTCCTTGTGTGAGTTCATCTACTTCCAGAGATATTTATAAACCACTGTTCTGATGTTCATTCTCAAATTGATGTCTCCAGTTCAGACCTCTCCTCTAGGTTCCATTCCTAAAAATTACACAGTTATCCACATTACCTTTCTACTTGAATATCTCATGTTACTTAGCAATACCCAAAATGGAACTCGTGGTCAGCCCCTCAATTCTATCCTCTCCAAGGATTCCCCATCTGAATACTTAGGTATCCATTCAGTTGCTAAAGTCAGAAATCCTTGACAGCTCTTACTCATCATCTACATTCAAACCACCAGCAAGTTCTGTAAATTTTATCTCTCAAATGAATCTCAAATCATTTACTTCTCTACCTTGGTAAAAGCTACACCATTTCCCCCAACTTCCCAAAGAAATGGATAAATGAAATGCTAAAGAATCCAAAGGTGTAGGAGTTCACATACAGTTAAAGAGACCAGAATGGTCTTGAGTCCAAGTCCAAGAGGATTTGGCATCTTAGATAATTCTTTGACAATGAATGGGAATATTATAGGTGGGTGGGTTCGGGATAGCAGTCAAAGCAAAGGCAACAGTACAAACAAAGACACAGAGGAGGAAAGAATATGCTCTGGAAAAAATACATAGCCCAGTTGGGCTAGAACTGAAAATATATTTAGAGGAGGAGTGGGAGCAAGGGCTAAAAACATAAAATTGGACTATATTGTGGAGGGCATGAAATACCACAAAGGGACAGATTAAGTTGATTTGTATACTTCCTGCCTTCCCAATGTGCCCTTTGTTCATAGCCATAAATGTGTATCAGCGGAAGTGGAAGACAGCCTGTATTCTCTTAATTGTTCTGCATTTCACTAGGGTCTTTTCCATTCTGAATGTACAAAGGGATGCCCCAGAATATAGAACTTTTTCTACCCTTTTATTTCTATAACATTAATTATTAAGCAATGCTCTATATCAGTAGAGCCATATGCTTATTATAATAGTAATTGCTTCCACATGATTATTTTCAGATTTTTCTTTATATACTGAGATATTTATCTTGCATGCAAAACTACCTATTTTGTAAAAATACCAATAGCTGGGATACCACTGTGTTTATGATTACTATCCTCATTGAATCAAAGGCACCATATAGATGGAGAAAGTTTTAAGAATATTTAATACATCATTTACTCGATTCTATCTCCTCAAGGTGCCTTGCAGATTGTCTTAGCAGATGTGAATTTCCTTTCATCATGTGGAATGCAATTCTATCCTTGGTTTGTTATAAATTAACAATCTGAAATAAAGTCCTGCATTCTGAACAACAGCTGAAATATTTAATATGGAAAAAAGTGTTTTATCTTACAAAGAGCTAGTTATTTTTCTTTGGTAAATGCAACCATTTTAAATTGTTTTCTAGCTTTAGTCTGATGGATTAAATGAATTTCTGAGATCTCCAGGTCAAGATTACGTATGTATATATGTATGTGTATGTGTGCAACATATATATATAGTGTTCCATCCTATAGGAAACAAGGTGCCAAGCTGCATAATTTTGAGAATGTGGCCAAGTGATTTTCACACCTGTAAATAAATAGTTTAAGCCATATGTATAGATAACAAAGTACAACAGGACTTATTCTGTGGGCATTGTAAAAAGTTAAGACAAACTAAAAAATGAGAAGAATAATCCAACATAGTCTCATCTGGAGAAGAAATACAAATCATAAAATAAGACATACAAACAGTTAATATAACATGGAGAGTTGCTCAGCCTCACCCATACTCAGATAAATGAAAACCATAATAAATATATTTCATCAAGAAATAAAAAAAATATTGAGATAGTTTCCAGTGACTCCTGAGCACTAGTTTGTGTCCCACATGATTCTCAGACAGTGTTGGTGCAAGCATAAACTTTCCTATCAGGAAACTAGTTGAAAAGAATTACAATTTTGCATAGTCATGTATGTCTAAATTTTTCATGAATTTATTATAAGATGAGAATTAGGAATGTGCACAGGAATTTAGCTGTAAGGATTTTATTCATCACACTGTTCTTTACTGCTTCTAAAATAAAAATAAGTTAAATGTCTTATAAAAGAAATTTGAAAAAAAGGTATTATGCTAAAGGAGTACTATGCATCCCTTAATTATTGCAAAAAACATTTAATGCCATGGGAAAATGTTTATATTTACTGAAAAAATTAAGGCTATGTAGGGCATGCAAATCATGATGCCAGCTCTATAAAAATATTAATATCATACACAACATATTTTCATACTTTTTACATATTTATGTTATGTATTTTAGACATATATATTTGTATATAGTACATATATATTGTATGTTAATATGTTAATCTATATAACCATATAAAATATATATATATCTTACTCTGGACATCATAAATATTAATGATAAAAATTTGGTCTTCAATAATTATTAGTGCTAAAGTGAAAAACTGGTAATGTTGGGATTTATTTCAGGAGTCTAGATGGCTAGCACTCTTCAGAAAGCATGGGACAGGACACCACTTCTTGTTACAGACCTGGCAAATATATTTATTCTTATTATATAAGGAAGACTGAAAGTACTAAAACTTAGTACCCATATTAAAAAGCTAGACAAAAACAATAAAATATACTCTGAGTTAAAAATGAGAGAATTTAAAAATAAAGAATGAACTTAATGAAAAAGAAAAAGTGAGAGTGAGTAATAAAGACAAGTAGAAAGCTTGAAAGAAAGGTAAATATATTCCTGTCAAGTCTGACTTTTAAAAGATCTGAGAGATAAAAATATAAATTTAGGGATGAGAAGGCAGACATCACTTCACTATTATAAGTTATAAGAGAACTTACAATAAAGTATATGAATATATGACTCCAGGAGAAGCAATATGGACATAGAAACAGAAAGAATCTTCAAGAAACTGTTAATCAACAACAACATACCAACTGTTCCTATAAGAATGAGATTATGACCTGTTTTCCTTGTACATAACAATATTAGATGCTTTTAATTTTTTTAAAGATTTTATTTATTTGAGAGCGAGAGAGTGCAAACACCAGTGGGGGGGGGAGGGGCAGAGGAAGGGTGAAATAGACAAGCAGACACCCCGCTGAGCGTAGAGCCGAACATGAGGCTTGATCTCATGACCCAGAGATTATAACCTGAGCCTAAGTCAGACACTTAACCGATTGAGGCACCTAGGTGCCCCTAGATGCTATTATTTGATCATTTGATTCAGTAGTATAAATGCTGCATCTAACTGTTGTAATACTGTGTTGTGTGTGGAAGCACCGTAGACAACCATCAGGAATATTCCCTGTACTCCATGAGCTTCAAATTAGATGCTTTTCAAATTTTTGTATTTTAATCATATTCGCCATTCATATGCTAGTCACTAGTCAGGGGTTAATTTCTCCTCTTGAAACACCAAAAAGCAGGAACCAGAACCTCTGTAATCCGGGAATTGCTTATGGCTTCCTACCTGGATTACTGTTCCCTTCTCTGATATCACTACTTCTAATTTTGTTACCTTCCTGTCCAAACACCTGTGTGTGTACATGGGCACTTTAATTGGATGCTTCCTAAAACGTAACAGTCTCTGCTTGAAAAAACTTCCAGTAATTCTCTCATGTCTTCTTGGTCAGACCTTATTTCCTTAGGGTGAAAGTCAAAGTTCTTGGTCATCTAGTCCCTACACATCTATTGATATATTTCTACTAGAGTCCAGTAAAAATCACTATGTTCCCATTAGTCTGACTAGAGTTGGAATTTGATAGAAAGGAATATTCCTGAAAAACCATCACCATTTTTACATCACCTTCCTATCCTCCAGCCACCATAAACCTTGTTTTTTCTTCATTGGGAATATCCATCATCTCGTTTCCACTCACTTAAACTCTAACCCTCATTCACAACCTAATTAAAACTCCACCTCCTCACAGCTGCCCGTATTATACCAGTCTGCGGACACAGGTAATGTTTATTTTCTTATTTCCCTACTGAGAGTAGACGGAAATTTTCTCTATAAATGCACAGGGGTGCTTGATTTCTTCAATAAACAGCAAAGTACATATTTTTATCTATCCATATAAGAAGTGAAAGTTGACATAGGGAATTGAGAGAAGAAAATAGGAATGGCATCAAAAAAAAAAAAAAAAAAAACCAGTAAGGCACGATCAGTACAGATAGCTATGAACAATAAGAAAGACAACCTAACAGGTTGCCACAAGATAATGGATTCTCCAAATATTCCAAGGAGAGTCTGGCTGCTTTGACTTCATCTCCTGGGAAATAAAATGTCTAAAACAATATTCACTTAACATTTTGTCACACGCCTATATCAGTATAAAACTTTTGGAGACACATCCAAGGTATGCACTTCTGCATTTATATAATCTAGTGTGTGTGTGTGTGTGTGTGTGTGTATGTGCACATATACCAATATACGCAGGATAAAACACACTCAAAAATAGAAATTTTAAAGGATAAATGTACAGAAAAGTAAATATAAATAGAACTTATACTATTTTTTGCACCCCAGTGAACCATGATGCTCAAATCAGATTTTGAAAACCTAATCCCACTAATCTTAACAAGAGGGTGGAATGAAATAATAAAGAAATTAGCTCACTGATGCGGTGATTGAGCCTGAAGTCCTAAGGGCAGAGATCAGGGTTGGGAAGAGAGGAATGACATAGAACATATTTTAGGTTGCAAAAAAATCACCCTCCCCACCAAAGCAAACATTATACCTCTGACAGACTCCTACTGGTTGAGAGCTCCCAGGAGGGAAGAGTTCTTACAGAGAAAGTGGGTCCTTTTACATGCATTCTGACTTGAGTGGACAGGAGCATAACTGAACAGTGGCTTGAAGCTTTAAAAGGAATGCTACTTGATCGAAGAGGACCATCGGAGTTCAAGGCAAAAGAGGGTCAGCACAGGTCTTCCTTCTCTCCTTCCCCTAACACTGTATACTACCAAATGTCGACAGTACTAATTTTGGCATTTTAGTGTATGACCTTACGTGATCATCTCCCTGGACTTTGATCAGTTTGTATTTCTTGATGTCTATCCTTCTCAATAATAGCCCTCCTCCCAAGTGAACTCCCCCTTCTCCCATGAAACCAAAACAGATAGATATACAAAAAGACACACACAGTGGTTTTGTGTAATGCTGAGCATCTAGCAGACCATCCTTAAATATTTTCAGAAATAAAAGAGGGATCCTCCAAATTAAATTGTCACTCATCTGAGATTATTTAGCTACTTTTCATCAACTCTAATTAAAAAGGAACATAGTTTTGTCAAAATCATATATGTGTGTTTTTAAAAATATACATATTTTACCAATATGCATTACTTTATAAATACCGATTTTTATCTTTGTAAAATTAATTTCAAAGATCCTTTTGGATCATGTATGTGTGATAGCGTATTTCTTGCATAAAATAAATACTTCCCAACTCTCCTCTTGTGCCTGGACTCTCTGTGTAAGTCCATGCCCCTCTTTTTTATGTTTAACACAAGCAGAGATACCGCTGTAGTGTCAATCTTTCCTATTCCCCTCAGGCCAGAGTCAGCCTCCATGAATGGAATTCCCAAAGAATGCCAACTCAGATATTTCAGTCCCTTCCACTAGTAAACACGCTTGTATTTCAATTACATTTTCTCCTTAGCAAATATCCTTGGGATGCTAAGAGAACTGGGAGTATGCTACACTCTGAGCAAGAGCCATCCCTGAACAACACTCAGGGATCCTGCTTATCCACTTGGAGAGGAGCATTTCTGAGTTTGTGGAGCACTGTTTCCAGTTCTTGTTCCTAGCTCAGCATTATCCGACATTGCTCCAAGTCTTTCTCTCTTGGGGCACTGGAGGCCTTTGTATATCACTGCATTTTCCTCTTCTAGCCTTTGCTTTATTGTCTTTCACTTCATTGTAACAGACTCCATAAACCCTTTGCCTGATCAAAACTGAACATAATTAGTACAAAGTCATTTTCCTCCTCTTTAAACGGCTTCCTCCTAAAAAGCCCTGGGGTTTTCCTCAATCAGCTGAAATAACTAAAATTTTTAAAGTAGGTTTTCCCTTCATCTCTGTCCTAAAAGTCCACCTAGATACTTTTACTTTAGAATAGCTTTAAGTATATATGTTAGAATCAAAAATTCTGACTGTAACTTCTTACTATGGCAGAAGATGGGGTTGGCGAATCATGCACTCACCATCCCCTCCCACACACATACAATTACTTTCTTAATCTCCAAATTAAATTGATTTTCATTTGATTTAATTTTATAAGAACACCTTAAAATTATTTTAGAAATTTGGTCTAGCAAAATTAAGCCCATCTTCCAGATGAGTCAAACTTAACAAAGAACAAGAAACATCCCTATTTTAAGCACACATGAAATTAAGCTAACACTGTTTGTTTCTGGCTTTCTCTCTACCATTTTTATTGTCTGTGGTTTCCCTGAAGGGAGCACATAGGTCAAGGTTGGTAACTCAAGTGCTACAAAGGCTAAGCAGACTGTAAATGAGTGGAGTAGACTGAAGGGAGCTCAGGTGAACCAGGTGAACCAGGTGACATGGGCCCATCTAGAACTACCATGGTGACTATTTCTAACCACATTTGTCCAGAAGGAAAGCTGGGCAAGTGTTACTGGATCTTGTATATTTCAAAAGAAGCCAACAATAAAAATTTCTACTTAAAAATGTTGGTTCGTAATGTTAAATTTTTTAAAACACTGGACTGACCAAATAAAACAACTCGTGAACTACAGTTCATAGCCTCTATGTTAATGACCATTCTGTGAATCTCTCCCCTCGACCTTGGATGCCTTTAACATGCCTCAAAGTGAGTTTAGGGAAACTGGGAAGGACAATTTTCAAGGTAGTTCTTTCGGCTAGACTAAATAATACTCAACATTAAATCACAAGTAACATTTTTCCTCTTCAGTATAAGTATATATACATAATACATATACGTCTGTAATTTCTATGCTACTTACAAATCTATTACTTGAAATTTTCTCCTTCCCCTCACTGTGGCCTAGTTTCAGAATAGGTAAATGAAATGTCTCATTACTTCTCATATGCCTTCACAACCCCTTTTTAGCTTCATATTTTATTTTGTGCAGCTTCATCCGGATGCAGTTGTCCATAGAAAATTTATACTATCAACTTCCTTAGCTTTGACTCATTGTCTTTATGGCTTTAGTACTTGATTGTGTCTCTCCCCGCAAATGTAAATTTAGTTTGATCCTTGACGAACAACAACTAAACTGAAAAGTGACTGAACAATAAGCAAAAAAGTGAAGAGTTTTCTGAGTGGAGAGGCTTTCAATGGTGAAGTGACAAAAACAGTTTGCCTCTCACCCAGTTACTGCCTTTGCTGCTTAACTGAAGTGAAAGTACAGATATCAGGAACTCAGCAGCTTAAAACCGAGTGATTATCCACCAAGCCCAATGTCTCCCTGAAGGCCTAGAGATTACACGTGTAATAATCAGGCTGCCCTTGCCAAAAGTAAGGCTTAGTGCTTCATTTTATTTATTGTATTTATTGAATGGTGCCATTCCTTGATAGCCCCCAGGAGCATTAACAAACATGAAAGAAACCACCAAAGGAAAGAAAGAAATATATAAATAACTAAAAACCATGCCACTAAAGTTTATAATCTGGAACATGCAGTATTGACACTCTTTCAAGTCATCTGTTCTACCTTCAAGTAATGTCAGCATTGCTTTCATTTGCCAAAAACCTAAATCTCTAAAGTCTCGTACAGGTCCCTTTGCAAAACATCCATCCTTCCACTTCTTCCTAATGTACCAAGCCAAGTGACAGTGTGATATTCCTAAATTTTGTGCCTGGTTCTATATTACTATCACCTGTATTTTAGCATTGCGATGATCATATATTTAAGACTCCTGTTAATAAACCTTTCGTAAAATAAGGTGCCTCTATAGCCTCTAATATGTGAATTTTTAGGGAATCGAGCAGTTATTAAAATCATATCATCCTTTCATTTAGGAATAGACAAGATGAGAACCTTCTGATGGGTGATTTTTTTTTCTCATGTCTTTAACTTTTCAATCTATGATGACTCACTTCACATTCCTTACAAATATTACTCTTTCAAATTTGCAAGTATAAAAAAATAAAGTTTAAAAATACCATTTGAAATAATTGTCATCAAAATGGATTTAAAGTTTGTTTTGTTTTCTTCCATGTTTTTTGTTTTGTTTCATTTTTAAGGAATTGAAACAATATTTTCTTTCTATGGAAGTTTTTTCCATAAAGTTTGGCTGGAAAAGAAATCATCCCTGTATCTACATCAAAAGTATGGTCAAGTATTACTGCATGATTTCTGTAGCTTGTTTACTATTCTTATTCTCGACTTTAAGAGCAAAATTATGAGCCTTTGGCTATAATTATCTGGTGCTTATAATAAGTCTTTATATCTGTTCCAGGCATTCTCTGTAAATTTTACATGTGAGATGATGGGGAAGAAGAAAGGAGTAGAGTGGATTATAAAACAAAATAAACTTAAAAGTCTGTAAGTGTAATAGAGTGGCTCAGAAATAGAAACCCACTAGCAGGTCTTGGATGTGCTTATATACAGAGCACTCTAATGAATTTATTGAGGGGTTGCTTTTTGAAGAGAAAGGAAGAAGACTTGAGAAACTCACCTCACATGACAAATAAATGAATGCAGTGTGGTTGGTGGCAATAACCTATAGATATTGTCCCTGGTATTAAGGAAAATCCTTCCTCCCCTCAGAGTTCATTCCTCATGCCTCAATTAACATGCAATGAGTATCTGGGTGGGTTCAAGCCCTCCTCAAGAGGAAGGAACACTGCAGACCTCAGCCAAGAGGACTCACAATCTAATAGAATCTATGTTCCACAAATACACTTTACACAAATCCATTATGTGCCAAGAGCCAGCTTGTTTTATAAATGCATTTTGTGAAATGCAATGAAATTAACTGAACATTTATATTTTCAACCTCAAAGTACATTATGAGAATTATAAATTTCCCAATTGACAAGAGTTGAAAATGAACATTGTCCTTATTTACTTTGGGTGAAAGCAGAGAGGGTAAGGGAAGGCTAATTTTCTTCTTTAACCAAGGCCAGATTTAGTTTTCTATAATTTCTGGCTCTCTATTCCATAGACAAGCTTCTTTTCTTTGTGTTTTCTTTTTTTTTCTTTCTGGATTCCTAATAAAATAAGTAAAACTAGAATTATGTTGAAAAAAAAAATACTCAAGGATATTTTAAGTCCCCAAGGTGAAGAAACCGCCTAAGGTAGTCAAGAGTACATAGACCAGATTTTTTACCGTGTGTGCTATTCTGCATTTTTAAAGAGGCAATTAGTTATTCTTATGTATTAGTGATTGCCCCATTTTCTCCATAACTCAGGTGATACAAAGGGCCTCAGAGAGGACATATTTTAAGTGGGACATTTAATACCCCAAAAAAGGGATGATTCTAATTTAAAGTCACTGAGGAAGTTCTTTCTATAGATGCAGTCAAATTACACAGCAGCAAAAACTTTGCCTAGCTGTTTTCAACTCTCACTGTCATTTCTAACTAAGCCATCTCTAACTTAAAGATAGAGTTAAATGACCTGATAAAACCACTTGTACCTGAGAAATGTTATTTATTTAAAGCAAGCACAGCCAGCACAATGTTAATTTGGTGGCCATACATACGGTGAGTGTAAGATGCAGAGCTGTGAAGAAAAAAAAAAAAAAAAGGACAAATTTATCATGTGTTCAGTGTGATGGGACTTTCAAGCTCCTAGTAGGTTATCTGTGTCACAGGCGCATGCAGGAAGAACTTCTGGCAGGCAGAGTTTTTATTACATGCGTCTGACAGCTGGATACATGTTTTACACCACAGAAAGAGAATCTGTTTTTTGAGATCTGCTTTCACAGTCTAATTTTGCTTAGCAAAACCACAACTGGAATGTTTTAAGGGCAATTTTGAATAAGCACTGTGAAAATCGAGGTACCCCAAGATCCCACCAAAACATGAAATGAAAATATCTGGGATACAAAGAAAAGATGCATTTCATGAGCACATATCTTTAAAATCTAAAATTGAATCAGAGAGTTTCTTTCTCAAAAGTATAGATTCTTTAACTTCCTCTCCAAGAGAGGCATACCTAAAAGGTTATTGATTGGGTTCTGAAGGACAGAGTATTTATTATGGAGGAAGCCATCGCAGGGTACAAGTGTGAGAAATTAATGATGGCTTTGTAAGTGTCCACACTGTGGTGTGGAACCAGTGGGGCAACTGTCAATCTATATGATAATACATTCCCAAACTTCATAAAGTCAGTGATGTGAAAATGCATTGATTTCTTTGTGAGCCAAACCGAATTTGTCAAAGAGAAAGAGCAAGACGTTTACCGAAGTTAACACCTCAGCCTGCAGAGAGTGGCTTGTGCTTCAGTTTTTATTTGCTTAAAGAGTTTATGATGTGACGTGTCACATTCCTTATTTTTATTCTTGGCCCCAAATGAGAAGAGAACATGCATTATGTACATCTTCTGACTATGTGGAATACTCAAACATTTGAAAAAGAGAAAAGGAAACACATTTTTATCTGTACATTTAAAAATAACCAGCCAGCACCGAAGCTTGAACTCTGGCTTCCTCACCTCCTTCGTGCTCTGCCAGATGCAGGCATAAAAGAGTCGCTCAGTACTTCCAAGTACAGATTTCTTGATGCGAGTCTGACTGCCTTATAACTAGCATTACGGAAAAAATCGAGACACTAGATTTAAGGGGTTATTTCCTATCCATATATAGGGATTTACATAGACTCCTCAGAGGGGAAAATTGTTCAAGTGTGATGTTTTAAATAATATTGGAAAAAAGAGAGACTACTTTTGGTCTACCAAATACATCATTCATTACGAAATTCTCCTATCCATAACAGTTCTAGGTGAATTCAAGGCAAGCTTTTTTTTTTTTTTTTTTTTTTTTGCTCCCTTTGCTTCACTGGAAAACTCCTTATCGTTAAGTTTTTCAGATGTGTATAGGTCTAAAAAGAGAGGGTGGGGATTCTATAAATTTTGTATAGATGGTTCCCATGAGACCACTGAGAATGCCACCATGGAAGATTTGCCAAAATACCTTGTTTAAAATGTGCCATAAATTCTTGGATTGCAAGTGATTTTATTTATTAGGCAATCATACTGCCTCCACTTAAATAGTATCTGACACACTCGGAGTTGAAAAAGTATATCAGTAAATGGATTCAATGTATGCCTTTATGAAAACTTCTAAAAGTAATTTCCTATCAAATAAGTACCTTAGAGTGTTGAATGTGCCAAGTGTCAGAATTCTGTTAAAATTCAAAAAGAGTCAAGTACAGATTTTTCCTTGAGAGTACACCTTGATTAGCTACATGAACGGAGACATAAGTAAGACACATCTCCATGTCCCCACAGTAGAATAAATTATTTCAGAATTAAACACAAATTTAAATTCCACAAAGTGACATCTTTTTGAATATATGCGACTTACCCAGGAAATGATGTATTTTCAAGACAGTTTTGAGATTAAATGATATTTAGCTATGCTTTCGCATTCACAAGCTGTCCGCCTGCAAATTTCTTTTTCTTTTTTTAAATGCAAGAAAATACTTAAAGCTGCTCTAGTAGAAGTTTATAATATTTTATATAAACATTCTTAACTGATCTGTTTGTAAACATTTTAATGGCAATTCTTTCAGCAAACACACAATATATTCATAACAAACCACACAGCATTTGATGTTTTCTTCATAAATCAGCTGTACCTAATGCAATTTATCTTTTAAAAGATGTTTTTGACTAAACACAGTTCTGAGTCGCGAAGAAATCCACAAATAAGCACCTTATCTCTTTAATGACTTGCTTAGGCTTCCCTATATTTACTGCTTAATGATCGGAAGCATTTAATTTTCAAAGTTTCATTAAAACCCATCTACAAAGCTGATGGATAAGCAATAGTGATTTGTGATAGAAGATGTGGGAAGCCATTAACCTACATAGGTACCAAGGAGAAAAGTAAACAGAGAAGAGAATACTTTTTTTGAAGACAAGTCTCTTCCTATTTGTCATTATTAAACTCCAGCGCATCTGTTCCTGGTTTGATCTTCAATACGGATATGAGGCATTGCCGCCTGGAAATGAAAGTCTAAGATAAGGTAGGATTCTTAAGAGATCTTCATGGAAAAAAAAAAAAAATACCCCAGGTTGCCATTTACTGGGAAGGGGAAATCAATACAAAGACCTAGAAACTTGTGGCGAGAGGACATTTTCTAGGTATAGGTCATAGTTTATCAAGTTGCCTCTTTTGCAATGTAATTTACTTGCTAATAAGACCAACTGACTATACCTGAATACCATGTTATCGTCAAAATGTGATTTTAAAATTCTCTCATTTCTTGTGTGCTTGAGGTTTGCTGGTTTATTCTTCCCGAGCTCGGAGTGGGTAGACAAGGTCGATTTAAAAGAAAATGAATGGTTTTATACTCCTCTTTATTAAAAAACAGGCATCCCAAACGCCACACTGTGCCGTACCCAGAACATGAAAAGGTATTTAAGAAGCAGGCCTACCGTTCTCATCATCTGACTTATTTTCGTTGTCAGAATCGGTCAAAGTAAGGGCTGAGTTCTCACGACTGGACAGGCCGGAACTGCGTCTGGATTTTATCCCTCTCCCCCACAGTCTGATGGCGTGTTCTGGAGACATCCCTCCCTCTGTGTCGGAGTCGGCGTCAGACCCTGTGCTCAGAGAGTAGCCCTGGTGAAGGATCCCCATGTCAGAACAGTAGCCACTTCGGTGCGGGGAGGGCTCACAGATTCCCAGTTCCGCAAGGGTGAAGTTAGTTCCTAAGGTGACAGCAACAGAGAGACTGATTACAAATTGTGAAATGCCTTACAAAGTGGAAATTTATTCTTACAAAGAGCAGACAGGTGTTTTTCCCATCCAAAAAAATCAACCAGATTTCCATGGTATACAGGAATATATGAGCAAGAGTATTGAGGATACTGGGGTAAATTTGAGAGCAAAAAAGTAAACATCTAAGATTAATTTTAACCCTAGGCCACAATGCTCAGATTTTGTTTCAAAAATGTTACAGCATTTACTGTTGTCTAGGTAACACATGTAGCTGAAAAAACATGGAATTTATAGTAATAGCTAACATATACCAAGCACTTACTTTGCTCTGGGCATCTTTTGTTTGGCAACTTCTATTTTATGTTTTTAAGTTTTACAACAGCTTTATGAAGAAGATAATATTATTGTAATCATTTTGTAAGGAAACTGAGGAACAGAGGAACAGAGAATTTAAGTGACTTACCCAAGGTCATACATCTAGATTGTAGCAAAACATGGATCTGATCCTTGAGCAGTCTGTCTTCATGTCAAAGAACCTTAATCCTCCAATAAATGTGAGTGGTGGCCAGGAGACCTGGGTACTGGTCCCAGCTTCCCACTGGTAAGTCTCATTGTGGCAAGTCTCTTACTCCTTGAGCCCCAGTTTTCTCATCTGTAAAATCTGGGTATTAATCTCTTAAATTCCTCTCAGGATCACTGTGTATCTTCCATGTGATAATATACACCAAATTTTTTTTTTTTAAATAAACTATGTAATGTATTATTTAATTCAGCATCCTAGGGATGAAGAGTCAGTCCTTATGTTTTTAAATGATATCAAACAATGTCTCCAACTTAAAACCACAAGTAGGTTTCACCCATGGAGAGTGAATGTGTGTGCAAATGGGAAGCCGAAAATAGGCATTTATTGACCATTTATATGTTACCATGTGTTTGGCATGTGCAGACTGTGTACAGGCTTTAAATCTCATTTAAATATCATAATAGCCCAGCAGTTTAGACGTTGACCATTACCAAGGTCACTCCTAGGCAAGTGGCAGATCCAGGATACACCTCTCATCTGCAGATTCGAAGCATCTGCTCATTCTACAGTGTGAAATAGTCTCAAACAAAAACCAGCCTGGCAACATTTTGGCACAGTGAATGCTCTATCTATCTGTGTTCTTTACTCTTACAGGTTCCTACAAGAAATTGTAAACTTTTGGTGCAAATTAGATGAAATCATGTGGTACATTCTATATACTGACATATAAAGCTGATTTATTTTTTGTCTTTAACCAAGTTATAGACAATGGGGGAAATGCAGTGAAGAAATGCACTTTCGTGCTATTAGTGAGGAAAACCTTATAAATAACACCAAACCCCTGGTTTACTTTGTATATATTGATTATATTAGGGTCATTCCCTATCAATCATATCTCCAAACTTACGATGTAACATAACTACTCTATGATACTCCACATACATGGCATCATTTCTCAGCTTTTATTTTAAAAAGGGTTAAGCAACTGTTTGTATTAACGTCATGTGACTTTAATTTGTAATAGACATGTATTTTTACTCTGAGGTTTTACTTCCCAACTTTGCTACACATTGAAGTTCCACAGCCTTCTTTAGTTAGCTGTGTAAATGGGATCAAACCCAATTTTACACATAATTGCCTCTGCAGAGTGAAACCTATTCATCGGAGAGCTAACCTAAGCAAAACTTCCTGTGGGGATGGGGTGATTTCCTGCTCACTGCGCAGAGAAGAGGGAAGTCCTCATGCCACCAGCACAGTCCTAAGTGCTATTATTTATTCCCTGTGCACATTTTATCATGTTGTCTGAGATCCCTTGCCCAGGCACTCTGTTCCAGTTTGCATCTTTGGTAATTAGGTACTATCTCATCATTGTACACTAAAGTGTATATTTTAGTAGTCTATAAAATGAAAGTTAAGTTCATATATGTCTGATGTTACAATACTTTTCTATTTTTGTTTTCTCAGTCTTCAGTAAATGAATATGAGCATTCTCCCATCTTGTTTTTAGAGCTCATGTTTGCTCTGGACAGGCATGAAATACAACGCTTCCTTTTCCTACAATAAATGAAAACAAGTCAAACAAAAACACACATGTTTTTATTCCACATGTGGGAATTTTTAGCTATACGATTCCATTTGAAATGGAGCGTGTATGTATTAAGGCAAATTTCCTGATGGTTTTCCCACATCTCATTATCTGGAACTAGCTTCAAAGACCTCCTCAGGAAAAGAGAAACATCTGTGTGAGGAAAGAAGCCTCAGTTTTCAGAGCATCCCATGTGCTTTTCAATCTGGGTACCCGAAGTACTAGGCAATAAGCCTAGGGCATGGAAAGCCATGGAATAAATACACTCTCCCTTCTTTGGTTATCAAATTTACTTGACGAGAAGAAATTAAAGTATTATTTTTTTCTGTTAAAACAAACTTGAGATCATCATAAATCAGTTAAAATTTGCACAACTTTTAAAGTAACCACAAATGTTAAGAAACAATGTATTTCAAGAGTTTCAGCTTTAAGTTTACAGCCCGATAAGCCACAAACAAGCAACATTGTAAAGAAAATTGGAGGTAAGGTCCTGAATTCACTGGGGGAAAAAGTAACTATGTTCACACTGGCTTATAGGAAGCCAGGCTTTCGCCTAAATTCATAACAGTTTCCTCAAAAATATTACCTTCTAAACTCCTCACCTTCATCTTCCAGTAGGACCACAGTTCCCCAGTGCTACCCGTTCCTCACAATGCCTAGTTTGGTACCTTTTGTCCTCAACTAACTCAAAGAATAGGAATCTTATTCTAAGTACCTGGGACAGGTTCTGGCCCAAGCATTTTCCAAGTTTGCTGGCTTAACATATGAAGCTGGTAAGCCACATATGGAAAGGAAAAACGGATCTATCATTTATTGAATCATTCAACAAATATTTATCGTTCCTAGTGCTGTGCTAAGCATTGGGGATATAACAGTGAGCCTTATAAAAATGGAGCCTATGACATTTACAGTCTAATCAGGAAAGAGACATTAATCAAAGAATCCCATAAACAAACTACAATTTATACAGTGAGAAATACTATATAGGAAAAGGACAAGGAGCCATGAAAGGTTATCTAGTGATTCAACTGTTCATCCTTTCACAGCTTGGCCAGCAGATGTTCATCTACTGGTAGACTCACTACTTGGAGGGACTGCTAATTTACTCCAGGAAATTATCAGGCCCCCTTCAGTTTGCTCTTACCGTACTGCTCCCAAACATTCCCCTATATACATCGATTTCAGACAAACATTTTTCACATAGTTCCTCTTACAGCACAAAACCCTCATGTCATACTCTTCTGCTCAGAATGTAAATAGCATAGGGGAGTTTTAATACCATGTCAACTTATTGTTTTGCACTTACTTTGCTCATTGATGGAAGGTTGATTTTGCTTTAATTCATCTTGTATAATTATGTCTTTATTAAGCTCCATGGCAGCTTTGAATGGAAGAGAGAGACTAGTCATTGTGTGATTCTTCAAACTAAGATTTCTAGTGGAAAGCAGTCAACATTTCTTTCCTTCTCTACTTTCTTGCAGAAAGATAGAAAGAGTCATCATATTTCAGTATTCATATACATATGTTTACCTTCTATCTGCTTCCAGTCTCTCTGATACCATATTAAAGTGGATCTGGATGATGTTTCAAATGCATTTCATCTCAGGTATGTATTTTATGGTCGCTGCCAATAAACTGCCTGGTGTGGCCCCATGTTATATTATCAAGGCCAAAGCCACTATTTTTATTTAAAAAATCCATATTTATAGGAATTGGAGTATAATTTAGGGTGTTGGGAGAGAACATTAATGTCTAAAAACTGTTAGGTGACCAGGATAGCAGAACACAAGTGTTTAAAAATAATTCTCTTGGTAGGTCTCTTTGTCTTTGAGTTGTCTTTTTCTTGACCATAACTTCAGTGTTTAACCCAGATCCTCTTCAGAACTTTTTTTCAGGTAAATTTGGCAAGAGATATCAAAAATCAGCCTTTGGCCAACTAGTTTTGTTTGGGGACACAATTCAAAGGAAAGATATGGCAGCGTATTGTGATCATGGCTTTATCCTCTAAGTTTTTACCAACTTCTCACACTTTGAAATAACCTTTAACTAGGAGAAGCACATATGTCGCTAAGTCAGAATTATCGTGTCATGGTAATACCAGGGAATACAAATAGCACTGGAAATGTCAGCATTTGAACAGATTTTCTACTATGAGGGCAGGAAGATAAAAGTTAACTTAGTAATAGGGGAGCACAATATAGGAAACTTGTATTACCTAAATGTTCAGTATGCAAGTCCCCTGAATTTAAGAGATGAAATTCCATACATGCGAGCAAAAGTTGTTACAACACGAAAATGGTCACTAATGATCACTTATAAAATTAATCCCCACCATCCCCACCCACTTACTGCTAGTATCTCTTCTCATATCAACCACCCTATCAACATCTCTATCATCAGTTAGTTGCTGATAACAGAAAGTAATATGGTGCCAATGTGAGTTTAAGTTGCAAAGCTTGTGAAGATGCAGATTTCTGTGAAGTCAGTACAAGTGATGCTAAGAAACACTAGGATCATAAGCAAGGCCACATAATTACCATGATCTAACAGAATTAACCTGTGAACAAGAAAAAAATTGAAATGCATGTTGGTGTGATGATGGTTTCTTCAAAAGATGACTTGACGGGCTTCTGATTTTGGATCAAGATAGAATTCCCCATGTCTCTCTACTTGTCCCACTAAGTACGGCCAAACCCCCTGGACAGTACATAGAAAAACTACATAGAAAGAGCTTAAAAGGGGTCTAAAGAAGACAGACTTATTAGGATCCCAGGACCTGAGTAAGGACCTAGTTGTGAGTTCCCTGGGGTTTCTTTTTGCCTTATATACCCCAGACTTGGTGTTGGAGAAATCTGCAAATTAAAAACACCAGTGGAAGCAGGCAAAATAAGCCCAGAGTAAAGCCTCCTGTAAGTTAAGGGTCCTTTCGTACCTCCACAAACACCCCAGGGTGGAATCAAGTGATAAAGCAGAATTTCATCTTCATCCAGTAGGAATGAGCCTTCCCAGACACCTGACAGGAAGGTGTCTTTGGTGGCCATAAGTGCATCCTGGACTTCCATCCCCACCCAGTGGTAATGAAGCACCCCTTCCTCTTCCTGATGGTCTCAGGGAAGAATTAATGTTAAATCTAAATTCACCACCACTGAAGGATTCATGGAAGAACTGTAAAGAGGTGCCCATCTCCCTCTCAACCAGGTTGTTATCTGCAGAGTCCTAGCGAAGACTCTAAAATCCCAGCTTGGCTCAGCAGCAAGACAGCATCCCTTTTCAATCCACACCACCGCCCATCCCCCATCCCCCATCCCAGCCCTGCTTTGTCAAAGTAAGCCAAGTGGGCAACTTGGACTTTCACCTCCATCTGGCAGTTAAGCCTCAGTGTCCCATTTTTCCCACTGGCTTGGTGTCAGAGGAGGCCTGCTGAAACAGAAGATTTAAATAAGATCCAGATTTTCAAAACATAATACAAATAGCCAGGATACAATAAAAAATTACTCATCATACCAAGAATCAGGAAAATCTCAACTTGAACGAGGACTGATAATTATTTAAATAAAAGGTTAATGAACAGTCCTTAGGAAAATTAATGAATTCATCCTTTTTTTTTTTTTTTGCAAAATACAATGCTCTGTGATCATGCTGTAAAATTCAAATATAAAGTGATATACTGTACATGCAATTTTGCCATAAAATGTATATTATGCCTTGCATAAGAATTGTTATTCTTTATCCTTTTGAATAATTACAGCATAGCTGGAATAATAAATTGTATAAACATAAAATAAAATATACTATTGATAATCAATTTTCTTTTTTGAAGATAAAGTTGATTCTATTTTAACATTGATTCCATTTTTAAGTGGCCTTATTTCAGCATCATTTATCCAAAGATAAAGAGAATCTCTTGTAAATAAACATGGGCCACTTTTCCTGAGCAAATGTTAGAGTCTAAATTTTCAAGTCAGAAATGAGTATGAACTCCAAATTTTCCAGCAAGTATTTAAGAAAATGATATAAATTATAATATTATAGTTCTTTTTTTATCACAGTAAGTGGAGTAATTTGATCTGATACCGTAAGTTTTTGCAACAGAGAGTTATCAAGAAAAATATGGCAATTATAAGTGATGTGGTAATTTTTATTTTTGATTAATCAAAAATGTACCACCAAATTGTTTCCTGATATTTAATATCAATACCTTATCTTGAAATTTGAGAAATTATTGATATGTTCAAGCTACACAAAATAATCACTTACCAAAAACTTACCAATATTACCTAAAATAATATTTTCAAGCAATCTAAAATCTACATATCTATAAATGCATTGATAACAATTTTGAAAACTACTGAAGAGACTACTCATGAATTCAAATGTTTTATGCTCGTGTATACTAAAATTCTTCACATAAACTCCTTCTTAATGCCCTTCTAAAGTTCATCTGATTTTACATACTCAGATATTTTCCCAAATGTTGACAAAATTGTTCATGAAAAATCCTGTGGCTTAAAACTACAGAGGTGGTGTACATGCATTATTATTCATAAAATTTTAAGCCAAATGTTTATATTTCAAAAATTCACTCTAAGAATAATACTTTTCTCTCATGTATGGCTCCTAACATGTTAATATTTTGATATTCTAAACTTTCAGATTATTTTAAACTCTCCCTAAATGCATGATATGTCACAACTTTCATAATTTTTAACTAGAATCATTCCAGTGTGAATAAACACATTCTGAATCAAGGAAACATCAAAATAGCTAGTGACGATAGGAGAGTTTCCAGTATCCTTGGTTGCTCTGTAAGCTTTATAACTTCAAAGAGAAAGGTGAATGTGGCATTCTCCTCTGATATGGTGGCCTTTTCACTGCTCCAGGCTGAACAAAGCCCGATTTGGAAAACCCAAAGCAGCCACAACAAAAGGTTCAGCTGGACTACTGCCAGTTCATAAATAGAAATGAAACACCAGTAACCTAGCTAGCTGGAGATTCTTTTCTGCTGATGACAACACTAAACAGATAAAAATTGAATTCTGGTATTAAAAACTGTACCTATCAGTTACCCTATATAACAGCATTACCAAGGTGTAGAGTCATCTGACCATGTGGGACTCTGCCTCTGCAAACAAATTTTTTTTTTGGGGGGGGGGATAGGAAAAAATAAATAAAAGGACAATAGTGAGTTAGCTGCAATAGTCTAGCTGTCCTCTGTTTGGGAACAACTACTAGGTTAGCTTACATTTATGGAGGACTTCACAGTGTGGCAGGCACTGTTCTACATGCTTTCGTGTACAGTTTTCAAATTAATAAGGATGACAGCCCTATAAAATAGTCACTATATAGGCGAGGGTTAAAGTGGGAATTCCAGAGTCTGTCTTAAAAATACTTGACCATAACTTCTTAGAATTATTTCTTCTGATGAGTCTCCATTTACTCATTCATAAAATAAACATAAAAATAGCACCCACCTTCATAGGGCTGTTGTGAGCAATGAATTAGACAAGGCAGGTAAAAATGGTCCTTAGGATATTGCCTGCCATAGAATAACTTTATAACAAACATAGCTATTGTGATGATCATCAGTTTACAGATGCAGAAACTTTATTTTTTAATTATAATTCTTATAATTTAATTTATATAATTTATATTTTAAAATTAAAATTATAATTTAATTATAATTACTAACATTTTCTATTTTCTCTTGAGTTGATTCAGAAAGTTTGGGAACTATCTATATTTCTAGGAATATGCTCATTTCATCTATGTTTTCAAATGAATTGGCACAAAGTTATCCACGTATTTTTGAATCTTTTTAAATTTCTGCTAGATTTGTAGAATGTTGTCTTTATTTTCATTCTTGACGTCACTTATTTGTGCTTTTTCTTTTTAAAAATATTTTTTAAAATTTTCATTTGAGTATAGTTGACACACATTACATTAATTTCAAGTGTGCAGTATAGTGATTCAACATCTCTGTGTTAAGCTCTGCTCACCACAAGTGTGGCTACCGTGTGTCACCATCCACTATTACAATGTCATTGACTATATTCCCTATGCTGTGTCTTTTATTCCTGTGACTTATTCATTTCATAACTGAAAACCTGTATCTCCTACTCCCCTTCTTTCATTTTGGTCATCTTCCCTACCTTCTTCCTTCTGGGAACCATCAGTTTGATCTCTGTATTTATAGATCTGATTCTGCTTTTTGTTTATCATTTATTTTGTTTTTTAGATTCCACACATGAGTGAAATCATACAGCACTTGTTTTTCTCAGTATGATTCATTTCACTTAGCATAATACCCTCTAGAGCCATCCACATTGTCACAAATGGCAAAAAACAAAAACAAAAACTCATCTTTTTTATAATGGGCTATATAATATTCTTGCGAGCGTTTGTGTGTGTGTGTGTGTGTGTGTGTGTGTATACACCACATCTTCCTTATTAGAGATACCATATGATCCAATAATTCCACTGCTGGGAATTTACCCAAAGAAAGTCAAAACACTAATTTGAAAAGATATATGCATCCCTGTGTTTATTGCAGCAATATTTATAATAACCAAGGCATGGCAGCCACCTAAATGTCCATCAATAGATGGATGTACTTTCTTTCTTTTAACTGGATTGGTTTCACCAATGATTGGTTTTGTCTTTCAAAAAACAAATTTTTGCTTTTCTGATTCTGTGTATGTTTTTAATTTATTAACTTCTACCCTTATATATAGAAATTATTCTTTTCCCCTCTTTTGAGTTTATTCAACTGTTCTTTTCCATAGCTCTAAAATTTGAATCTTTATGTCATTAGTGTTCATCCACTCTTCTTTTTTTACTATGAATATTTCAGACTATATATTTTTCTGTAAGCACCACTTTAAGCACCATTTTACTACATCTCTCAAGTTTTGATTCACAGTAGTTTCATTGTTGTTTAGATCTAAACATTTTATACATCTACTGAACCTATTTATTAAGTTTCCAAATGTATTGTGATATTTTGTATATATTTCTGTTTTTGATTTCTAATTTAACTGTATTTGGCTAGAGAGCAAAATTTTTTTTTTCAAAGATTTTTATTTATTTATTTGACAGAGAGAGACAGCGAGAGAGGGAACACAAGCAGGGGGAGTGGGAGAGGGAGAAGCAGGCTCCCCGTGGAGCAGGGAGCCCGATGCGGGGCTCGATCCCAGAACCCTGGGATCATGACCTGAGCCGAAGGCAGACGCTTAACGACTGAGCCACCCAGGCGCCCCGAGAGCAAAATTTTTATGTTACTAAATCTTTGAACAATTTTGAAATTTGTTTTATAGACTGATAAACTTTGTATTATATATGTATCTGAGAAGAACACAGGTTCTCTAATTATTGAGTGTAATATTCCAGATATGTCAATTAGACCAAATTATTAATCATGTGTTCACTACCTCTATATGGTACTAATTCTTGTCTATCATTTGCTGTTTGCTTGTCTTATCAATAACTGAAAGATATGATAAAATTTCCTATTATAATGGTGTTTGTCCCCATAGTTTTATCAATATTTGCTTTTACCCATTACAGATGTATTTGGGTTTAGAATTATTATATCTTTCTGATGGATTATTGATTACCCATATCAATTACTGATTATCATGACTATGTAGTGACTCTATCTCTAATAAACATTCTTGAGATAATAGCTGATTTTAATATTAGTTATATTTTATAAGGAATTTGTCCCTTTCATCTAAATTACTATAGTTTATGACACTACCTTTGAATATGTGTAGGATCTATAACAATAGCCCTTATTTTATTCTGGATTTGGAGTATTTGTATATTCTCTCTTTTTTCTTGATCATTCTTGCTAGGGGTTTATCAATTTTATCAATTTTTTCAAAGGACCAGCTTTTGGCTTTAGTATTTTCTTTTATTGTTTATTTTCTATTTCTTTAATTTTTGCTCTTATCTCGATTGTTCTTCTTAACCTAACACTGGGTTTTATTTGTTCATTCTTTTCTAGTTTTTTTTTTCCTTTTCTAGGCTCTTGAGGTAGAAATATAAATCACTGATTTAAAAACACTATTTCTTAAACAATCAAGCCTAATAATCTTCCTATTCACCTACATCCCACAAATTTGATTATGTTGTACTTTCATTATAATTCAATTCCAAATATTTTCTAGTTTCTCTTGTACTTTTATATCACATGGGTTACTTAGAAGTGTGTAATTTTATTTCTACATATCTGGACTTGTCTAGATTTCTTATCATTATTGATTTCTCATTTAAGTACTTGATGGACAAAGAACAAACTCTCTAGGATTTCCTCTTGAAATTCACTGAAACTTACTTTGTAGCTCAGAATACAGTATATGCTGCTGAATGTTTCACTGGAAGATAAAGTGTATTCTACAGCTGTGTATAGTGTTCTATAAATATCTATTTGGTCAAGAGAAATAACAATGTTGTTCTCTAGATCCTTACTGATAATTTTGGGCTAGCTCTTCTATTAGTTACAGAGGAAAGGGTTGAATCTGTAACTAAGTATGGGTTTTTTCTTTCTCCCCCTTTACAATTGTCAATTTTTCTCCTCCTCCTCTTCTTTTCTCTTCTTTTTCAAACTGTTATTAGACACATATACTTTTACATCTCCAGGGTGAACTGACACTTTTATCATTTCCAATATCCATCTTTTTCTCTGTAATACTGCTTGCCTTAAAGCCTATTTTCTTGATAGAAAATACTCAAGACAGCTTTCTTAAGTTTACTGTATGTAGTAAACATATTGTACATCTATTTCTGTTCCTTTCAACTTTTCTGTGTTTTTGTATTTAAAAATATGTCTCTCGTAGACCACATATATTTGGGACTTGCTATTTATCTGACAACCTTTTCCTTTCCATTGGTATGACAGTCCATTTATATTAATGTAATTATTGACATGGCTGGATGTAGGTTCATCATTTTGTCATGTTTTTTCTATCCATCCCTTTTTTGCCATTCCTTTCTATATTTCCTTTCCCACCTTCACTTGGGTTAATAATTTTTTTAATTTCATTTTAATTTTTCTATTGATATTTTAGTTATCTCCTCAAATAATTTATAGTGGTTTCTCTAGGGATTATAATATGTATGCCTTGTCAGTCTATTCAGAGTTCTAATATGCTGTTCCTTCAATTTCTGCAGTTTCATCATTTCTCTATTCTAAAAATTTCTCAGTCATTGCCTATTAAATATTCACTTACTTGTATACTGTTTATTCTTTTCACTAATTAAACAAGTATTATCCTTCTCTCTAAATGTCTCTATTATATTTTTAATCTCTTTTCTCTCGGTGCCGTCTCTTGCTAATTTCTTCTTGTTATTTTTTCCAGTTGACTAATTCTCTCTTTAATTGTGCCTAATCTCATATTTACTGTATGAACTCAACTATTTTTTCAACAATTATGTATTTCATTTATAAAACTTACATAGCTTTTTAAGTGTTTCTGTTCAGTTTTTCTATTATCATCTTACTTGCTAATTTGCATATTATACATTTGAAAGTACAGATCCAACAAATTATAATGTTTTAGGACTTCAAAGATGAAAATTGGTTGTTTGTTGATTTGCTTGCTCTTAATTATGAAGGTTTGTTTTCTTATGTACTTAATTATATTTATTTTAGCTGACATTGGTTTATTTTAATTTTTGAAAATCACAAGGGCCTCAGATGAAGATTTGTATTTGCTTCTGTCTAAGACATGTGGTAGTATTAATCACATACCCTTTTTAGGATTCCTGGTTAGTGCAAGAATCTCAGTTTCATGTCCTTCTTGCTCTAAGTCCAAGGTCCAATGTCCCAAATGCAGATCTGATATTAGTCCTTGCTCTCAGTGAAGACCTACCAGAAGCATGCAGTTCAAGCTTCAGATTTCTGGCTTTAGCTCATTTTTGGTTTTTATTTTGTTTTATTTTAGCTGTTTGGAGATTTGTCTTACTTACTGTGAGGACTATATTATGTTTGCTTTGATCAAGCTATTCAATATTCCTATTTTTCAGTTTTCTCAATTGTAAAATGGAGGAAATTATAGCAGTACTTGCCTCTGGGCATTGTGTCAGAGAGTATATATATTTAGAATATTCCAGAACAAAGTCAAAAGTCAATAAATATTAGCTATTATTAATATTACTATTACCATGTTACTAGTAAGCGTAAAAATGCAAAATGATGGACATGATTCCCTTTTCTAATTTTTCCTACCTCTACACAAACAGAATACTTTTCCAGCTAAACTGTAGTCTATTTAGATATATTTAATGTTTATTCTATTAATTAAGGTAACGTTCTAGTTTCTTGAAAATGGAGAATATTTGATTTGTCAGTAAAGACGCTACCAACATTAACTAAAATTTTGACAAAGACATGACATTTGCATTCTCAGCACTCATGAAGGTCCCTGTCTCTATCATGCACTTGATGTTTTGAAAACATTTTGACTTTCCCATCACTGAAGGATTATTCTAGATCTCAAGAGTTAATTAACTAATCTACAGTCTGACATCTTGTGAGATGGATAGATTGCAGTCTATCACCAGGTGAATATATGTATAGCAGACATTTTGTTCAGTAACTAATCAGAGTCTACTTTGTAACCACAAATATTGGGGAGAAATGTTAATGATATACTCTTGTTTGTAAATCAATTCCTTTAAATCAACTGCTTCATTACCAATTACTGCTAGGATTTAGATACTTGTTTGAAACTATGTTAAGCATCCAGGCACAGAGATTATAGAGAATGGCAAGACCATAGTTTCTTAGTGCCTGTTAGCATCATTAAACAGGGAGAGGATAATTGAAACTGAATCAAGAGTTTTCCTTTTCCTCCTTTCCCACCTTGCTTCCTGTGTTCCAAACACATGTCGTAGGTTACAAGTACATGTAAAGCCTTAATTACATTTAGCATCTGGCAGCTGTTGACTTACAGAGAGTTGTTGAGTCACATAAACTCAAAGTCAAAAGGAAATTCAGGAATAGAAGGCAGAAGCTTGCTCAATGGAGTAAAAAAATCTTATATCATCACAGCTGAAATACTCTACCATCAGCACTATTATGTTCATGGTGTGAGTGATGCTGTAACTAATCAGTTTCGGCAATACCAGAGACTAACTTGCCACTAAAATACTTCATTCCCAATGTGGTTTGAGCCATCAACTAAAGGGCCTTACAAGCATTGCTTTTAACAAGTGATGGATTCATTCACATACAATGGAGACAACAGCTTTACAAGGATTTTAGCATATCTAGAGGCATCAACTGATAACTCTTTAAAAACAAGATCTTCACACTATCCACTCAAAACTGTTATTACCAAAGTTAGATGTGTCAAGTAGTTTAGTTTATACAGTGCTTACTTTTGGAGGAAATAAGTCTCCCGAGAAACCAGCAAGAAGAAATACAAACCTTTAATACTGGCCGCCATTAGCCACATATTGGCAATTTTATGAGTAGAGAATTAACAGAAATAACCGCCTTGGGTCTTAATAGAGATAGACCTCAAAATCCAATTGTCAAGCTACAAAAGCATAATAAGAAAAATATAATGGCTGCTATATGTTGTTTTTACATACATAATACTAACAAGATAAATCTGAACTGGAAAAACATACACCAAATTCTTCATAGCAATTATTTCTGGCAATACAGAGAGAAGAATGCAATGGTGGGGGAGTGAGTAGAGGGAGGAAAGAGGATTTGAAACAAATTTGACAAAATATTAACACTTGTTAATTACAGGGGATGAGTACTGTGTACTTTATTCTCTGTACTTTTCTCTGATTTAAAGTTTTTTTTTCTAAAAATTAAAATAATTGAAAAATAGAAGTCTTGGACAGTCTATTTTTATCACATACTTAAAAATAAATATCGTAATTTTTCTATTAAGTCATGTCTTTCAACATTTTATGGTTACATTTTGAAATAAACTACAAAGAAATGCCTCTGCTTGCATGTCTATTTAACATCTAGCCAATCAGGAATAAAATTATGAAGCAAAAGTAAAAGCAACCAATAGATAAATAAACTGTGATACATCCATACAATGGAATATTTTTCAGGAATAAAAAGAAAAGAGCCATCAAGCCATGAAAAGACATGGAGGAAACTTAAATGTATATTACTAAGTAAAAGAAGCCAATCTGAAAAGTCTACATACTGTACGATTCCAACTATATGACATTCTAGAAAAGGCAAAACTATGGAGATGGTAAAATGATCCGTGGTTGCCAGGGATTCAGCAGGGAGAGATGAATACGTGGAGCACAGACAATTTTTAGGGCAGTGAAAATACTCTGTATGATATTATAATGATGGACACATGTCATTTTACATTTGCCCAAACCCATAGAACTTATAGCATCAAGACTGAAGTGTAATGTAAACTATGGACTTTGGGTGATAATGATGTGCCAATGCAGGTTGATCAGGTGTAATAAATGTTTATTTATCACTCTGGTAGGGAATGCTGATAATGGAAGAGGCTATGCATGTGTGGGGGAAGGAGGTATATGGTATATCTCTGTTCCTTCCCCCTCAATTTTGCTGTGAACCTATAATTGCTCTAACAAAATATTCTTAATTTTTTAAAAAAAGTACATGCAAACAAATCATTACATGACAGGTATATTGCCAGGAAACTGATGTACTTTTCTCCCTAGGAGAAACTCTCTAGATCCTTGTGATTAAGAACACACCAGAAGCAAGTAATCCAGAATCTGAATCCCTATTCCACCACTTATGGTCTGATGATGCTCAAGTTAATTAGTTCCTCCACCCTTGATCTTCAGTCTCCACATCAATAAAATAGATTTAATAATATCTATATTCATAAGGCTATGGAGACCGCTAACTTCATGGGAGCAGAAACATGAATACATGAGAGGAGATATAAACCTAAAAGAAGGGAATCTAGGCAAGTAGAACAAAGGTAAAGAGTCTCATTCATTCATTCATTCATTCATTCAATATTTATTAAGTGCTTATTAACTGCTAAACACTGTTCTGCAGGCTTGGGATATATCGGAAAACAAAAGAGAAAGATCTCTGTCCTAGTGGAGCTTATATTTTAGCTGGGGCAAACAGATATTAAACAGTTAACATAATGAATAAGTGTGTAGCATCCTCAAAGGTGGTAAGTACTATGAAAAGAAAACAGAAAATAGAGTGGTGAAAGCCTTTTGTATTTTGAATAATTTGATCTAGGAAGGCCTTACTGAGAAGATGACATTTAAACAAAGACTTGAAGAAGTTGAAAGAGTCAGCCTTTCCAATACCTGGGGCAAAAGGAAACCATCAGTGTAAAGGTTCCAGGCAGAAATGTGCCTGGCATGTCCCAGGAACAGCGAGAGGAACTTTGTGGCTGGAATGCAGTGAACAAAGATGCCAACTTATGAGAAAGGGCCAGAGAGTTAATGAGAGCTGAGTTCTAAAGGGCTTTGAGAGTGATTTTAAGGACATTTATCTTTACTAAGAGGGAAACAGAGAGCCATTGTGTTGTTTTCGGGGAGAGGGGTGACACTGTCTAATTTTTATTTTTAAAGGATTGTTCTGTTAGATTAGAATACTGAAGGAGGGGAATAAGAACAGAATCAAAGAGACCACTCAGAATGCATTTGTAAGAGATGACCACAGCCTATTCTGGTTGTAAGGAGCAAAGTGGTGGGCAGAGTGGGATTTCCTAATGGATTGTATGTAGGGTATGGCAGAAAGAGTTGAATGTGACAATGTTTTTGTTTTTGTTTTTTAAAGATTTATTTATTTGACAGAGAGAGACACAACGAGAGAGGGAACACAAGCAGAGGGAGAGGGAGAAGCAGGCTTCCCGCCGAACAGGGAGCCTGATGTGGGGCTCGATCCCAGGACCCTGGGACCATGACCTGAGCCAAAGGCAGACACCCAACGACTGAGCTACCCAGGTGCCCCCATGACAATGTTTTTGAACTGAAAATCAGAAGAAGGAGTTGCCATTAATTGTGATGGGGAAGACACATACAGACCAAGATTTCAATCCTGGATATCTGAGTTTGAACTACATATTAGACATATAAATGGAGATGCTGAGTAGGCAGTTGGATATATAAAAGATATAGATATGTAAGTGATATAGATTTGGGAGTCACTGGCATGTAGATTCTGTTTAGTGCCACGGAGCTGGACGACATCGCAGTGTGGAATAACTCTACACAGAAAAGAATATCAAGGACTGAGCCCTAAGTCACTTTTATATTCAGAGTTTGGAGCAAAGAGGAGGAAGCTGTAAAGGAGTATGAAAATGAACAACCAGTGCAGTAGGAGGAAAGCCACGAGCATATGCTAGAATAGAATCTAAGTAATGAAAGTGTATCAAAGAGTAAGGGGCAATTAACTGTTTCAAACATTGCTGACAGATTGCTAAGATGAGAATCGAGAATGTGACATGAAGATATAGCAATATGGTAATCACTAGTGACGCTGGTGAAAAACAAACAAACAAACAAACACCAAAAAGAGTTATGTGGAGGGGTATATGTGATAATCTGATTGGACTGTGTTTATAAGAAAATAGGGGAGAAGAATCAGTGGCAATAAGACAAACACATCATCTGAGATGTGCTACAATAAGGATTGAAGGAATGTAGTGGTAGCTGATGGAAAAAATAAGTGAACAGAAGTTGGGGGAAGGTCACAGCATGTTTGTATGCTGGTAGGAATGAAAGGATGGTTCATTTAGGAAAGAGAGGTGGGAGAGCTCTTGATGCAACATTCTTGAGTAGATCAGTGGGACACTGATCTTGCACACAAGTGGGGGTTTCACCTGGGATAAGAGTAGAGATTGTTCATTTATAGTGATAGGAGGGAAGGCAGAGCCTGTGGGTGCAGTTGGTGGGAGTGGGGAGATGGTAGATGCGGATTTGGGAGTTTGCCACTAATTGAGGATGGGAAGGAGGTGCCGGAGGCTTAGGAGAGAGCAGGGGAGGATAAAGCAGGCATCTAAGATTGTGAGGCCAGGTATAGATCAGACAGCTTAGTGCAACTGCAGAGCAGAATTAAGGGACCACTTGAAATTTAATAAACTTCCAAAACTTCTGGGACAAATTTATTACAGTGCACATGTAACAATGAACTCATCATTCACCAGGGCTGCTTTGATTTGCATAAAAAATTAAATTATGGTGACTATATTCAGTTCTTTTTTTTTTTAATATTTTATTTATTTGAGAGAGAGAGAATGAGAGAGAGCGAGTACATGAGAGAGGGGAGGGTCAGAGGGAGAAGCAGACTCCCCGCCGAGCAGGGAGCCCGATGCGGGACTCAATCCCGGGACTCCGGGATCATGACCTGAGCCGAAGGCAGTCGCTTAACCAACTGAGCCACCCAGGCACCCTATATTCAGTTCTTAAAAATGAGAAAATATTGGGCACCTGGGTGGCTCAGTCGGTTAAGCGGCTGCCTTTGGCTCAGGTCATGATCCCAGAGCCCTGGGATCGAGTCCCGCATCAGGCTCCCTGCTCTGCAGGGAGCCTGCTTCTCCCTCTCCCTCTGCCTACTTGTGTTCTCCTTCTCTCTGTCAAATAAATAAATAAAATCTTTTTTAAAAAATGAGAAAATATTAAATGCAATGTAAAAACACTGTTATTAAAATGAATGGTTCTTATGTTAGGGGGAAAAGTAGAGTAATTAGGGTGATGTGTTATATGTGGACCAATTTATTCCTTACGTGTAAATGTAACTATAAATTCTGAACCCATAGAAGTTAATTCATATTATATCACAAACTTCTACTTTTCATCAGATGGTTGTACCATTTTTTCAGACAAGAAGTCTTTGTCTCAAAATATTGAAATTCACTTTTTTAGATCCATGGGTGAATATGACAAGAAGACATGTCAATTTCAATAGCCCCAGGGCCAACTTACACAGTACAGTCACTAGGGCCATAACACCTTCAAGGGCCCACAGAAATAGTTTAATTTCTTTTAAAATCAGAAAAAAAACCTTTAGTTTGTAGAAAATGTTTTAATCTTTAACAATAATTTGTTTGTCTTTATATTACATAGTTGTAACTATAATATCAAATATTTTTTAGGGAGGAAGGGGCCAACAAAGGCAATAGTGCCTAAGGTCCATGAAAGTTATGGTGCAGCACTGCATCCTCCAGAAAATCCTTCCTCGTGTATGGAAGGCCAAAATCACAATGAATCAAAACATCAGCCTCCTCAAAGGATTTTAAAATGAAATGTGGACTGCGCTCTAATAGTGTTCCTATCCTGAAACGCACAAAGAACATCATCCCCTGCACAGACATCAAGTGCTCTGGCCACTTGGCTGCTCCAGAGGCACAGGAGAGTGCCTGGTCTCCGTTTTCAGGTGTTCTGGCAAAGCTATGCCCAGAGTTAATATCATCCTGCCTCTTCTAATTAGTAGAACAACTGTTCAGTCATTACAGATGACTTCCTTGGCATTCCTCATTTTCCCAAAATATCTCCCAGAATCCAGTGACTATACTATCTATCTCCTCCATTTGGTATTCAGAGGGCACATTTATTGAAGATTTTCAAAGCAAACTGCCTTATGAATCAACATCATCCATGGAAAGTTGCAAGAATTACCTCCCCCAAGTAGCAGAAAAGCAGGGGGGTTCCTGAGCTTTCCAGAAATCACAAAGCATATCTCTGACAGAACTGAGAACTGAGATACATCTCTCTTGCCTCTCCCTGCCTTAAACAGAAAAAAAAAAAATCAGTGGTCACTCCTGGTAGACTGCTTCCTTCCTAGAAAGCCAACTTTTCCCAGCAAAACTGCTACTTCTCTGGAATGATGGGCAATGAAATCCAATGTGACACTTAATTGTTCTCTACCGAGATGTTTCTCTTTGCTGAGGTTTTTCCAGGTGCTTTATGAAAAACATTTGCACTACCTGGCACTTTGTGAGCCTTCCTCTGAGAACCTTTCCCTTATTAAGATAGCTTTGCTTTCAAAGGGGACATTGGTTTTGTTTGCTCACTCATAGCCCATGAACAGACCACCAGGGAAATTGCTGCTTCACTGGCGTTAAGTCCCACGTGCCTATGTCACAAGGGGTTAGGAGCCTCATTAATTCCTGTGCTCTCATTTCAGGTTGTTTAGGGATCAGCAGCAGATTATTATTTCAAACACTTATTTCTTGCTTCAATTTCCTCTCTCTTAGAATTGGCTCCAAATCATTTTCTCTTGTGTGCAGTGCACTCAATCTCCATTCGGATAAGAAAATCAAAATAGTCTTTTCAGAAAACCTATCCATCAGCATTATCAGGAACACACCCCACAAAGGCTTTGGTTGACGTTCATACATATCTGGCAGGTTTTATGCTTCTTTGTACTTAAGTCTCTCTTCCTCAGAATCATTGCCATTATATGGCTCACACAGACCCAAGGGCACCCACTGTTTATGTTTCAAACTGATTAGTTCAATGCAGTTCTACAAATAGACAAAAAGATGTGCTAGGAACCAACCAGGGATACAGAGATGGAAAAGCTGTGTCCCTGCTTTGGGCAATCTCCACAGGCTAACAAAGAAGATAAACATATACATATACAATGCCAATATCATGCTGTGTTCCTGGTGAGTTTATTTTTCACTCTACCTACGTTGGTGGGTGTGGGAAGGCAGATGCAGCTGGGGAGGTAACTCTATTTTTTTTTTCTCTAGAAAGCCTGATTCTGAGAGGCAAACATATAATCTTGGGTAAGCCCCTTCATCCCCTGACTCCTCAGGTTTTCTCTGAAAATAAAAGGATGGGATCAGAAGGGTTGGCATCCTTCGTTCAGTCATTCAACAAACATTTATGGCTTAATAGTTACTGGTTGTGTAGTATGTGTCAAGCCTGGGTTATAAACACATTACATGTAAAATCTCATATAATCCTCAAGACAAAATGAGGAGGAAGGTATTAGGCTCAAAAGACAGAAATAACATTTCTAAGGCCATGTGATGAGTAGATAAAATAGCCCCAATTAGTGCATTTCTCCTTCTGGCTCCAAAGCCTGGGTGCTCTCTCACCTGTCATGCTTTTTAGTTGAGTCTAAAGACTTTCAGCTTTAAACTTCAGTGACTATATGATATTTCTAGTGAGAGTCTAGGCATCAGAGCCACTTTTCCCAATTAGAATACTGAGGGGAATCTGCACAAAAAGGGCAAAACAGGAAACAAACTTTTTTATAAGAGAATGGCTTCTGAATTCCCATCCTTTATGTCCATCCAACTGTTCAAATCAATGAAATAATCTGTAGGTTATAAAAGTGAATTGGGCTTATTTCTTTAAACAGCCTTTTTGCAATGAAGAGTTGAGAATGAAGCACAGACATAAGGGATCCGATGTCAAGAAGTAGAGAACTGAGCATCCCTTGGCCACAGTAAGAAACTGATGTGTGACAGTAACATTAGCTTGTCAACTTGTCAGCCCCGCTCAACATGCCAGATCCTTCTCAGCAATGCTGGCTGATCTCTACCACTGGAAAGTCAGGATCTAGTGTAGTAGCTGCTCAATGAACATTTGTTGAGTTAAAGAAAGCTAGAGAGGTAGATTAAAAATAGAGAGAACGTACCAGTGTCATTCATCAAGAATGTATACTTTTTTTTTTAACTCTATGCACCCGCCCCCTTCTTCACCTTCTCTGACTTTTCCTTCTACCTATTTTATACATCTTAAAATACACATGGGGCACTAATACAGATAAAATATGCAAAACAGCTTTCTGTTTAGTGCTTTCGACACCTTGGCAGTGCCATCTCTCTAACCATTCTAAGAATTCTATCTTCAAAAAATATATATCTGTATGTATATTTTTAAACAAAACAACCTATACTATTCATTGCCATCATGTGGTCACTTGGACAGACCCAAAGCCTTAGACCATCTGAGAAGTATATGCAAATATTTGTGTATTTTTATTTCTCTGCATTCTACCAGGTTTTATTTCAAGCAAGAAATTATCCACCCCTCTCTTCCTTTTGCACATCACAGAGCCAAGTTTCCTGTGTTACACCGATTTCCAAATGTTCAGCACCATTTATCCCTTTTTTATAGTTCATATAAAGACATGGCTCCAAGATCTCAAATAACAAAAAGTTTATTTATGTATTTATTTTTGCATGGCATGCGCTGATGAGCTAGTCTGCTCAGCAAGCATTTCACAGATTAGACGCATGAGTATGGTTTCAGGCAAGGCTCCCTCATGTTTCTGAGCATTGGCTGATAAACACTTCAAAGTAAACCGCTCATAAATATGAAATGAAAAGCCGAGGAGTCGTTATGCACAGCTTTGAGATACAAATCTCTTTATTCCCTTCTGAAGTGGGGTTTGATTGACATAATGAGTCATAGATCCTGTCCAGGGACACACTGCCTTTTCCCCTTTTCTCTGGAGACAGGGAGACTTTAAAGAAATCCACTTTAGAACTTGGTGATAGACAGCTTACTTGAAAAAATAATAAAGTTGAATCCTATATTAAATAACTTACTATTTTGTGTTAATGCTGACTTTGACAACCATGACATATGTCAAAGTTTCACTACACATCCTCAGAAAGACATTATTAGCTACAACTCTAAGAAAAAGATTGCCAAATTGAGAAAAAAAAAAAGGTGCCATTACGTCTTTTGTCATATATATTGTTGCTATATAGACCCTTTGTCTGGTAAGAGAAAATCACTACTTGAATTAATTCAGAGCAGAAGTCTAAAATCTTGTAAGCTGAAAGGCTATGGGGAGTAACAGAGACAATGGGGAATAATTATTGTGGAAAATTCATTTTATAAATAAATGTCTCCCAAAAAGGAGAGGATCACGCAGTAGAACTTTCTATGAAAAATAGGTTGAAGAACAATTGAAAGTGGAGATTCAATTTAATCTTGCTCACAAGTTTTTAATAACTACCTGCTTGCCTGAAAAAGATAAAAATTTCAATGAGGTCATATTTTTTTCCACTAGATCGCATTTGGTAAATTCAAATGACTTACAGAAGCTAGGCAGTTAACACAAAGGAGCTAAGTCACCCAGTGTAAAGGGCATTAAGGAGCAGTGGGGGCTTGTAGAAAAATGAGAGTTTTGATAAGGCAGTTGTTAGCTCCAGTAGATATCTGCCATCCATAAAGATAGAACTAATGTTGCCTGGTTTTGCATTTTTTTCTAAAAGAGTCTTAAATCTAGACTCTGTGTAATATTTACTTATTTATAAATAATGGCCAAAAAATGTAATTTTAAAAAAGTGCAATCCAAATAAGGTAGATCTTTGGGCTGCCAGTCTTTAGTTTCTACTCCAGACTTTCTATAGTGATCATTTAAAGAAGATTTTATTAAGAAGTAAAAGAGGGAGAGAGAATAAAAACCTTAAATCAGAGAATGGTGAGAGAGGAAGGGATTCTGAGCTAATCTACTCTAGTGGTTTTCATCTGCCTTTCCAGGATCCCTAGGGATTCTGCTGAGAGCCTGCAGTAGGTGAGAAGGACCTATCTAGAGCTGTCCCTTCCCAAAGTCCCTCTAACCAGAGCAACAGCACTCTTTTAATTTAATACAAGACGTGGCCCAGGATACTTTCGAAAACAGCTAATTGGGACCATCCCCTCATCTGAGAGCTACCAAGTTACTTACTACCATTCCCCCATCGACACCTAATTGGCCCAGGGTTCAAGATTCCTTTACATTTCAGAGTCAGATCAACTCTAATTTTCTGCCTAGAGATTTGGCTTGAGAGTCACTGAGAATTAACTGTCTACGAAAATTAGTGTTTCCCTTTCCATGGTATAGAACTGCTACTAGAAGGTGGTTGCCCAGCCAGGAATGATCACTCCCTGTTCCCAAGCCATCTAGGTCAGACCACATGTCTAGTTTCTGTCAACTGAGCGAAGCAGAAGTGATATGTGTCATTTAAAATCCGGAGAGCTAGCAGCACCAGATCCAAGATGGCGGCCAGCAGGAGGCTGATGAAGGAGCGTGAAGAAATCCGCAAATGTGGAATGAAAAACTTCCGTAACATCCAGTTGATGAAGCTAATTTATTGACTTGGCAAGGGCTTATTGTTCCTGACAACCCTCCATATGATAAGGGAGACTTCAGTATCGAAATCAACTTTCCAGCAGAGTACCCATTCAAACCACCGAAGATCACATTTAAAACAAAGATCACCCGAACATCGATGAAAAGGGGCAGGTCTGTCTGCCAGTAATTAGTGCCGAAAACTGGAAGCCAGCAACCAAAACCGACCAAGTAATCCAGTCCCTCACAGCACTGGTGAACGACCCCCAGCCCGAAGCACCCACTTCGGGCTGACCTAGATGAAGAATACTCTAAGGACTGTAAAAAATTCTGTAAGAACGCTGAAGAGTTTACAAAGAAATACAGGGAGAAGCGACCTGTGGACTAAACTCTGCTGCGACCCATTCCAGCGAGTGTGCGGGGAGACCCCGAGCAACGCATTCAGACACCCCGCAAAGCAGGACTCTGTGGAAAATTGACACCTGCCGCCACCTGGCGTTTGCTTGTGGCAGTTACTAACTTTCTACAGTTTTCTTAATCAAAAGTGGTCTGGGTAACCTGTAAAGAAAGGATTAAAAATTTAAGATGTTCTAAAAAAAAATAAAAATAAAAAAATTAATAAAATCCAGAGAGCTGAAAAAGCAAACGATCCCCCTCCATGTTCTCTTTCCCTTGTGATGCAGGAGATCCGGCAATGACAGATTCAAGATGCGAGCACCACCAATGAAAGAAACCGTGTTCCCAGAGTCATCCCCTGGAGGAGATGAACCCAGTCATGAGCATTCCTGATTCCGGGCTTCACAGCATATATTTGAATCTCCTTGTCTCGTCATCCAGATTTAACCAAAATAATGCAGCCAATATTGAATTGTTTGAAGTTGTGCTTTATAGGAAACATACACAACTATGTGATTCAAAAGATAAAACAGTGACTTTCTGTTGGGAACTTGTTAATGAAAAGAAACTACTATTCAGTGAGAGCTATTTTGTAGGAGCAGGAAAATGATACAACCTGCTGAAGGACATGGTCAAGAAAAGCAGGAACTCGGACTCAGATTTTGGCAGTTCCACAAAGCTCTCACAGCCCTACACTAATTTCTGTTGCAGTGTCATGAGTTGGTGACTAAGATTTTATTAAAATTCCTACCAGTCCAACATTAATAAAATTTAGCATCATTCTGATATGTCAGATATTAAATCTCTAATTATTTATATTATGAATTAAAAAAAAACAGCTTTGACTAATACAAGTATCTCCAAGTAAACATTTGGACATTAAGAACTACCTGGTCAATACGTAACATTATATTGTATTCCAATAGGCACAATTTTATCCTTCAATAACAAATGTTTTTATGAGATGTTTTCACACATATGAGAAAAGAGATAATAGCAGAATCTTTAGCATAATTTTTTAACAGGAAGGAAGATAATGATTACATAAGTTAGCATCAGAAAATTGTCAGACATCAAACCCCAATGCAACCCCAAATAAAAAAAGAGATATGCGGGCGCCTGGGTGGCTCAGTCAGTTAAGCGTCTGCCTTTGGCTCAGGTCATGATCCCAGGGTCCTGGGCTCGAGCCCCACATCAGGCTCCCTGCTCAGCGGGGAGCCTGCTTCTCCCCTTCCCGCTGCCCCTTCTTGTGTGCTTTCTCTCTTAAATAAATAGATTAAATCTTTAAAAAAAGAGAGATGCTAGTGTATAAATGTGTGTGTATATATATAATATGTACATATATAGCATATATGTATATATAGTAATGAAAATAATAAGAGAATTGAGAAATTAGAAAAGCAAAGTGATATACACATCCCCAAGAATAACAAGAATCATCTTTGATTCATCTCCAACTTCTGTTAAGATGCACAACCAGTTCACTCTCAAACTAAGAGTGATCATGCAACCCAGTGTAAGGGCTTTGGAATCAGACTAAATGAAGTTCAAATCCTCCAGCTTTGTCGTTCTGGGATCTGGGGTCATTTTCCCGGCTTCTCTAAACCTCTATTTCCTCATTTATAAAATAAGGAATATTTTAATCTGAACATCTATCTGTATTAAAAAATACAGACTAATGTCCACATCCAAGGAAACTAAACCTAGACATTCAGGTGATGAACATAAACCCTTATAACAAAGTAGGTTACAACTAAACCAGTGCTACCTGGGACTGGAGCTGAGAGCAAATGAGCCCGAGAAATCCCTTGGGGAGGATAGAAATGTTCTGAAGTTGTATTGTGATGACGGGTGCACAACTCTGTTAATTTACTAAAATTCATGCAACTGGACACGTGAAAGGGGAGCATTTGTGATTTGTAAATTATACCTTAATAAAGCTGTTAAAAAATTAAACCAGTTGCATGCAAGTATTTCTATGCATGTAGGTGAAAATTGCACCTGCAAAGCCCAGAAAACAACAATAGAGTCAACACTTGAGATTTACAGAATGTGGAAAGAACTATTTGAAGCTAATCTACTATTCTCATATGAATCGAAAGGAGGTAGGATCTCTGACTATGCAAAGAAACAGAGTTATTGTAACAGCATGACTTTTATTTTGATTCCATCACAAATGTTAGCGGCTAAAATATTCCTAGAATAATAGTTACTCATTAACTTTGCTTTGAAAATCATGAAGGCACAGCTCTCCTGGGAGTAAAACACCAAGCTAACCGTGAGGGTAAAAAGAATAGCCTTTCTAAGAATAAATCTATACCAGAATATTTTTCTATCTTGAGGTGTTTAAATCCTCTAGACTGAAAATAGTTTGATCAAACAGGCTGCACTGGGATCGTGCATTCTGTCTCAGTCCAGGAAGAAACAGCTGTCAGTCACATCTCTGTCCTCCTCCGCCAGTCCCCGGAGGACAATGTAAGCAAGCTGTCTCCGGGATAAGTGCTCCTCCGAGAATTGCCAGCTCGTCATGGCCTGCAGCTGAAAAGCAGCCATTCTGCTCACTTGGTCTATTAGCTCTTTGACTTCCTTCCTTCATGCACAAATATAAATATAATGCTTAAGTGAATGATTACTACTGTCCCCAAAGAAATTTCAATTAAACACTTGGAATCCCTGGGAATGGTACCTAGGGAGATTCCCCAAAAGAGCTGCAATTTGTTATGTATTATTAAGTCTTGCTTCGGATTGTAAATCTCCTGGTTTGGGTTTTTTTTTTTTTTTTTTCATGTTACTGGGGCTTTGAAAGAACCACTTCCCATATGATTTGAACAATCTTCCCCAAACTCTAAGCAGGACCAGCATAATTGAGTTATTCCTGAATAATAAACCCCCGGTCTGTTAAAAAGTTTAAAAGGCAGATGGGGAAATTTCTTTGTCTGCTACTAGAGTTTGGGATGAGGTAACCTTTCCTCTCTTCTCAAATGTTCTCAAGAGGACATTAGGAAATGTATGGTGAGTACTGCGGTGGATTCTTTCATGTAGCGCTCAGTGTTTCAATCTACCATAATCCTACAGCATCGTATGCATGGGAGCTGATGACTAGAATCTAAGCCCCACAAAGGGAGTATTTTGTCTAACTGACTTCTGTGTTTTTCAGCACCCACAACAGTGCTGGGTATATAGACTGAAGGTTTTCCATACGTAAATGTAAATGGATGGATGGATAGATGGATGGATCAAAGAAGGAAGGAAAGAAAGAAGGAAAGAAGGAAGGAAGGAAGGAAGGAATGATGGAAAGAAGGGAGGAAGGGAGGGAGGATGGATGGATGGGCAGACTTGGATAGAAGTCCCTTGACAATAGGACAGATCTTTCTGTTCCACTTCTGACAAAATTCCATAAAACATTTCCTTGGGCCACATTTACTATTGTATTATTTTGGAAGAATCTATTTAAGAACCAGATATTTGGTAAAACTCACGTTATGCTATCTTTTATTGATTGTTTTTTTACTATGTTTTGTTCAGCTGAATTAAATGATCAGAGCTAATCAGAGAGAAGAAGAAAAAAAATTCCTTTTCAAAACAAAACAAAAACAAAAACAAAAATTCAATAGGGTCAGTGGATTGCCAAATAACATTCTCTCCTATGCTGAGATTCTATAATTCACCCTCTTTTGGTTTGTCCAAATTTAGTTTTTAAAGAAATCAGGAATATTAGCTCCTTTCCAGTACTGTGGCTTATATCAATTTTTAAAAGTAACATCAAAAAAAAGTTTAGAGGCCACTGGAAAACCTTATTTATTTCTACCAAAGGCAATGTCTGTATGAATCTCTCTCTTTAAGGATTCACTCTCATACTAAAGAAGCCATTTCAAATCTTTAGCAAATAATAATTAAAAAAAAAAAACCATTGAAACTAAAGGTACACAAATTCTCTCATTTTAATTCCAGTTTTCTTTTAACTGCATATGTTCATGGTCTCCAAACCCAACATAACTGATACATAAGTGATAAATGATTGAAGGTGAGTTGACACTTGGACTACACTTCTGTCCCCTAACAATGAAAGCTATGTGCTCCAGGGTCCTGAGCCGCAGGCTGAAGTGCACGTGCTTGCCCCTGAAGCCTAAATGGAGGGTGGGCCTGGGGAACACTGCCTTCTCGCGTAGTAGTGACTCCAGCACCTGAGACCCTGCAGGATGACTCTCTGCTCACCTTGTGGAACTCTCAGTGATGCCTGCTTTTGAAAAACTGACTCTAAAGCCACGAGAAACAGCTTTTAGGAACCGAGTCTCTGTGTCCTTTGTAAAATGCTGATCAGCAACATAGCAGGAAAATGCTGAAGAAAGCTGAAATTCGCTCTTCCCCTCAAAGGAGACATCATTTCCTGTCCTTCTGTCTCATGGCCTGGACAGCAGGGGGACAAAGGAGACTTGTAAAAGCCTGATCTCGGAAGCTCAGAATGGGCATCATTTACCCACTTCTCGTCTGCAATGCTCCTTTTCTGTCTGGTAGCTCAGGGATTGAGGATTGCTGTTCCAAGAAATTAAAGAACAGACATGGCATCTTAATCCTCTCCAAGTTTCTGCTGTGCCCTGCCTTCCATAACGTTTTTCCTCATCACCAATCCCAAGAATCAGCAAGAGAGAATAGGAAGGAATGAGAAACTGAGTTATGAGATCCAAAGTTCCTGGCCAATTGCCAGGAAGGGTAAAGGCAACACAATCATATTAATTGTTTCTTTAGGAAATCTTCAGTTTCATTTTTAGTGCCACTCAAAGGGATATATTCTTGGTGAATCATCAAAAGCTATATATTTTATTTTCCTTTAAATAAAGGAATAATTAATTAATAATAATGAATGTCCCCTTGTACATTTGAGTTCCAAGCTGAGATGAATTTCTTTTCAAAATTTCTTGATTCTACCCCGTAAGTCTTAAAGGCAAACATAGCAAATGTAATTCAGATGGTCATGCCCTCAGCCACCAAAATACCTTACCAAATGAGTTTCTTCTCTCTGCAATTACACACATATATATGTATAAGTTCTTGAAGTAATTGCTTTTTTTTTTTTTTTCTATTCTGGATAGAATCTGTATCCTGGGACACTTGAATTCTGGTTCTAGTTTTGCAGCTACCTAAATGGATGAGTTTACATAAGCCATTTTACTCAATATTAAGATGATTCAGTTAAAGAATAGTTTTTAAGATTCCTTTCAGGTCTAAAATTAATAAATTTTATGATGACAGGAATTGTTATGATAAGTATTTTTTGCCTCAGTCATACTGCCCTCCCATGCCCTCTGCAACATGATATTTCTTACACAAAAGGCAGATCAGTGTAACTTAGGGTTTAAGAAAAATGAAACCAAAATATAATTATCTCAGACAATTAATTTAATTAATAATGATCATATTAAGGAATAAATTCCTTTTATTAATTCCTTTTTAAAAATTCAATAAATGCATTTAGTTATCAATTCTAGTTCGATTTCTGATATTTTCCTCATACCTGGGTAGAGTGGAGAAGAAAGCTACACTCTCTTGAACTACAGCAAAAGCACAACTTTGCTATAGTTAAATCAATCTGGTTCTAGAGGTCCTAGTAGGTAAAGGCAAACATCTGGAAACAAAATCTAAAATTTATAGAGTACATAAATGAGAATGAAACAAAATATGACATTTCCATATTGTGTGGGAGAAACATCAAGCTCTCAATGGCCAGCCAATATTAAAGCTAAATTAAAACAGAGAATTGAAGACATCAAATCATACCTAGATCTTGGTTTCTAATACTCTTCTCAAAGAAACAAGGAAACAAACCAAAAAACTAGTCTCTTTGAAGAAATGACTGATTCTAAGACTGGAACAGAAAATATACAAAAGCCTGGAGTTACATCTGTAACTTCGGAAAGTGAGAAAGTGCTCAAAACAAAATAAAAACCCACAATGATCGGTGTATATCCCAGGGACCCAAAAGTCAACTAAAAAGAACTCCCAGTGGCCAAAATGGAACAATTTCGTCAGCAGAATAAATCAAGTAGTACTGGCTTATAACTCAAAGTATAAAATAAATACCCCCAAGTCTGTATTGATGTAAATGAAAAGTTGAATAAATAAATAAATACAAAGGACAACAACTCTTTCATGCAGAAGAATTTCAAGTCATTTATGTGGATACTCTGCACTCAATGAAGTGGAATATAACTCCTCAATCCTGAAGTGTAAGTAACTTTCTTCTAAACACTTTAAAAGAAATTTGTGTGTAGTGATGACTTCTAAAAAATGCATTACAGAAAGGAAGATAAAAACAGCAACTTGACAGTGGAGAACTTTGAAAAACACTAACTCAGTAAAATGATGATCAGGGTTAATATCAATAGTGATAAGTCATGTTGATAGAATGTACTCTGGATATAAGATGATGAGAATGGCACTTTTACCTCAGTAGCCCTCCTTCAAAAAGACATTATAACGCTCTGATCAGGAGAAAAATATCAGACAAATCCCAACTGAGGGCCATTCTATAAAACACCTGACCAAAACTCCCCAATACTGCCAAGGTCATCAAAAACAAGGAAAGTCTAAGAAACTGTCACACCCAAGAGAAGGTAAAGAAGATACAATGACTAGATGTGGTGTGGTATTTTTGCATAGGATCCTGGACCAGAAAAAGGACATTAGGGGAAAAATGGAGAAAATTTTAACTAAATATGAACTTTAGTTAATAACAATGTATCAGTATTGTTCCATTAATTGTAACAAATGTACCATACTATTGCAAGATGTTGATAATAGAGAAAATTGGGGTATACAGAAACTCTCTGTACTATCTTTGTAATAAATCTGTAAAATAAAACACTTTAGAATTTTAAATACTTTTAAAATAAAAAAGTTTAAAATTTTTCATCCAAATGTGTTCTACAACTTTATCCCATCCAGAAAAAGAAAAAAAAAAAGTGATAGAAAAGGGGAAATTTATCAGTCTTTAGGGAAATGAAGTCGAGAAACTATTTGGTGAAATATAAATTTTACTTTGTTTCTTCTTCTTCTTTTTTTTTTTTTTAAACCACAGCTAACTTAGCCAAATTATGTCTCCTTACTTAGCCTCCAAACACAGGAGCCAACCTTTGGTTAACAATAAGAGATCTGCATGTCATCTTAAATAATAACACATAGACACACAATTACTCCTTCATGAAATTTAAGACAGAAGGTTTCTTCAATCACCCGAAATGAGAAGTACTTCATCAAAAATCATGTACTGCCTTCATATGAATCATTTAACAGCATAGGAATAACGATGACTGAAATGTTCACAGAAAAATTAAGAAACAATAACAAAAAATAAATTTTAAAAAAAGCTGTTAAATTTGTTCTTTGTTGAATAGTTGATTAGATGATAGATGATTCAGTTTAAACATATTAAATACATACACCTAGTGATATCCGGGCATTTTTGGGGAGGGGACCCTAAAAAATACTTCATCAGGAGCAACAGAAGAAAAATAATTTACCCTTAGGACAAGCCAATCACTAATAGTTAAAATATTGACCTAAAATAAAATAAAATCCTGTTTTCTAATTTTAAAACATAATGAGGGAAGGAAAAAATAAAGCACACAATTGAACTAGAACAACTCACAGGCGAGCTTGCCATGAACTGATCATGAGGAAACAGTACACACCTACCACTAATCTAAAGTTAGACCCAAACAGGAATAGCAGAGACCCAGGAAGCTCGCTGACAGGATCTTCAGGGATGGCCTCGTACTGAATAAGAATCTATAGCATGTCAGCAGAACTGCCTCCATTCTGCAATTGGAGAGGGAAGGGAGGAGAGATGAGAAGTGACAGTTGAGCAAGTTCCCATTTCTACGTCCTTCTGACTTGTCTTTTTTGGAATTTTGTTGAAAAATTTTTTTTAAAAGCCTATACAGGCATATTTTAGGATATCAATCTTGACAGTATTTACTCACAATTTTTAGAGCACATAGTTTAATAATTTGTCAATATGGCTTATGCCATGGAAGCACCAACCCACCTTTTATATGCACCCAATAATTTTGATAGTGTCATTCTCAAAGTTTATATTCAATCAAACTTGATAAAAAATATACTATATGTTGTGGACTGAACTGTGTCCCCCCCCCCAATTCATATGTTTAAGCCTGGACCCTTCATGTGCTTAAATTGGAGACAGGGTCTTGAAGGAGATGATTAAGGTTAATTGAGGTCATAAAGGTGTAGTCCTGGTCCAATAGAACTGGTGCCTTTAGACGAAGAGGAGGAGACACCAGTGGTCTCTCTCTGCCATGCAAAATACAGCAAGAAGGTAGCTGTTAGCAAGCTGGAAAAGCTCTTAACCAGAACCCAACTCTGCTGGAACCTTGATCATAGCTTCTGGTCTCCAGAGCACAAGAAAATAAATTGCTGTTGTTTAAGCTACACAATCTATGTTATTTTGTTATGGCAGCCCACGCTGACTAATATATTATGCAGGCAACTTAGAGTGGCTCCTATACAATTGGGGTTCTCTTCCTTCAAGGTATATGGTTAAGATTGTACTTCCCAAATCTCCCTTAAAAATAGGAAAAGCCACATGATATATTGTAGCCAATGAAATGTCAGCAAGGGTGGCATTTGTCAATTTCAGTGAGCGTCTTTAATAAGAAAGAGGGCATGATTCTCCATATGTTTTGTTTTTCCTGCCTCTGCAACCTGCAGTGTTCCAGATGGTCAGGTCTTTATCCACTATATGTCTGAGTGAGGACAATGAGGAACAAAGACCCTAGTCAACCCACAACGGACAAACAGTGTGAGTTAGAAATAAACATGTGTTGTTTTATGTGCCTGAGACTTTCCACTGTTAAGGCTGATACAGCAAACTTAGTTCTGCAAGGAAAAAAAAAAAAAGGTAAAACAAAACAGTAAAGCAAGCAAACAAACAAATAGAAAACCCTTAGTCCTACAGGAGGGAAAAAGGAGAAGCAAACAAGAACAAACTTTGTAATGCTCTGCTGTAGCTCACAGAATAAGCACAGTGGGCATATATTAGAGATACAATACTAAATAAAAATGTATTAATCTTTGTAATGATGTAGATGTTTTAACTACCAACAGATTTGGTAGTCTACTGAGAAAGCACAAAATTTCACTTTATGCTTTAACATTTTTATGAAAAATATCCAGATCCAAGATAATTTTGGAACAGCATTTCGATTTCATCTAGTCTTGTTTAACATTATTTGCAAAGTCTTTATTATTTATAAGGGTAAACAGAAGATTAATCTTGATTTATGATAAAACATCCTAACACATACTGAGACTGACATTTCAAATTGGTCATATTTTGTTGTGAACCTTTTATAACTCAACCTTTTATATTCCCAAGGCTAACACTTAGTTTCCTTCCTCATTGCCACTTTCTGATGTCACCCCACCATGGTGAAAAAACTCTCCACATTATTTTGTAACATTGATTCTTTACACAATGGGCATCCTCTGCCTTGAAGTTTTCATTGCCCCCATTCCCATATGGATGATGACTACTCATTCTCCAAGACTCACCCACATGTCAACTGCTCTGAAAAATCTTGGCCAAAATCTTTAGCAACAATTATCTCCTCCTTTAGATTCCCAAATCACTTTATGGCTACCTTTATTATGACACTTATTCCTCTTAATTATAATTTACCTGTTAATGTGTCTGTTCATTTTATTTTTGAATTCTAAGTGAGCTGAAAACATCTCTCACTGTATTATGTAGCTACAATATACTTGAATGATTGGGTGAAAGTGTCAAATTATAAATTGTTTCTGCCTGAAAATGTTGGGTACTTAACAAAGGATACTTATGTTCATAATGCTTAATTTTTTTTCTTAATCATCAAAGGGAAACAGGTTGTCAGCTTACTTGCTTTTATTTTTCCTGTCTCTATTCTGTTATACATGGTATTATAACACAAGGAAGTTTAGGGGTCCCTGGGTGGCACAGTAGGTTAACCCTTGGTTTCAGCTCAGGTCATGATCTCAGGGCCTTGAGATCAAGCCCCACATCGAGCTCTGTGCTCAGCATGGAGTCTGCTTGAGACTCTGTCTCCCTCTCCCTCTGCCTGTCCCCCTGCTCTCTCTCTGTCTAAAATAAATGGATAAATCTTTTAAAAAAGTAACACAGGAAGTTTAGGTATACTAGCATTTGAGTTTGCTGGACTATGCTTTGTAATCACTGATTAGAAAGAATATAAGGGGCCCTTGGAAGTCTTTACAGTTCTGTCCAGATTTCCCTTTGCAAACTTCTGACATGTGATTTATATTCCTTAGGTAATAAAGGAGCTTTCCTCAACTTTCTTCACAGCCAGCCTACCGAACCTCTTCATTCTCCATCTCTACCACTCCTGTGGGCAAGAACAAAAGCAGAAAAAAAAAAGCCAGGGACCAGAGATGCCTTTTCATGCTCTTAATCAAAGGCTAAACTTGGCACACACTCCAAGCAGCTCTCCCAAGTAGGGATGGTCCAGACCAGCTGGCTACCACAGCTAGTAAAAACAGAGCAACTATAAATTACTGCACCTACTCTAGATGCTAGGTCCCCACCCTGACAAAAAAAAAAAAGGAGAAACCAAAAGGATTGACATCAGATGAGAGCGTGGAGAGATTGTTCTGGGGGCAAATACATGTTTACACATGTTCCGGTTTGGGAGCGGGGAGAAATGGCTTGAACACGCTTCAGGGGGCAGCGCTTCACAGAGGTTGGCATCAGTAAGACAGGGACGTACAAGCAAACTCCATCACTTGTGAATCTCAGGAAGTTACTTCACCTGATAAGCCTTCGTTTCTTCATTTATGAAGGTGAAGGGATCGTGATAGATTCCCGGTAATGTTGCTGAATTGATTCAGGGTGATACTGAACACAGAACATAGCACAGAGCTCATACCTCACTCCCATTGAGGCTTATGTGTTATTTGGCCCCTTAGACAAATACATAGGATCTGAGCCTTTGTTGTCAATCACCATTGGCATGACACTAGCAACTAATAATAGTTTGACTAGTTTGCTGTGTTGTGATAATATGGGGGAAATAGCTGGGCTGGAATTTGGAAGAGGAGAATTTGAGGCATGGCTGAACCTCTAAGCAGCTCTATTACCCTTAACAAACCACTCTTCTGGCTTCGGTTCCCTCATCTTTAAAGGGGTTAAAGCAATTGGTCTCATCTGTTGCACTAAGGCTTGAATTTCTGGGATAAACCAGACTTTCTTATGTTGTATGCAGAATGAAGCAGTAGGAGTGAGGGAGGTAGGAGGGAGTGGGCATGCTCATAAAACTGGTGACACAGAGCAGAGGTTGCTAGCCAACCAAGTTAAAATAGGCAAGCCCTGCTCACAGTAACCTGAAAGGCTCCAATGTGGCAACACCCATGAGCTGAATTTCTATTCAACAATGGATTTTGTCACCTTTCTCTCCTGTTAGATTTAAAATCTCCCAGCCCTCCACAAATTCTGATTTCAAAAGGCAAATATGGCTTTGGTGACAATTGCAAAATGCTTGCAAATCAGAGCCTCAATTCAGTGTCTTTTTAAGATCCCGGCAGAGATTGCCACTGCAAATAACATGACCTGTAAACCAAAGACCGTAGGATAAGGGGAACCCTGACTGTTAAGATGAAACATACCTATAGCATGTTAACAGAGAGTTACAGGTCTGATAGAAATTATAAACACGATGGAAGAAAGGAATAAAAAAAAAGAAGCGAAGAAGAAAAAGAAAGAAAAGGGAGGGAAGGAAAAGAAGGAGAGGAGGATGCATTATTGAAGGGGAATTCCTGGAATAGGAAGTGCGTTGCTTGTTTGGCCAAATCGAAAAAGTACCACTTAACTCCAATTTTCAGAGAAAGGGATGGGGGTTCATGCATATGCTACTTAATAATTTTATACCATTAAATGCATCTGGACATCAATGATTTTATTTTCAAAAGACAGACTTTTAATATTAACATTGAAGGCATATTATAAAGTTCATCAAGTACCTTTAAGGAATTTTAAGAAAGCTCCACTGTCAGTTGAATCCAGATGGTGACCACGGATCTGCTTAAGGTCAGTTGTTGTTTTAAGTTTGGGTAAGATCATGTGGCCAGAATTAGACTTCTTGGGCTAGAACTTAACTCCTTTTTTTTTGTTTATTTATTTAATTTCAGTATAGTTAACATCCACTGTAATATTAATTTCAGGTATTTAATAGAGTGACTCAACACTTTCATACATCACCCTGTGCTCATCACAGGTGTTCTCTTAATCCCCTTCACCTGTTTCAATGATTCCCTCCCCCCCCACCCCCACCACCTGTCTCCCCTCTGGTAACCACCAGTTTGTTCTTTATAGTTAAGAGTCTGTTTTTCTCTTTTTTTAATTTTGTTCATTTGATTTGTTCCTTAAATTTGACATATGAGTTAAATCATATGGTATTTGTCCTTCTCTGACTTATTTCACTTAGCATTATACCCTCTAGATCCATCCATGTTGTTGCAAATGGAAAGATTCCATTCTTTTTTATGTCTGAGTAATACTCCCTTGTATATATACACCACATCTTCTTTATCCATTCATCTGTAGATGGACGCTTGGGTTGCTTCCATATTTTGGTTATTGAAAATAATGCTGCAGTAAACATAGGGGTCTGTATATCTTTTCAAATTAGTGTTTTCATATTCTTTGGGTAAATACTCACTAGTAGAATTACTGGACAATATGGTAATTCTATTTTTAATTCTGAGGAACCTCCGTACTGTTTTCCATAGCCAACTCCATTCTTTTCTAACCATGTGAACTTTTGCAAACTACTTACCCTATCTTCAGCTTAGTTTTCTTATTGCCAAATGGGGATAATTAAAACATTCTATATTACAGGTTTTAGTGAAGTAATACATAAAACAATTCATAAAAGCACTTAACATAGTAGGGACGTAGTATGTACTCAATAAATATAAGCTGTAATTATTAGCAGAGCTCTAATTCAGATATTTTTTAATGTTATGTATTTTGTTATAAAATATGTATATACATCAACTCATCAGCTGTAGATAAGGCAGACCGTACCACTGACTTAATGACTTTATTTTAACTAGATTGAAACTATTTTCTCCAACACTGCTACCTTATAGAGCGAAGCCAAGGAAACCACTGGATTATTAAGCCTTGAAGGTGTACCTTCACAAAGATTTTCTAAAGCTCCTTGATTTTTTTAAATTTCTTTTTAAAGATTTTATTTATTTATTTGACAGAGAGAGACACACAGTGAGAGAGGGAACACAAGCAAGGGGAGTGGGAGAGGGAGAAGCAGGCTTCCCGCGGAGCAGAGAGCCCGATGCGGGGCTCGATCCCAGGACCCTGGGATCATGACCTGAGCCAAAGGCAGAGGCTTAACGACTGAGCCACCCAGGTGCCCCTAAAGCTCCTTGATTTTTGAAGAGACCAAGCTTATTCCAGCCTTGCTCTTTAGAGTCTTACTTTTAAGGACATTATCTTCCCCACTGTGCAGTGGATCTATATCCCTGACCTTGGAGCAAAGGGGCAAGAATATTAAACATTTCCACACAACCACCAAATAAAAAGCAACAGACTCTCATCTCTCTCTAACCCCACTAGAAGCACTCCACCTACTTCCAGCACCACCATGCAGCCCTAAAAGACTATGCCGTATATTAACTAGCTCAAAGACACAGAAAATAAGTGGTGATATTAATAACAACAACAACAGCCACCACTTAATATACACTGGGTAGTTCTTTAATACATTTATGTAAAGATTACCTCATCAAACAAGGTTACAAGGTGATATGCCATCATTCCCACTTTATACACGGGGAAGTTAAGGCTAAGAAGAGAAGTAAACAGTTCTGGGGGTTCCACAGCTTGAAATTGAGGAAACCAGAGCCCTGAAGCCACTAGGATGTTCCCTCTCCCATCTTCTTGGATTTGCCTCAATAATCCATTAGGAATTCAGCCGAGTTTTCCTGTTCCCCAGAGAAGGCTTCCTCCAATTACATTTTCTCTCTTCATCCATTTTACTTATGGCCTCTATCACTGACACAAGGTTTCTTTTATCTTTGTTAATGATCTATTGCTTCCTTGTGGAGTTTCCATTGTGTGCACAATTGTTTCTGGAGTTTAAATTCACATCCATTTCTTCCTCAGCCTCACACTACCTTTTAAACAAACTCCTCACCTGGTTTTACACTTGTATTTGCACATCATTCAGAAGATGAATTTTCCTCCTCAATCTGGGACTCAGCCATAACGCCTATATGCAGGACCTTCTATTCCTGGCTTCCTTGATAATTGCATTTCTATAGAATATTATTATTTGACTGCAATATGTAGGACATGAAATATACAAGATAACTAACTGAATCAAAAACCCTGAAAGACTGTTCATAAGATGTTCAGTGCTTCCATTTTCAGCATTGAGCTAATTAGTTTTTTTGTGATTACTGTTTATGAACTCAACCCAGTACAGGCAAATAACATACTGCAGAGGATACTCCTGAAGTGACAGGTCACATTAAGCATCCAATGAATGAATGCAAGCTACTCATGGGGATGAAACTGAGGCAAAGCCAAGCATCCAGTGCCAGAAAAAATGAATTCTCATTTCCTGACCCCCTTCCTGTCGATACAGAAGCCTCCGGTTCCCTTGTCACAAAGCTGTTCTCCAGGGAAAAAAGCCTGTTTCTGTTGAGGCGGGTGCAGCTACCAGCAAAGGAAGCCCTCACCGTGATTCAAGGGCAGTTTAGATGCGCTAGAGGCAAAGGAAGAAATTTTGACAAAGAATAGCAAGAGCTATCTATACAAATGTAGAACAACAACATGAAAAAGCATAAAAGGTATTGATAATTAATTTAAAATACCATAAGGAAACCATAGCTAAAGTGAGGGGGAAAACAGAGCCTCAACAAAGACGAATGAACCGCCGAGGCCATGAAAGCAAATGCCCCAACACTTTGGACTGCAATTACAACGCCCCAATTTTTTCCTGTAATTATGGTTCTACTTATCCCATCTTAGATTCATAGAAAAAGTTGAGCGGATAGGGAATTATTTCATGCTGGGAATACAGAAATAAGTTTGAACAAATTGCCCATTTGTGATTATTTAAATAAAACATCATAATTGGAATATGTTGGTCGATAAAGGCATTTTTTTCCTTCTTTCTCTTTTGTGTAAGAACAATACACTAAATGCTATCTTGATTTTTTTTTTTTTACTGCATTTCTGTAAATACAGTATTTAATGCCAGGTGCCCCCTCAGTTTTACATTGTGATAGGCTACATAAAAGGAGGAGTAAATGCACTCCACATTGTTTTCCACACCACTTGGGTCCCGACAAGTCATTAAGAACATTCTCTGCTTGGGTATTGTCTTCTATGATAATTATAGGCAGCTTGACACAGTGGTGCTCACATTTAACGGGTCTCACTTTTACCACATTTATTTCAACCACGGTTCCCTTGCTGGTTACTTTTACATCCACTGTTTTCAGAAACTCTTTAAAAATACATCTTTCAAATGGAAGAGGTTCTTCTTCTCTTTTACCCAAAACAAAATATACTCTCTTTTGCTCTCAACAAAGAAAAAGATAATTTTCGGTTATCTTATAAGGACAGAACTTTCTGTATTGGAACCGAATCCTTCTCAGGTGTGGCTATGGAAGTGCAGACTCCCCGTGTCATCACTCCTGCAGGCAGGGAGTGGTCATATTGGTCTTATTTTTTATGCACCATCTATCTATCTTTCGATCTTGAAAAAGTCCCTAGTTGACTGGACTTCGAAGCTTTTAGATATACATTTTTGAAATAATTTATTTCAACTGGCATTCAGGTCGAATTGAAGGAGTTATTTTTTCATAATATCCTTCATTATATAATAAATGCAAAGTATGATTTAAATGCCTATTGTGAGCAAAATTTGGGTCTACACATTGGAGAAGACATGAAGAATGCAGTCTAATCCCTGCCCTCAAAATTAAGGGGGAGACACAGATAAAAACATATGAATGCCAAATTAAAAGTGCCAGAAAGATGCTGCAGACCCTAAAGTTACAGGAATGATGAGGAAACAGAAATGATGGTGGGTAGTGGAAACATGAACTGTTGCTGACCCCTTGTTCTCAGACTTAGGTAGGGGCGTGAAAGAATTAAACCACAGAAGTCAGCTACTATTTTGTCTTGGATCTTGTTGGACAATACTTGGTGAGTGAACGTACTAGATGTCCATGATGCCCCATCTCTGCTTGAATCTCTCTTATGACAGGAAGACCACTCTGTCACAGCTCCACCTCTCTGCATTTGGAAAGTTCTTCCCTGTATGGAATTGGAACTATGAGTATTCTGCTTCTACCCCAGGGGCCACATGGGTTATGCCTATGTAGTCAAGAGCATGGGATCTGCAGTCAGAGAGACTGGGTTCAAATGTGGATCTTGAAGACAACTCTCTGGTGTTCTCTTTCCATGATGTTCTTTTATACCATCAGGTAACAATGTTTAGAGAGGTGACACACTCAAGATCATATGTCTGGTTGATGATAGAAATACAGTAAGAACTGAGATATCCTAAAAATCCAGTGACTTTGGGGTGCCTGGGTGGCTCAGTCCTTTAAGCATCTGCCTTCTGTTCAGGTCATGATCTCAGGGTCCTGGGATCAGGCCCTGCATCAGGCTCCCTGCTCAGTGGGGAGCCTGCTTCTCCGTCTCCCTCTGTGATCTCTCTTGCTCTCACTCTCTCTCAAATAAATAAATAAAATCTTAAAAAAAAAAATCCAGTGACTTTGTCATTATGAAACAATTCAGGAAAATTCCAAGTATTTTAGCCAGGAAAATAACGTTTTTGGTTTTTTTTTTTTCCTATAATAAGTGGTATCACAGGATTTAAGGTAGACTTTCATATTCCAAATGACTAACTGACTCAAATGCTTTGTGAGAAATTAGGGCTATGAAAAACTAAACAAATTGTCTTAATGAGGAGGAAGCTCATTAAAACCAACAGTGATCTCTACTCTCAGTAAGAACCCATGATTTCCATCCTTCCATATTGCTTTTTCTTCTTTCCATTTCCATTTTCAAACTGAAGTTTGAACACTTGACATATACTACATAGCTGGATTAATTTAGTAATTTCCTAATAGATTTTTACTAATTCCAAAGTCTACTCACTCCTACTTCCTCCTTCACACCATTCCTCAAACAATTAACATAAAACACAGGACAGAATTTGCCATCTTCCTTTTCTTGAACCCCAAATATCTATAGGACCATGTCCAAGCCCTTTGACAAGCTATTTAAGATTCTTTCAAGGAGTCCCAAATCTACTTACCCATACTCTCACACTGAGAGGGGCTATTATTGCACAAAGTCAATAAACTCATATTCCTGATATTTCAAATGGTCAATAAACTTTAGCGATGATAAAATTTATCCGGAAAGGCACTTACTCCTTCTGCAACTATTGTCATTTGTTTATTCACTCAACCAATGTGCACTGATCATTATTACAGACAAAAGGCATATGGTAATGAAATAAAACAAAAAATCAAGAGACACCAGTCTCAATGAATTTCTCTTTTAGTGGGGAAACAAGCAAAAAAACTAAAAAAATAAAATAAAATATATACTTTGTTAGGTATGAGAAATACTAAGAAGAAAAATAAAATAGAGATAAAGGATACAGTATATCGGAAAGAAGGGTTTGAAAATGTAGGTAGACAATCAGGGAAGATCTCAGTGCAAAGGTAATATTTGAGCCAAGAGCCAAAGAAAGTGAAAGACTGCTTCAAGTGTTTACCTATGGAATTCCATCTTGAAGGGATAGCAAAGGGAAATGAATAGCATGAGGTGGAGGCATTACTATGTTTTGAAATCAGGGAGGCCAGTGTGGCTAGTTTAGATTGAGAGGGGAGGACAGTAGCAGGAAATTGATTCAGGGGCTCACATGGGAGAAGAACATTTAGGGGCTTGTAAATCATAGTGAGAATTTTACATATTTTATTGAATGATATGGAGGACTACTGGAAAGCTTTGAACAGGGAAATGAGACTGATTATTTTTTTAAACGGGATCACACTTGATGCTGAGACAAGGATAACTCCAAGTTTTTAGCTTAAACATTGTAAGAAGGAAAATACAACATCCCATTATATCCAGTGACTGTATTTGTAAAACCTTGGGTTGTATCCATTTTTATCCGTCTACACTCTCACTAGCTTAGCCTAAACCACCATCATTTTTTATCTAATTTAAAACAGTATCATCATAAATGGTTTTCCATCATTAGCTCTTGTCCCCACTTAATCAATTCATTTTGCAGAAATTAGGATGATCAGTTAAATATATGAGGCCCTGCAAAGGCTAAGCTATTGATTTAGAATATAACTTAACTCTTTATGGCCTGAAATGCCTTACCCTATTTCGCCATGTTCTCCCTTTCTAGTATCATCTCTCTGGCATTCCGACATATTCTGGAACTCTTTCTCATCTCTAGACCTTTACGTAGTTGTCCCACTACCTAGAGGTTGCCTTTCCTCCTAGTCTTTTGAAATGGTAGTGCCTTCACTTCCTTCTCATTTCAGATAGCTCCTCAGGGAGGCTTTTCTGAACATGCTATCTAAAGTCTGTCACTCCCTATTCTTTTATTATACACCATTCATTCATTCATTGATTTAACTGATATTTATTAAGTGCCTATGTACCAGATACTGTCTTAAGCACTATTCTTTTCTCATTGCATTTATTCTAATTTGTGACTATATTTCATATTTAATTCCTACCTTCCCAACTGGACCCCAAAGTCCTTAAGTGTAAGAGCTATGTGTGTTTTGTTCACCACTGCATTTTTTTTTTCTGATACGTGATAGGTAATCAAAAAATATTTGTAGAATACATGAATAATGTTATTTAGAATTTGTTGGTTTCTCCTTTAGGCTTCTATAGTAGAAATTATTTCATTAAAATTTCATATTACAGGTAATTATCAATAGCTCTTTCTTCAATAGCATGTATTTAATCTGAGACAGAAACTATTACTTTATCATTACCGTATCTTTCAAAAAGACTAGCTTAGTAGTTTCATAAGTATAAACACTTCTTGAATTGAAATGATGACTGGGTAGAACTTTGAGGTTTTCCCCAGTATCTCAACTGAATGTGTCTTGGGAGACTTGACTTTATTCCATTTTAAAACGATATGTATAAAATTACGAAGATTCTTGGTCAGTTCCAGAAGTATAACAAAGTAGATGCACTTTCCATGTTTCAAATCTAAGGGCTTCCCATTATAATTTCAAAAACTACAGAACCTGTAGAAGCCTACAGAATATGTTCTGCTTTCTTCACCAAATTCATCTTGTGGCACGATTTTCCTCCCTCATTCATGAAGGCCCAGCTACATTGGCCTTTCTCTTGTCCTGAACTGAGTACCTTCCCTCCTCAGGTTGGTATACTGACCATTCCTCTACCCAGAATGCTCTTCGGCCCTATCCCCACAGCGCAGGCTTCTGTTCCTCATCCTCCAGGTTCCAATTCAAATGTCACCTTTTAGAGAGGTCTTTGCAGAAAGCTCTGTGTAAAGAGTCCTTTCCTTACTCCTCCCCAAAGTGCTCTATAAGATCTCTATTTCTTTTTTTTCCCCTTAACACCACTAACTGAAATTATTTTATTTATTTACTTACAAAGTCATGGCTGATGTCCTTACCATAGAATATAAGTTTAATGCAGCACAAATCTTGGTTTGTTCACTATTAAGATCTTCTGTGCCTAGAACAATGTCTGGCATATAGTTGAATGGGCATAACAAATATTTTTGAAATGAATGAAAATGCATACATAATAAAAATACTCCACTAGCATTATTTCAAATAGCCAATGTACAACTCTTGTGTGTAAGCCAAAATCCACAAGATGGAATTAAGAATAGAAAAGTAGAACAATTCTCAACTCTAACCTGGAAGTCATATAAGTCCCCTTGTATGGGATGTTATTCAAGGAAGAAAGGAGGCTTCCTGGGGTGAAGGGTGATAGACCCTAATATGGGCAAGTAGTTACTAGATTTGCAGAATTGGGCTTTTCTCCTCTATGGGTCTCTAGGAACACACATTTCCTGGCTCAAAGGAAATCTACAATAGATGCTCGTTGAATTGATCTGAAATTAGAACAAAAACCTGCAGTAGGACATTTGCTGCTATAAACTCCAGCATCACTCAAACTATATTTAAACCGTGTTTACTTATTTATAAGTATCATTTAAATAGATGAATATAAATTCTTGTCAGCTAATTTCCAGTGATTTACTGAAATGCTCTATTTAAAAATGTCAAGTGGCCATTAGCAGTAAACCTCCAAGAATTTATCTGCCATAATATTCCTACTTAAAGATTGTCATTGCGTTATTTCATTTTATTGGTTTATTTTTAAAAATCTTTCTGAAACTGTTGAAAGTTCCTAATAGCAATTCATTCTCAGTTTAAGGTGATTAAAATACATAGAGCAGGAATGGGAGGGAAACCCTCTACAGAGTTACTAAACATCACTATACCTAATTGCCAGCAGGGGCTGCTAGAGCCAGGCATGAGCTTAAATAATGGTGAAAGGTGCAGTTTTTGAAATTTGACATTTTACGCCAAATTAGGCCAGATTCAGTCCATCTCGACCCTTCTGGAGAGCTAGAGAGAAGTTACTTGGCATCTTACTAAGTTCATCCTGTTTCCTTTATCTGAAAACTTATTTCAATCATCTTTCTTAAGATCAATTTACCTTGTCATACCTATATGATTAATATCTTAAGGCACTACAAATAAAATGAAAACCACTTACAGTCATATTTATTTATATTTCATATTTATTTAAATAATATCTTCCTTGGTTCTACCCAAATACAGTGTGGGTCAAATAACTGTTAATTCTCCCATTTCTTTAAGGTTTTTTTTTTTTTTTTTTTAATTCATGAGAGACAGAGAGAGAGAGAAAGGCAGAGGGAGACGCAGGCTCCCAAGGAGCAGGGAGCCCGATGCGGGACTCGATCCCAGGACCCTGAGATCATGACCTGAGCCGAAGGCAGACGCTTAACCATCTGAGCCACCCAGGCGCCCTAATTCTCCCATTTCTGTCTTTCTGTATGTGGCAGATAGAGAAGGATGAAATGCTGTACACTCCCATATCTGCAGTTGAGAGTTTTATGATGAAATTAGAGTTCTCCTTGGAGAATCTCATGTCCGTGATTATGAGCTCAACATGCACAGGTTAGAATATTTAGAAAAAAATAGCTATCCTTCTTTAAGTGGAGACTTAATTGGCAAAGAAGAATCCACTTGTTTCTGAGGAGTACGAATTGTGAAATAGAAAGCAATCGCATAGCTCTGGGTGCCCTGCTGTTTGTAAATGCTAAACACCAACAACAGTGTGCTTCTCTTCTAGAGCACATACACCTGTATCACTCACAAATGAGGTGTACAACTGAGCTGTGGATGGAAGCTACGATGGCTCATATAACGGCTAACACTGATTGAGTGCCTACCACAGACCAGTCACTGTATTTAGTACTTCCCATAATCTGTCTCTCCTCTCCACAACAACTCTTCAAGGTAAATATTATCATCATTTCACCATGAAAAAACCCAGGGCTTACAGCTGGGTGACTAACTTACTCGAGGTCACAATCTAATAGGATCACAGCTAAGAAGAATTCAAACTCAGATCTTTCCGACCATTATACCAAAGGTTCTCTAACTTGGTCTTGTAGCAGAATAGTCATATGGGCCTGTTAAGACCCAGATCACTGGGCCCCATTTCCACAGTTTCTGATCAGTTGATCTTGGGTGGGGCCTGATGATTTGCATTTTTCTCAAGTTCAGAGCTAATGACTTCGCTGGTCCCAGATCACACTTGGACAACTATTGTCCTACATCGTATCATGTTCTTGGTTAGAATGTAAAACCTTGTAGTAAGACCAACTGAATACTGGTCTTACTCCAGGAGTTTTATATATACTTCCATGAAATTTAAGATACATCAATATAACATGTATCAAAATATTTATAGGTATTATCTCTGGAATTTCAGCTTTTGTTATACTCTTCTAAATTGTTTGACTTTTAAAAATTGAGCACATATAATTTTTTTTTTTTGAAGATTTTATTTATTTATTTGAGACAGAATGAGAGACAGAGAGCATGAGAGGGAGGAGGGTCAGAGGGAGAAGCAGACTCCCTGCCGAGCAGGGAGCCCGATGTGGGACTCGATCCCGGGACTCCAGGATCATGACTTGAGCCGAAGGCAGTCGCTTAACCAACTGAGCCACCCAGGCGCCCGAGCACATATAATTTTTAATTTCAGCAAATAGAAAGCTGATTGCATTTAGGAAAAAATAAAACAAAAAACCTCCCAAGTGTGACATTTACAGAGGTGTCAACATCTCAGCACCTTTCCTAGGGAGGAGAATACATACACACATGTTATATACATATATATGCAATACATGTGTGTGTACATGCACACACACACCCTTATCTACAAAAAAAAGATAAAAGCTCAGTTTTCAGCCCAACGTCCCCAGTAAATTCACTGTTTCAAATCTTCTTTTCTTTATCTGTACATTGAAAAGATTGGGCTAGAATCATACATCTCATAGTTAGAGGACTTTTAAAAGACTAGATAGTCTCAAAGTTCAGTCCAGCTCTATACAGTGTACTAATGTAAATCCTCCTCTCAGGGTTTGAAGGAGAAAAAGGCCAAATATCAGGTACTTTTCTATGTGAGGGTCATTTAGATGAGACCAGAACAAACTGAAGGGTGTTCAACAAGGTGCTTATAGTTTCAGGGCCACTCGATCAAAATGCCCCCACTACAGTTTTGCATTTTTAAATGATATCATATTACATAATGATAGCACATGACCATTTCCATTCTGCAAATTATGCCAGCTAAAGGAAATACCCTGGTATTTATGAGATGCTTAGTGCCTCTGTCACCATGGCCTTATGGCCTAAATCAAAGTGATCGGAGCTATTAAAATGATTTCCCTATTTGGCTGAATTTTAAAGACTATAGTTTTGAAGTCAGTGGCAGATGACCTACTAATGGTATTTAATGGTTCTCTCAACAAATTGTGAAGTACCTTGAATGACCCACTAGTTAAGTACATAAAAGGCAAATTCCAGCTTGAACCATCGAATCCTTCATCCCATCCTGTTTTTCTTTTGGGCAACAGTGCTTTATTTTCCACCTTCAAAGAGGAATGGGGAGAGTAACAAAGGGAGTGAAAGGGGAATTAAAATTTCTTGAGAATCGGCCTAAACATTTGATATGAACCATGGTATTTGATCTTCACAACACTACAGAAGAAGAAAATTTTAATCTTCATTTTGCAAATGAGGGAAAGGTAAAGAGAATTTGCATAACTGAGGTCACTTAGCCAGGGAGTAAGGCAGTGAAATTTGAATGGGATCTCTCTTCTTCTAAAGCCCAAGTGTTTTCATGATGTTTCCCAGAAAGAGAAAAATGCTGATATTCCCTCTCCATGATGTAGATGGCTAAAAGGGACAAGAGGAGATCCGAGTCTGCTGAGGCTGAGATATAACACACCATAAGCCCTTTAGAGATGCTCTTTGTTGGGGGGGGTGTTTATTTGTTTTTCATAAATATTTTTCAGCACTTGAATGAATGAGCATCATAAACAAGTAAATCAAAGAGAGTCAAGAAGACATAAAAGCGAAGGCAAGAGATTCAATGTCCAGGCTGACTTTAAGGGGAAAGAAACCAATAAATGCCACCTGGAGCTGAAATACGAGGAAAGCATAACACAAAGAAGGCATGGATAACAGAATAACTTGGCCATCCCAGACTTAGCTGCCTTTATTCCCTTCTACCTTAGCAAACAACCTAATCATTGGCCTAGAAACAAGGAGCAAGCAGTTGGCAGAGGAACCAAAGTCAAGGAAAGTTAGAGCAGACAAATTCCTGGCAAAGAATCTTCTCACCCCAGGAGCTGTGATAAATCCTGCAAGGCTCATGTCGGCAAAAGGGGAAAAAAAAAAAGTCCCCACTCCACATAACATTAACTTCAGTATAACTTCCGGGTGATCCCTTCCTGTCAGCTTCCAGATAGAAAACAGGAAAAAGCAGGCTGGAGAGAGAGAAACTTTAAGAATGACACACATTTCCTTTCCCATGCTGGTGCGAATGCCCCCAAAATGCCCTATTATTTTTTCTTTGCCTGTTTTGATGCATTAGCCAAATAAATGAGTTTGCATTTTACTCCTGGATTACATTTTTTTTTCATTTTGTGAATATGGATCACTGCTAGAATTGTCATATAATCTCTAGTAAAGAGCATCAGTTTTTAAAAGTAAGTCTTTTTGACTTACATAGCAACTTTCTAGTTCCTTCTTGCTTGAAAATGGAGAATTTATTTCAGGGGCCCTAAATAATGAGAGAGGAGGAGCTATTTATCCAAAGCAAGTGAGTTAAAAGAGTAAAACAGGGAATCAGGATTGCAGATGTGTTCCAGATGTCTTTTTGTCAATAGAGGAAGAGGTCCCTCTAAAAGTAAAAGGGATACTTGAAAATGAAGGTCTGAACCACCCCAGAAAGAAGCTGTTCCTATAGGGCTACACCCTGAATGATCTGCTTCCGTGTCCACCGAAAGATACAGCAAGAACTGCGATGTGCTTTAAGACAGGATTCATCTGTATATTTAAGAATCTATTTATTCAGGTTTTTTCCTGAATGAAGTCCATTTACTTTTTGAGCCCTAACTATATTTTGGTGGGTTGATTTTTATACTGGCTAGAACAGTTTCAATCCATCCATTTTTTCATACACATATTATTTCCATTAGACTATAATAAACCTAATCACTCGACAAATATTTTAGTGAGCATCACATATGTGCCAGAAGACAAACACTAGTAAGATAGACTGAGGACTTGTATCTTATTTGATTTTGATTTTTCTTCATATAATAAAAAGAAAATAACAGCAGTACTTAATTCATAGGCCTTCTGTTTGAATCAAATTAGATTATACAAGCAAACTTCTTAGCTTATGGCCTGAAGTAACATAAGTGTTCAACAGTTATTAGCTATTATTATCACTAGCAGAGTGCCTGGCGTACACCAGGGGTTTAAAAGATATTTGCAGAGTGAATGGTCAAAGACTGGTTGCATATAGTATTTACCATGGTAGTGACCTTGCTCATTACAACTGGTTATATGGCACTAAATGGTCCCTTGGTTCAGCCATTTAATAGGTTTTGGGTAGGTTTGCATATAAAGTGAGGTAGATACCCAAGTCATGCTATTTCCAAACACTTAAAAAAATCCAGTTAATTTATATGTTGGCATTTATGAGAACCATGTGCAACAGCACAAATCACACCAGAATGGAGAAAACCCAGCACCTGACAGGATTTTTTCCTCCAAATAGATGCAGGACATTGGAAAAGTCACTTCCTGGACTTACCTGAACATTTCTTTTTTGACTATAAAATGAGGAGGGTTAGACTAACTCTTGATGTTTCCTTCTAGCATTAACTGCCTGTAATTCTAAATCATTTTCATAGTGAGATTCCGTAAGGCCTTTAGAAAATGCAGATAGGGAAGTCAAATCTGCTTTTGGTTTTCCCTCCATAGCTTTCCTAGGCTGTATGGGTAAATGTAATTAACATAATTACATTTAGGTAATGATCAATAATGATCATTGCTAACATGGTCTGAGGACTTCTAAATGCCAGGCAGCAAGTTAAGTGCCTTTCCATGTATTTTTTCATTTAACACTAACAATAAGCCAATATAAAGTACAGATGCTCCCTGACTTACAATGGCTTGACTTAAAATTTTTCCACTTTCTGATGGTGAGAAAGCATTCAGTAGAAACCATGCTTCAAATTTTGAATTTTGATTGATTCCCGAACTAGTGATATGTGATACAATATTTCCACATGATACTGGGCCGCAGTAGCAGCTGCAGGCCCCAGGCAGCCACATGATCACGGGGGTAAACGACCAATACACTTACAACCCTTCTGCAACCAGACAACCATTCTGGTTTTCAGTTTCAGTACAGCATTCAATAAATTCCATGAGATAGTCAACACTTTATTATAAGATACGGTTTGTGTGAGATGATCATGCCCAGTTGTGGGCTAATGCAAAAATTTTGAGCATATTCTGAGTTTAAGATAGGCTAAGTTATGATGTTCAGTAGGTTAAGTGTATTAAATGCATTTTCAACTTAGTGATCTTTTCAACTTGATATGGGTTTATCAGGATGTAACCCCATGGTAAGTCGAGGGAGATCTGTATTATTAATATCTCTATAAAAAAACAAAAATAAAGTGAAACTTAGAGAAATTTACCAACTTGCCTATAGTCTTATAGCTAAAAAGCAAATCTAGGACACCTGACCTCATAGTAAATATACTTAACTACAGTGTATTTTACAACAACGAAACAAATTTCTGCCTGTCCCACAAAAATACTCTTGGTCTCAATCTCCTTTTGGTCCTTAATGAAGTAAAGTCATCACTCTAAATTAGCCAACTGTATACAGATTGATAAATAGGTATCTAAATTTCTGAACATGTATGGGTGCGATTTGCTTGTATGCATGAGTGTACATATGAGTCCCCCCCTCCCCAGACAGATGCATTGTGGATACTGACATTCCAATTTCCCATACAAGAAAGCCTTAATGGACAAGATGCCTTTACAAGACATAGCTAATGATTCTACTGAGAAACTACCTTTTTATTCTTCTCCAGTTGCTCCTCTCTTCCTCAACTTAATGGAAGTTGCAGTCAGTCTAGGCTGACAGTCTCAAAAATGTAGTTTACAATTTTTTTTAAAAAAATCACTTTCTAAATAAGTCTCACATGTACAGGTCCCACTTGTTAGATTTGAGTCACAAAGCAGTTGGTAAGTTGGGGACACTCAGGAGAACATGGGATATCACAAACAGGGACCCAATTCTCTCAACTGGCTAGTGAGGCTGTGTGGGGAGAGAAGGCGAATGTTTCTTGAAATGAGACGCCTGTACACATAATTTCTAAATAGAAATCTTTTTGGCTCAGCTGCCATTGGAAAAGTAGTTAGGCCCTATTCTTACAATATATCAGCAGAGGCCTTAAAGTTAATTACAGCCTTATATTTACTCTGACTCTATTATACAGATGAAAAGAAGATGGTTTAATCACTGAGGTGGTTTTAAGGTGCAGTTATCTCATTTTATTCATGCTGTGGGAAGAACACACACACGTTTGTATTTAAGAAGGGAAAATAATGAACTACTTCATCTATTCTTCAATTCCATGACATACCTTAAGTGAATCCATGTTATTAGAGCCACCTAAGGTATGTCGTAAAGCATTTGTTTATTTCTCTAACGCGTAACATATTTAAGAGTCTTCCATCCTGAAATGGTTAATTTCAAACTTTCCCAAGGTAGTCTCCTCTGAGCCCCATTACCAACATATGATTGTCACTGCAACATGGCTTTACTGACATGTTGGTGTTAAAAGGCAGTGACAGAGCCAACAGGAGAGAACCAGAGCCATTTATATATACTGTAGAACTACAATGACAATCCAAAGGAACACGCCATCTGCATTCTATGTTGCTGCAACCTACTGAACTGTGGGTTTGCAATTTCAGAATTCAGAATGTCATGCCCGGCTCCACTTTAGGGAGCTCCCACAGCTGCTACTTTTGCTTCCCTGCCTTCAGAATTCTGATGCTGAAGTTAATATGTGAGGACATCCTTGTGTAGTGATGGAGACATGGCAGTAGGGCATGCTAGAGTACCATATATTTTTATGTATTTATTTATTCAAGCTGTGTGGCCTTTTTTCCCCCCTTTCCCTTTGCAACGTATCAACCTGAGCCCTCAGACGCTCACACCCACACAATGATCTCAGCAGGCAAGAAGGAAAAGCAAAAGCAAATGCACTTTAGGAAAGAACAGGAAACCGACACTGAAATGGCCATTACTGGGCATTTCAATTTTACCTGTGGTTTCAGCTTCTGCTCAAAGTGCATGCAATGAATGTGGCCTGATTACCTTAATTCAGTGATATTGGCAATAATCACAATGACAGGCAGTGCCTAAGAGATTGCCCTTGACAGCAGAGTCACAGAAACGGAGGTATGGAGAATTTCCGTTCAGCACAACACACAAAAGGAATAATGGACAGACGCTCAGGGATCTATTTCCTGGTAGAAGCGTAGATGGTGAAAGAGCTGAATTCACTTTGTGATTAATAGTAGGGTTGATGAGTTGATCTTTCACTGGTCTCTTCCAGCATTTTTACTCTCAATACTATGGGAGGATAAAAGAAGAGCTGAGATATAGAATGACCACAGAGATCGTTTACTGCTGATTTAGCCTAGTAGGAAAAAAGAAACTTTTAAAATATGAGTAAGAATCAAATATGAAAATAAAATCAACTGATTTTAAAGGCAAAATACTGAGGGCCATTCCCTGGATAAGAAGAATCATGAGCCTATGGAAAGGATCCTTTCTGGTTATATTATGGACTGCTAAGGGGAAGGAGATTTTCTGCCATTGATGACCATGCCATTTAAGTTAGGGAAATCTACTGGATCAGGGGGTTTAGAGATGGGATGAAGGTCAAGGATTAACGGTACCCCAAGTCATCGACATAATGGGAAAAAATAACCTAAAAAGTAACTGATGGATGATGAGAAAACAGCTATAAGAACACATTGATAATAACACATTGATAATAAGGGGTGTGCAGAGGAAGGGGGGTATCACCACATGAGACTCTTTATTTTATATATATATATATATATATATATTTTTTTTTTTTTTTTTTTGCAGCACTCTCAGAATGGAGCACTGGGTATTATATGCAAACAATGAATCATGGAACACTACATCGGGGTGGGAGGGATGCGGTGGCTGGGTGATAGACACTGGGGAGGGTATGTGCTATGGTGAGCACTGTGAATTGTGTAAGACTGTTGAATCACAGACCTGTACCTCTGAAACAAATAATACATTATATGTTAAAAAAAAAAAAGATAGCAGGAAGGGAAAAATGAAGGGGGGGACATTGGAGGGGGAGACGAACCATGAGAGACGATGGACTCTGAGAAACAAACTGAGGGTTCTAGGGGGGAGAGGAGTGGGAGGATGGGTTAGCCTGGTGATGGGTATTAAAGAGGGCACGTAATGCATGGAGCACTGGGTGTTATACGCAAACAATGAATCATGGAACACTACATCAAAAACTAATGATGTAATGTATGGTGATCAACATAACATAATAAAAAAAGAAAAAAGAATTAAAAAAACTAATGTAATGTATGGTGACTAACATAACATAATAAAATAAAAAAAAAAGCGTGACTATTTATAAGGATGCTTTACCTCCGGCCTACACAGCATGAGCATCAGAACTCTGACTGCAATTATTAATTGAAATTCACTTGTTCCATGCTTCTCTTTATTGTAATATGTCAAAAAATTCTTTAAAAAACTTTTAAAAGATAGGAAAATATTAGTTGGGATTAACTAACTTCACTTAACCTGATACCACCCCCCCACCCAGGATTTACTGAAGTTCACTTGAACAATACACTCCAGAACACACATATGTGTGAGTACATGTATGTGTGTGGATATGTACCTGTGGCTAGGCATTCCTAGACATATACATAACATATGTATATCCACACCTAACTGAAAATCATATACAGTGAGCTTCTCCAATCTGCCTCTGATCCCTTCTCAGAAAGAAATGAAGGGACACTTAGAGGAAGCTACAGGATCCATCTTATCTTCAGTTTCACTGGTTGCCATTAACCTGCATCATTTTCTGCAGAATGTCATGGTCCCCAAACTGCATCTCCTTATATACAACTTGATACTGGAATGGTCATGTGTTTGTATCAGATTTGATATGACAACTAGAGTTGGGCAGTTTCTCCATCTGTGATTTTCCACAATTCATTTGTTCATTCCTTCACTCAGCAAATAGTTACGAAGCATGCATTAGAGGACAGGCATTGTTCTATCAGGTCCTAAGGGTACATAGTGATTAAAAGATAAAAACAAGGGGCGCCTGGGGGGCTCAGTCAGTTAAGCATCTGACTCTCAGCTTCACCTCAGGTCATGATCTCAGGGTCCTGTCAGGATCCCAGGCTCCACACTCAGCGCAGAGTCTGCTTGTCTCTCTCCCTCTGCTCCTCCCCCTAATATCTCTTTCCCTGTAATAAATAAAATCTTTTTTTAAAAAAAGATAAAAACAAAAACAAACAACCCCCCTCAAACTGTGCCCTTATGGAGTTTACATTCCTATGTATATAGACTAAGCACACATTAGAATATAAAGCATGAAGCAGGATAAAGGGAAATAGGGAGTGAGTGCCAAGCTGGTTAGTGCAGGTTTTAGTTTTTACAGAGTAGGTAGGCATGTAACCAGGGATGGTCTGTCCACTTCAGCTACGTCCTCTGTTTGTCAGCCTCTTTGCTCTTCTTTGTTTTTCCCTCCTCTTTGCTTGGGAACAGGTGGGATTGTATAGCTTCTGAAATACTAATAGGAAGGGTCGATTTTTTTCCTTCAAATTTTTATTTAAATTCTAGTTAACATACAGTGTAATATTGGTTTCAGGAGTAGAATTCAGTGATTCATCACTTACATACAACACCCAGTGCTCATCATAACAAGTGCCCTCCTTAATGTCCATCACCCATTTAGCCCATCCCCCACCCACCTCCCTCTATCAACGAAGGGTCAATTTTTAAGTTTAGTACCACTTGAAAAAATATCATCCCCACTATGCCTGTTATTGACTTTTGTAATAGTTCTCTAACACTTTTTGCATTAGTCTTTTTTTCTTTTAATTTTTTAGAGAGAGGGCATGAGTGCAGGGTGGAGGGGCAGAGGGAGAGAGAGAGAAAAACCCAAGCAAACTCCATGCTGAGCATGGAGCCCGAAAGCAGGGCTCCATGCAGGGCTCCACACAGGGCTCAATCTCACAACCCTGAGATCAGACCTGAGCCGAAACCAAGAGTCAGATTCTTAACTGACTGCGCTACCCAGGCATCCCTGCCTTAGTCCATTAAATATTCCTGCCAACAGAGAACTATTCACTCCATGAGTACTACATTTGAGCTAAACTTAATCTCAATTCTGTGAATATCTCAAAAATCTGCCAATGAAAAATTATGGCATCATATGCAGGTCACCCTACATATTGCCACTTGTTAAAGAATAAGACATAGAAAGCCAAATTAATGGAGAAAATGGCCATGTTCTCTAATTACCTGTGGAAATCTTGGGGCAGATTGGTTAAAAATAAGTTAACAACCATATGGTACCATCTTACCTGTTAACTTTGCAAAAATTGTAAAATCATGATGCCATCTAATGCTGTCCAGCTTGTAGTTGAATTACAACTGGAACTAAATTATGGGTAGTAGTGTAAAATGGTAAGAGCCATTTGAGAGAAGTTTGCTGTTTCAAGAGGCTCAGAAGTGTTCATTCTCTTTCACTCATTAATCCTATTTCTAGAAACTTACTCTAAATGTCTGTATACTTGTTTAGTGAATCTTATTTATTTTAGTAAAAAAAAAAATGGCAGTGATCTAATTACTTACCATGCAAGGAATGGTTAAGTAAAATTTCATATATTAGTCCAATGTGTGGTATTTGGTGATTAAAAAGAAAATCACTGAGGGTATGTAAGTCTGAAGGATAACTGAAGAATAAAAGGATGTAAAAGTGTAACTATTCTATGTAAAAATGTATCCAGATGGATGAGATAGGAGCTAAAATGAAATGAAGAAAATAAAAACTTGATTTGTTATGAATGGGTGTCATAAAGATGTCTATATCATTAATATATATATTAATATTATGCATGTAATATGTATCTAATAATAATTTATGTACTAAAATAATTTCATGTTACAGTATTATTATTGTTCTAATATTATTTCTACAATTAAAAATATAATTTTCATGTTTGAGGCACGCAAATTATGGACCAAGCCCAGGAAATTGTATTAGATGGTGATGTCCCACTTTTTGTTAACTGTGTCATGTCATCTTTAAGATGATATCTATCTCATCTTATGTAAAGATTCCAGGGCTCCTAAATATATTAAATCACATGTTAAACATATTTTCTCATTTCTCCAAATTCAAGATTTTAATTCTCCTTAATGCCCTATTTTAATTGGAATGTTGCTAAATCCGTTGACAGTCTTACCAACCATTTTAACAGCCTTTTAATTTGTCGTCTAGAAAATTATAACTCTTCATTAACTTTGGGAGACACAGCATTGCAGTTGTGATATATCATTCCTCATTTTATTAACAATCTACTTAATGAAATTCAGGCTTCGAGCAGATGATGGTGATAATGTAAGCACTTGTCCTGGATTCTTTTTTTCTTTAACAAAATTAAGAATTTACTGATAAGCATAATAGGAGAAAAAACATCCAATTCCTCAGCAATGCAAGAAGTAAAAACCTAAAGAAAGAGAGTTTTGAGTCCTCCTATGTATAATTAATATCCATATAATTTTTTCTAAAATGCTCAATGTCTTTACAACGCCATTTGCCGCTCTAAGGTAATACAGAAAGGCTATGTCAGTCTCTCGGTATTTGTAAACATAACCCACTTGGATCAAAAATTGGGGATGACATAATCTGGTAGAGGATCTTGGTGAGCATGAAAATGACAATGGGGGGGAAGTGGGTGGAGAAGAAAGGACACTCCCTGCAGGGTAAGTCTGGAGGTTCTTTACTCCAAATGGCATTCACCATTAGTTCTCACTCAGCAGATTTCACAACCTATGGTATTAGTAATGTGAAATTAAATATGAGCAGACATAGTCAAAGATCTAGCAAGTAAACAGAAGAGCCGGGACTGAGTCCACACAGAAGCAGAGATAGAGTGATCTGAGAGGGGTCTGATAGATCATTCATGCCTTCCTTGGCCTCATTTTAAGAGAAAAGTGAGGCTTAAAGAGGATAAGTGACATGTCAAGGTGACAAAGTAAATTAGCATCAGAGTCCAAGTCGGGTCAAGGCTTCAGGAGGACAGTGTTGTCCTCTCGCCAGGGTCCTGTCCAGCAGTGTAGATGCTCACTGCTCAGCTGCTGGGCCCCTCCAAGAATGTCATGCTTTATCCTGTATCACCTTGGCACTGTCACCCAAAACTAGAAATGGTTATGAAAGATAGCTTCCACGGGAAAAAGCATCTCGTGCAAGTTTTTTTTTTTTCTTTTGTTCAGGTTTATGTAGCAAACGTTGTAACACACTGAGATTAATTTTCACATAAGATCTATTTTTCCCAGGGGAATCAGACATCATTTCATTTTTTGTTCCCTTCTCGTATCATGACACTGCCCTCCCTAGGGATGATTTGTTGTATAGGTGGAAAGCTGCCCACAGACACATTCAAAATGAGACAGAAAAATCCAGCAAGTCTTGCCTTTGTCTCTTGACTCCATCTTTTCTGTTCTGGGCATTTGTGTGTTTGGGACCGAGATGCAAGAGTTCCTTTTGAGATAAATCTAAGCAATACTTCACAGTTAGGGTAAATGGAGACTAATAGTATACCCAATTACTACACAGCCTACAGTATTTATTGTTCCTTGTTCTAATGATCATTTGATTAAAATATACCACAATCAGACCCAATCAAATCACTTAACTCTGTGCACAAACTCTTTAAGTAATTTAACACATATTTAGTACATACAATTTTTGTGTATAGTCATGAACATAAATATATAAATATATAAATTTATTTATGTACTTGCAAATTTACAAATCTATAAATTTTAATGTGTTTAATATATGTAATATGTTCTATGTGATTTATCAAGCATGCATATATAATATGTGTATATTTATGCACTTTGCATATGTATATCACTATATATGTGCATGGTCAATTGAAAAAAAATTAAAAGTATAATAATGCTACAATTCCAAATACTATAGGATTTAATAATTATAATGCCATTGCAAAAAAACCTGAAGCTTCAGGGGTAGTCATTTGGCCTTTTATAACTTCCTTTACTTGGGCCTTAGAGAAATAAGACATAGGATCCCTACATTCATAAAATTTAAAATTGGCTTAACAAAATATCAGTACAACAAAGTGATACATTATAGATTATGATACTGGGATATGATTTGTAAGGAGAATTTTATTTTGTTTTAAGAAGTATTTTTTTAAGATTTATTTATTTGAGAGAGAGAGCGAGCGCAAGTGCGCTCACGCGCATATGCAAGCACGTGCATAAGCAGGGGCGTAGGAGCAGAAGGAGACAGACAGAGACAATTCTTGAGCAGACTGCCTGCTGAACATGGAGTCCACTGCACAGGGCTCAGTCCCAGGACTCCGAGATCATGAGCTGAGCCGAAAACAAGAGTCGGTTGCTTAATTGACTGAGACACCCAGGCGCCCCTTATGAATTATTTTTGATTTTTGATGCATGCCCTAAACATTTAGATTTATACTAAAGTCCAGCTTACTTGTTATTTTTTTCTCTCTACATAAGCATAATTTAAAATACTCACAAATTTATATTGAGCAAGTTAGTAACATGCACAAAGATTTATGTAGAATGATCACTGAAGCATTCTAGTTACAAAAAGCATGTAAAAACTAAAATTCCACTGGAATAAAAAGATTAAGTGGAAGGAAGAGCATGGATATAGCCACATGGCAATGACACACAGTTGTTGAAGAAATCTTATTCCAGAAGAGTATTTCAAGAAAAAAAAAAAATCAGGACACAATAAGTAAAAAGAGCAGAGTACTAAAAGCTCATATAATTCCAATTCTGAAAATATGTTACATATGTGCACAAGCAGCTAAAAGGCTAGAAAATAAACATACCAAAATGATAATAGCAATTGCTAATGAGAGGTAAGATCATCGGTTGTTTTTCTTCTTTATATATTTGTCATCCTCAAATTCTTTACAATGGATATGCATTGTTTTTATAATCAGAAAAGAAATGCAATCCAAGTAATTTAAAAAGACTCTCAAAGACTGATTCACAAATTATCCAAAACCCCAAGCAGCAGCCTGAGCCCTACTCCTCTTCTCCATGAAGCTTGGTTATGCTGCCACATTCAAACATCCAGGGTCCCCCAAATGCTGAGCCAAACCAGGCACTAAAGAACTCACTATTTTCTAAAAATATAGTGAAATGAAGACAGACTCTAGTACTGAGCATTGTATGTTAAATACTCTAATTATTAATAATGCAATTAATTTAATGAAAAGGATACTTAATAAAATAAGAATAAATGGGGTCTAAACTAAGTCCTTCACTGTCTAAGGTTCATTCAGGTCCCAGCGAAACAATTATTTACATTTAGTATAAACTAATTTACTGTTATTATCATTTTTATTAATGTCATCAATTTCTCTGATTTACTTTCACACATTCAAGGGGAATCAACAACACTAATTTTCCAGCCTATAATTTGTATGTAACAACCAAGCCTGGTGTCCATCTCTCATATGAACTTAATTCTTTCTTTTTTTAGTTGTTTAGGGTTCAGTCCTGATCAAATGAAATTCAGAATGCTATTTATTTCTTTCCTAAAACACAAAACCTCCTACTCAGGGGTCACTGCAATTGCATCAAATGAAAGTCTAATTAATGTGTTTATTAAGGTTACTCTGAAATAAATACATGTATGCAAGAGTGAAAAGGCTTCTTTTTCTTTTTTTTTTTAAGCAAGTGCCAGGTGATAGCATCTAGATACACAAACACCGCATTCTCTAAGGAGGACTTTCTACAAATATTTTTAAAGGCTCCTTTTGGCTCTGAATAAAGTAATATACTGGGGCTGCTACAGGAGCATGAGTCGGGCTCATGTGAGAAGCCATAATCTGAATATGCTAAGAAAATGTAAGCAAAAAATTGCAAATAAAACTGCTTATATTCATGTAACTTGTTTGGCGACAGCCGTATAGCATAAGGAAAGCTGCTATAACTCATAACAGCATCTTGTAATAAAACAGCTCTATGCATCCCTCTCAAACTGTTCAGTGCTCAGAACTCATCAGATGGCTGAGTAAGCATTACACTTTGGGACAGTAAATCTGTTTCCAATATGGTGTACATTCACAGATAGGCGCTTTAGTATTCATCCTAAGACACTTTCAGCTAAGTACTCATAAAGAAAGGGTAATCATATATTTAAATATCGGGATGCTATTTTCTCTGTCTACTTTAGTAATCTAGTTCACGGTAGAACAAACCTAAATGGATCTTAGGAAACCTTTAGCAAACTCAACCCTGACTCATAGTGTAGAATCTCTACCTACAGTGGTCTCCGGGAAACCTTCCCTTCTGCTCCCATAATACTCAGTGCTTCTGTTTGCCATGGTAGTTTCTGTGTGGTATTAGCATTATACTCTCTTTATTGTCCTCACATTAGCTTGTGGGTTTCCTTAGAGCATGGACTGTACCTTTTCCATGTCTATATTTCTAGCTCTTAAACAAAACCAGGGACAAAGCCAGCCATAGGTAAGTGTTTGATGATTGACTGAGTGATCCCCCATGGTTTAAAGTCCTTAGACAGGGTTTGAGGTCCTGAATCCTTTCCACAGTCCTAAGGTTTGCATGCAGGTGAGAATAAAGTGAACAGCGTCTGAGGCTTTCAAGCTGTTTAGAGATGTTCATTTTTCTGAGGGATACATCCTGGTTCGAGCTTTGGAAGAGATTGCTTCTATCCTGCTATCAGAGAGAGGGAGAGTGGCAGTTCTTGTTTTTCCTGTTTTCCTGTGTGGCACTACATCCATAGCAAGCTTACCTGCCTCAGGTAAGGGACACAATGTAGGAGACTTATTAGGGGAGACAGGAACATTCTCTCAGAAAAGTGATTTTTAAATGTAAACCTCCCCCCATACAGATAAAGATTCAAGCCCCTACAAAATTAGATCATTTAGAACTCTAGGCAATTCTAAAGGTAAAAGTATTGAGCAGTTAGGTTGGTCTGAGCTGAGTGTGAACTCTGTCTAAGCAGGAACATCCCCACCGTCGCTGCCCCTGCTCTCACCTCCACAGTGGTCTCCCTTGGTTTTACTTTTGTGTGTCTGCCCCCATGTTAGAAACTAGGAACACTGTGATCTCAACTTTAAGCCTCCATGGCAGATTTCTCTCTTAGAAAAGGAACACTATAGGACTCTGAAAAACAAACTGAGGGTTCTAGAGGGGAGGGGGGTGGGAGGATGGGTTGGCCTGGTGGTGGGTGTTGAGGAGGGCACGTTCTGCATGGAGCACTGGGTGTTGTGCACGAACAATGAATCATGGAACACTACATCAAAAACTAATGATGGAATGTATGGGGATTAACATAAGAATAAAAAAAAAAAAGACCTAAAAAAAAAAAAAAAAAGAAAAGGAACACTATAGGCAGAGCTTGGTGGCAGATTGGTAAGTGGGACTTTGTGAGATTTGGGCCACGTGAAATGCTGCCTCATCACCAAGCGGTGACTGGAATTCAGAGGGGAAGACATTGGCCCTGGGTGGACAGAGAACAGCTCTGGTGGGCTGGGAGGTGAGAGAGGACACAGCTCCCTCTGGTACCTGAGAGATCTCATGGTTTCAGGGGCTCCTGGGCTCAGTCTCCTGGGCTGGACCATACCCAGGAGGTCGCTGTGAACACATGAATGTGTTTGAGCACATGGGATTTTGAAGTAGAGTTGTGGAGATGACAAAGAAGTCTGTCATAGGCATTTCACCCACCTCAACAATTTGGTGATAACAAATGCTGCTTACAGAGTATTTCATCATTAATAAACTTCACCCCACATGTAAACCTTTGGAGTAGGTCCTAGGACACTGGATGTACAGAGGAATACATCTGCCCCAGGGAGTCTTGCCCAAGACCTGCCCAGCATCATGTGGCTCATCACGGTCCAGCACAGGCTTGAAGCCGTGTCTCCCTACTTCAAATTCTGTGTCCTGAATTGCTGAATTGCTGGAAATGTGCGCAAGGGAACAAGTGAAGCAGGAGGCAGGAGGTGGCTTTCTCGGCAGGCTGGAACTCTGACTTGCTCTGATTCACCCCATTTATTCACACAGGAAACAGCAGGAGAGAGATACAGGGATAACGAACCTGAGGTAAAGATGGGTGAGGACACCTCAAGGAGCTGGAGGCTGTAGCAGTCAGAGAATGGTCCAGCCCATCACTTAACAGGGGTGAGGAGGGGAGAACTATCTCCTCTGGTTTCAGAGAAAGGAAAGGAGATGGTACACACACACACAAACACACAAGTGAGGACAGCTAAAGACCATGATTTTTTTTTGTTTTTTTTTTAAATTTTTTATTGTTATGTTAATCCCCACACATTACATCATTAGTTTTAGATGTAGTGTTCCATGATTCATTGTTTGTGCATAACACCCAGTGCTCCATGCAGAATGTGCCCTCCTCAATACCCATCACCAGGCTAACCCAACCTCCCACCCCCCTCCCCTCTAGAACCCTCAGTTTGTTTTTCAGAGTCCATCGTAAAGACCATGGTTTTGATGTTTAAATGATTCACACATGAACACTGGAGAGGCAAAGGACAGAGTTTCCCCACCCATGTCTCCTGCTTCACACTTGTTAAATATAAACAGATTCCTTAGTCAATGTAAACTCAGCCCCATGAATTTAGGGGAGAGAACAAGGAACCTGACCAGCAGGTGGTTTAGCTGGATGAATTCTGAATTAGAATCCCAGCTCTAAACTTTGAAGCTCTATGTGACCTTGGCCATCTCAGAAGCTCTCTAGGCCTCAGTTTCCTTATCTGTCGAGTGAGTGGTTTGAAATAGATCAGCCCTGAGGGTCTGTGTGGTTCTGATATTCTATGTTCCCAGTACTTTTGGGAGAGTTACCATACCCTCATCATCTATGGTTTCCAGAGAAATAGCATCTGTCACATCAATGACACAGTATTTGTATCCCTCCCTTTATTTTTCTTCTGCTAAGGTGTTTTAATCCTGACAGTATAATAGAATAAATCACAGCCATCAGAGATGGGAGTGACACTGGCCACACACATTCAAGATAAACAGTCAAAAATCACTCACCCATGCCTTCCCCTTTGCCCACAGCCTCTGCTGTCTGACAACACTAAGGTTGAACTATGATTTCCATCTGGCTGCTCAGATCTGTGCACCAAAATAACCCTCTGCATTGTCTTAATAGCTGTAATGATACTCTGGTCTTCAGCAGCCTGTCTGTTCAGACCATCTCAATATTTGACTTCTTCCCTCCAGCAAGTGTTGAGGTAAGAATGGTTGTTATATAGTCAATCAACAAATGGTTCTTAGCGCCTGCAAACAGCGGCACTACAGGTAGATTGCTTAGGTTTGATTTTCTTTCCACCACTTCTGTACAAGTTGCCTGCCCTTGGGAGGGTAACTAACCTCTCAAAACCTTGGTTCCCCTTAAGCATGGTGATGATTTTTATTTATGAACCTCATAGGTATGAGACACACATACTAAGGTATGAACCTCAGTAACTTTAGCTATTAACATTACTGTTACTCCTCTCTTGCCTCTGTGTTAGACAAGAGAAGGCGATCATTAGAGTGATAGAGAATTGCAGAAATAGATGAAGGTGATAAAAAGCTTCAAAAAAGACAGAGTTCTCAGAATAACTGGCCCGGGGGCTAAATAAGTCCCATAAATGGGTGATTTTCAAGATGAACTCCTATCCACTTCTTTCCTTTGTTTCCTCAACACGTAGCTTAGCTGGCATCCCTGCACCCATCTGTGAAAGCTATCTGTGAATGAGAAGCTATGATATTCCATACAACCAAGGATGGGTATGTTTGTGTATGACAGAGGGTTTTTATCTTAAAAAAAAAAAAGATTCTTCCCTCTTAAGAAAAAAAGGACTGTGACTTACCTAAATTAAACCACCTTTAAAAAGCTAAGGAATGAATCACTGTCCACTAAGGATGACTGAGGAACAAGAAGTCAATATTCACCATGCCTTCCAAGGGAAGTGGCAAGGGGTGGAAGCTAGAGGAGGATATACGGTTTAAGATAAAGCAAAAAAGGACTGAACGTACTGTTCTGATCCGGAAAGTGAGACTTAGGGATAAGGGCCATGATCTGATTGAAATGTGCTTTCTTCGTGATCCACAAAACATCCACTGCTCATCTCTGTAACTCTTAGCAAATTCAGTACAAGGAGTGAGCTTATTGCCTTCCATGTATAGATGAACTCAGAGACTTCACAAATTTCTGTCAGACACACTTGAACCAGCCTCTAGGACTTGGGATGCTGTTTCCCCTTAAAGTAATCCTGGATGGCTTGTACCTGTTCTTCCTGCTTACACTCCACCTTAGGATTTGTTTCCCCACTGAGAAGTCAGCGACTTCTTTGTGCTGTAATGATATTCTACTGCTCTCCAGCTGAAAATCCTCAAATAGTTTCCACTGTCCTCTTAGTTCTGATGATCATGATCTCTGTATTTCGGTTTGAGCATGTGCCACTTCAAATTATGCAATGGGAAGTATTATCATTAAACAAACAAACAAAACCTCTGTGAAAGAAGATTCCTTCTGTTCATTTCATCCCTGCCTCAGCCCCTTTACAAAATGTGCTGAGTCCCTGCCACAGCATGCTGAATCCTTCTAATTCTGTTAAAGACCAAAAGCAAGTAGCTTACAGTATTAAGCTGCTACAGAATTAAACATTCTATGACAAATCATTCTCCCAAGATGTAAACTGAGGTTGAACAAAAAGTAAGTTGTTTGCACAGATACTAATTCTATCTCTTACGACTTTGAGATCAAGCCATTTGAGTTTCCTCAAAAGGGTTAATGAAAGACCCCCCGAGGCTGAAATTACAGCATGTGTTATTATTACTGTTTTTGTTAGTCACCCAGAACACAAGTAAGATGTGTGCTTAGAGGATATAAAAAAGAAACAAAACGCACGTTGGCTTTCACTCAGGGTTTGGCTAAAAATACATTCCGACATGCAGCGCACAGGCATGTCCTAGAAAGCTCGCATGGTACTGGGGGCGGCCAAGAGGCAGCTCTGGCTTTGTCTGGCAACAAAGATCACTTGATCATGCGGAGAGCAGGGGGTCTGGCAGAATCAGCTTTGAGTAACAAACTGTGCCTTCCCATGGTCCTTCCCAATCTACTGTGGCCAAATTGAAATAACACAGGGCAAACAGATGCCCTAGGGGGGAGGCGGGGGGGGGGTAAGGGAGGATGGGGGAGAGCTTTGGGACCAGATGCGATCCCTCCAAATTCTAATGTATGATGAGAATCTCTGTTCAACAAACATTTATTAAATGTCTCTGTGAATGGCCCTATAGCTGGTACTAAGGGGGATGGAAAGATGAATGAGGCACTGTCTTCATCCTCAAGGAACTCACAGGGTATATTTACAGCTTGCTTTTCTGCACGGAGATCGGATGTGATGGCTTTCTAAGGGGAAAAAGCACTACCACGTTTCCTAGGCATGTAGTGAGAAGTCGCACATGTACTAAAAGCAACAACAAAGACGACCAACCAGGGAACTCTCTCTATATTTTTGCAACTTTCATATAAATCTAAAACTATTCTAAAATTAAAAGTTTACCATTAAAAAAAAAAAAAACTAACCAACCAAACAGAAATCATAATGTTTCTTACGTAAAACAAAATAAAAAACAAACCACAAACATTCTAAAATTTAGTAAATACAGGCCATATCTGGAACACAAGCTCAGGGCCTTCCTTTTCAATCAATCAATTCCCAACTAAGAAGTCCTATGCTGGCATCTTTGGGAGCTATGTCTCCCAGATGGGACAGTCTTCTTTTGGCCTACATGGTGTATCTCTAAACGATTTAGCTGCCAAAGGCCTTGACCCACCATGCCCCAAAAGCAGAGGCTGAGAAGAATTCTTGTGAATAAGTACTTTACTTGGGAAGTCACTCAGAAGAGCAGGAGAGAGGGACAGCATGAAAAACAGGACAGGAGAAGAGCCAATATAAGGATGAGTGATAGAGTTGGCCACTGTTGTGGGAACCTAGCAATGATGGTGCTGGGACCTTCCAAGGAGCCTTAGGCTATACTTCTCAGGATGAAGGAGAGGAGCTTCTGAACACATTGGTCAAGGTGGCCCCACAGGTGCTGATTCTGGGATGGCTTACACTTGATTGTCCTCATCCTCAAGGGCATTTAGCACCTTATTGTCAGAAAATTCCAGGGCAGGAAAAGAGGCCAGCATGTTGTGCAGAGCTTACTTAAAGAGCTCCAAGAGTACATTACAGCAACATTTAAAACCTGAGGCTTTTATGGAAAAAAAAAATCCAGATTTCTCATTTTTTTGATAAGTTGTGAGATCTAGAACACTAGACTTGAATTCCCCAAAGGCGCCAAACTGCCAGAGCCGAGAGGCACTGCCTGGACCTACATAATCCAAATCGGGACAGTCCCCATCCCTGACACATAGTTGAAAACCCAGCTTGTTTCATTCCTTGAGCTTACCTGCCTTCTCCTGTGAATGTTGGACTTTTTGCCCTGACTTGAACTATTCCTAGACTTCATAAACATTCACAGTGAAAAGCAAGCAGGGACTTACTATTAACACTATCTTTCCTCCCTGGCTTCATCTTTCAAAATAAACATAATTTGATTGTGTTTCTTCCAGCAGTAGGTTTCAATTCATCATTACTGCTTTGATGTTGAAGATGTTAGATCAATGGATATAATTAATTGATTACGTGCTATATTCCAAGCCAGATGCTCACATTAAATCCTCACATTTAATGTTTAGCAGAATGTAAGATAAGAAGTAGGAGTGCTAGAAGAATCAGTCCACTTGCTTCCTCGGACTCAGAACAAAGAGGTGGACCCTGACAACCAAGGACTTGCAACATCTAATATGCAAGCAAATGGCTGCTCATTATTGGTTTGGAAATACTATATAATGAGCTCCCAGCAACATGGCATTTATTAAGCAAAGCCCTCTAGGAATTAGGAAGCTCTACTGAAACCAGAATTATGGGCTTTTGCATGAAAAGTGAGATTCCAAGTCACCATCCTAAGCATGAGGCCCTGAATGTTTGAAAGGCTATCAGTTACCAAAGTTATATTCCATAGAGTTCATCCAGTGACACTCAATCCTTCAAGATGTTTATATAAAAATATTGATGCCTTAGTCCAACCTCCCAATGATTCAGATTTAATTAGTCCTGGGCAGGGTTTGGGCATGGGGTCTTTTCAAAACTCCCCAGAAGAGTCTAATGAGTTGCCACCGGTCTGGAGACAGAAATGGCATGGGGCTGCAGCCACCTTCACTGTCCCCTCACTGCTCAGCACCTTGCTGTAGCCTCCCTGCTGCTCAACCTCTGGGTTTGTGAAGCAGGAAGTGTGAAGTGGGTCATGTCTAGGCCAGGCTTTTGCAACACATACAAATGGGGGTCGGAGTGTGAGCATTCACTGAATTGTTGTTGTGAACTAAGAAGAATTTGAACCCAAGGCTGCCAGATGAACCGAGGTCTTTTTAAAGTTGATAGTGTCACCTGGATTGGCAGTCACGTTGAGAGGAATTTGTTTGGGCTACGGATATTCACCCTGCAGTTGACTAGACTTTTTCTTCTTCTTCTTCTTTTTTTTTTTTTTTTTTTTTTGTTAGAACATTAAAGTAATATTTTTCCCTTCTCTCAATGTTCCAGCAAACAGATCCATAGAAACATATTTAATCCACTGGAATTACTCTCTAAATAAATTCCACATTTTGGTTCAAAGCGCTACAGATAAATTCAGTGCTTTAATTCCCACACACGAAGCGGACTTTACCTGTACAAGGACGAACTGAGAAGCACGCATTATACAGCCAAGGTGTCAGCAGACGTGGGGGGATTTAAAAGGAAGTGCTTCAAACTATTTTTAAAATAAAATGCATCCCACTGGGACAGCAACTGCCCAATGCCTACTATTCATAAATCAGGTTGAACAAAGAGAAGCTTCACATTTTGTGGCTCTGGCCAAAGAAAAAGACCTGAAAAGGAGGGAGAATAACAGATTCAGCTGAGAATACAATGGAGCCCATCTGATTTTCTCTGCTTCTTTTTGTTGTTGTTGTTGTTGTTTTATTCCCAAAAAGATCTTTCTATCTTGGAGAAAATACATTAAAGATAATGCTCATAGTAACTTGGGGAAAATATTCCAAATATTATAAAAGACTGGTGGACATTATTAAATAAGTCTGTGTTGCATTTATTTTTAATATCTTTGCACACACTCAGTATTTGTTCTAATCGCTCCCAGCAGAGATTTATTGCTTAAGTAGATCTGACTTGAGGTTGAGGGAAAAGGAAAGCAATCAGTGCGGGAGGAATATTGAGTAACTTGGTGCAAGGGAGTTTGGCTGCAGCAGGGAGAGAGGGCTTGGGAGATATGCATGCCAATTAAGGTGCTCAAGAAATGAACATGAATTCATTTCGGGTACATACTAGTTCCCTCCTCTTCATACGTCCATGGGGATGCTTCTGGAATTGCCAGAGCTGAAAATTAAATTATAAACCTAAAACATGACGCTGAAAATGTAATGTCTCCTTTGATAGTATCAGTGCGATGATTCATCAGTGGGTGGGGCGGCACCCCTCCTGGACCCACACCGTAAGGCATGGTGAGCCCGACATTGGCAATTACTCCATCTCTCACAGCAGTTTCTCTAAAGCTCCCGGTCAGAATTATATCCTGTCACAGATCCCATTGCACCAAAGGCCTCCTACACATATGACACAGTAGGCCCCTACAGAGGCACAACTGCAATCTGTGGCAACAGCAGAGAAAAGCTCAGAGTGGATCACCAATACTCCCAGAAAGCAAATGTTAGTGCAGGGTATGAATGTCAGAGTGTGCTGGAGAAAACTCTTGCAAGGTGGCATTTCACAGTGTGGGATTTGATACTGTCACGCTGGACAGACACACAGCCCCTGTGTTCTAAGTTCCTTTTCTGAGCCGTGCTTTAAATTCTTCTTCTTGGAACAGGAAACAAGCCACTAATAAGAATAAATTCTCGTGGAGTCGCAACCATGAGTCACTGCAGAGCACTTCGCTTATCTCCCTTTTCACGGGAGTCTGAATCCACAGGCCCTGTATGCTGAGTCACTCAGACCGAGGTTAACGGTCACAATAGCAGCTCATGAAGGGCCACCTGAGTTCAGAAGGCAGAGGTTTCACCAAAGAGGTGGTTCATACGGTAAGCCCTGTGGGAAGAAAGGATTTGGAATAGGCAGATACGTATTCTACAAAGAAGAAATGGGCAAAGGAAAGTACATGCTCTTCCGGCTATTGCTATGGCCTTTGGGGGCCAAGTAGAGAAAGTCAGTGGCTGAAGAGAGAACTGGGAGAAGACAAAAGGCAAGAGATGTGGCCTGTGGCAAACTGGAATGTGAATGGACTGGCCACAGGCACTCGATTCAACATTTCTAAAGCAATCTGTAAGCCAGACTAAACGTATGTAGGGGCTGAGTATGCCTGTGTGCATTAACTTTGTGACCTCTGATTTAGGGGATAAAAAGGAGGTCACCTCTGAGTAGGGGAGTGGGAAATAAAACTAGTCCTGTCTGATTTACTTATGCCTAGAATACGCAGTCAAGGTAGGACTGAGTAGAACGTGTAAAGGAAGTTTTTTTTTTTTTTTTCCTACTCTCTTTGCAGGATTTTCTTCTTCCTTTTCCTGTCCATTGATTACCTGTGTTCCCATGTGAGCTTCTTATTTCTTTACCTTGTACATTTTTCCTGGATGATCACACTGAGTCCCAAGAAATTATTAGCTGTCAACTCCTAAATCTCTATCCAGCTCAGATCTCTCAGCAGAATTTCAGAGCCTGTACGTTCAGCTGCCTATTAGATATCTACATGTGCGTGGCCTAAGGGTGCCTCCAACTCAAAAGGTCCACACTTACACATCCTATCTTTATCCACAAACCAGCTCATCCTCTGTTTCGAACCCCAGTGACTGGCACTAACATTGAGACAGTTGCCATAACCAGAAACTTCAGTCCTTGAATCTTCTTCTCTACCTCACCTTGAGTCTCCCATCCGTTGCCAGGAAGTATTAACCCCACATTCTAAACATCCTCAGCTTTGCTAGTCAAGTTACCAGTTGGCAGGAATACAATACATACTCACTTTTACACACAACATACCCCTCACACACATGCTGAGTCTCTGATTTATTGAGCCAATGACAGATGAATAAGGTACTGTTGTCTCACAGAAAAGAGGTAGATAAAACTTGATCTTTTTTCTGCATTTTTCTTGCCATGAATCCATAGGAGGTGTTCTGTTGCTGATGCTACTTTATGTAGGCAGGAACCTAACAAGGTTGAGGGGGAAAAAAATCTAAACTCTTGTAACAATGCTACATTTTTATACTCAGGTGTATGTAACCACTCCAGGAGAACCTGAACTAACAATCTATGCACTTCCATTTAAGGGCTTAATTACAACCATTGACCCTTCCTGGCTCTTTAAGTAAACTGAACATCAGAAAGGTAAAATTCCCAATGCCCAAGAGTCCCAGAACAATATATCTGCCTCCATTTTTACAGAGTCCTAAAAAGGACAACAATCTTCATGGCTTAACAACATTTTTCAAGCATCTCCATCATCCCAAGTCGACTACTAAGCTCCCTTGCCTCCATGAAACACACTCTCCTAACCTACCTCACTGAGCATCTTGTCTCCCAAGCCAGCATTATCTCTTCAAAAAGCATCATGACCCACTTTCAGCCTACTACTCTAGCTCATTTGTCCCCACTCCACATTCAGCTAACTTGAACTTCTTTTAGATTCTTAGAACAACCACGGTTTGTCATCTCTGAACCTTTGCATGTTCTGCATCTTTTGCCTGAAAACTTCTTGCCAATCTGATCACCCAACTCCTCGTCCTTCAAGTGTATGAAAGGATGTCATGATTTCTGACATTCCTGATGCACAATTCTGGGTTAGATGCCTCTCCAGAATTACACAATATTTTCCCTTTTTGGTGTTTATCAAACATACCTAGTTACATGTCTATTATATTTTTCCTTTTTAGGATCACCAGGCTTTGTGTGGTTATAGACTATGTTTGCCTTATTCATTGCTCTAAACCATAACTTAACACAGTTGCCTCATGGGTTCCCCAAAATATATTTGGATTAATTTGAGTGAAGGGGCAAAAATAGGGCAATGTTTTAGAAATTCAAGACTATCTATGATACCACCCGCCCCCCCAAAAAAAGTGCCAGGGGAAGGACTAAGGGAAGGAGGCAATTTGAATGGTGAAGTAGTTGTCCAGTCTTGAAATGTTGGAAGCTTCCCATGGAATGAGAAACTTGGACAAAAGATAAATTAAGAAAGAATAACCATCATAACTTGATGAACATCAGTATTAAAAAAAAAAGAGTCTTCTTGGAAGACAAAAATGCAAGAGTTGTGATACCAATTCCCAAAAGCTAGGAAATAAAAATGGAAACAGATTTTGAGGAAAAGACAATTAAGTTTTCTACTGGACTATTTAAGAAGACATACTCCAGGAGTAGTTAGAAAAGTAGAAATGGAGCTTGGAAATACCATTTATGTTAGACTTGAGTATCAGCAGGTTTGGGAGCATCTTGTATGAGGCCAGTCAGTATTCCTCACCCACTTCTGATACCAGAACCTTTCTTTCCAATATGGAATTCATTCCATCCAGTTTAGGAGGCACTCACCATGAGCCATCTCCAGGCACAGAGAAGGCCTAAGTCAAAGGCATGGCCAAGAAAAGTCAGAGTGATAGGGGCATCAGCAGGTGTTCCCTGCGAGGCCTATCTGGATCTGACCCTTTCCAACAATGTTACGGAGGGCAGAGAACGTGAGAGTGGGATTATCAACAGACAGCTTCTATTCCAAAGAATAAAGCCAAGTCAGAAAATGAGAAATAAGAGACGATACGTGTAGGTCCAGATGCATTGTTAGATTCTCCAGTGATGTAAGACAAGGCATCACATATTTTTCATAAGCTCGTTTCAGTTGGAATATTATCGTACTTTCACTTGTAACTGAAAAAGTCTTGAAAAGTAGGAACAGTGAATGTGAAGTTATAGGAACTGGACTGTTACAAAGAAAGTGCCACAGGAAAGAAAGAATGGAGGGCTAAGGGCGAAACTGGAGAAGAACCACAGAAAAAGAGCAAGAAAAGAAATTCAATTCAGAGAAAGTTAGATCAAAAGTAGAATGCAGAACTGACAACAGGTAATTACTTAAAGGGCAATAATTGGGCAAGCACAAATCTTAAAATTTGAACGGTATAGATTTAATACCAGAAGGGCAGTGAATACAACAAAGAAAATCCAGAGAAGACTGAATCACTAAGTGGCAAGGACTTCAAATTATGACCTATAGAGTGATGAGAATGGATTAATTTTCTCCAGAGTTTATAAGGATAAAACCTTCCCTTAATTAAACCCAGCCCTAAAATTCACATTTATTTTTATGCCATAAAATGCACACCTTTAAAACAAAGTCCATATCCGGTGACACTACCTTAGAGCATTTTTTTTCTGATCTTTTTTCTTTGTTTACTTGTAAAGTTGTTTGACTAGAAACTCTTACAGTGTGTTGGCATCAGCTGACAGTTGTTAGATGGTATCTTTCCTTTTTCTCTAAAAATAGGGAAATAATGTGTGCGTTATGTTCATCTTTGGTAGCAAAGGGTATGGTGCACAGGGAGTCAAACACACTTTATCAACAACTGGAAGAAAAATTCTGGATTTGAAGATGTCAGAATTTTTGCAAGTCGTAAGAAACAAGAAACAAGAAAAAAATCCAAGGGAAAAATACTCTCTTGCACACAATATTAGGAGAGGTGGAGAGCTGATGATGACCACTTTTGCTGGCAACGGACTTAAAATGACAATAACGATAACCACGAGCACCTATTCAGCACTTATT
>NC_138375.1:51833294-51902238 GCF_054177405.1 Leptonychotes weddellii | reverse complement strand
TATTTCACCAATTCTTATATACATTGATTGAATGAATACAGTTAACATTTTAGCTTATAGTGGTTCATGAGTTTCTAGCACATCAACACAGGTTAAATTTATGCTACGCCAGATTACACAGAGTAAAATATACTGACCCAACTATTTTAAAGATCACAAGAGTGATAATTGGTTTATGAAATACCAAAATCAAACCTAGTCGAATAAGTGTATGTGTGTACATCTTTACGTACTTTTTAAGTGCATCAAAGGGCTGGTGAAAGTTATTTCTGTGCTAGAACTGATTGAGGGAACTGATGCAAGCGTATCTTCAAAAATCCAATCTTCCCCCAATTCTTTCTTCAACCTTGACCCAAAGAGACAGCCTGAGGAGCAGAGAAAGAATTCAATCTTGGCCCCCTCTCCAGAGACTTGCACTACTAACTAGAAAGAAGGGCTTTTTGAGGCGTGAGAAGCCTGGCTGAATTCTCTGGCCCACTGGGCCTTGCCTAGCACAGAAACCAGTCGGTTCTGCTTTCCTGAGCAATATCATTTAGATAGCAACACCTTTCTTGGTTAGCGTTCCAGGTTGAAAGGTTGTGGTAAAAGGTGATGACTAGAGGGAAGGGCAAAGAATTGATGCTGACAGCCTGGCGCGCGTTCTGACAGCAGGAACTTTTCCCTGCAGTGGTGGCTGGTGGAGAGCTACTGTAGGTAGGAACGCTTACAGGGAGTTTGGGACAGTTGTGGGAATGGCGGCAAATGGGTGAGCACAGGAATCAAGATCAGCAGTGCTCATGGGACATTCAAGGTAGCAACTGTAGTTCCTACAGTAAGAAACGTTTAAAGGTGTTGATACCAAAAAGGTTTACAAACGGAACTTCACAGCCTTTGACTTAGGCTTTACGAGCTTGTTTTTGTTTGTTTATTTATTTCTTTGCGAGGGCATCAAACACAGTAGTTCAAGTTCAAGACACAGCCCTTGAATCCAGCTTCTGGGATTTAAAACTTGTCTTCACCAATTCCTATATTTGTGACCTTGGAATGAATTATTTAACCTCTTCATGCCTCAGTTTCCTTAACCAGCAAAAACGGAGTAAAAATAGGACCCACCTCACAACACTGTTGTGAACGTTCCCCTGGTTTAATATCAGCAAAATGCTTAGACTGACACCTGACATATAGAAAGTGCTCAACGAATGTTAGCCATTATTCTTCTGTTGTTCTCACTGTTCCTGTTTAATACATCTGAAAATGGTGTACTAATCCCAGTGAAACACAAAATGTAGACCAGAGTCACAGGCACATTAATATGCAAAAGCAGAGTTCAAGTCTAACTTGAGGCTCGCAAGCCATGGGGGAATGTCTTGTGTATCACGCTGCTCTACACCCTCACTTCAGGGTCCCAAAGAACAAGCTTATACAATCTGCCTGGGCACTTGGCTGACCTTCATTATCCAAAGTGGCATCTATTTCACGGGTTAGACTGGGGCTGGGTCTGACCAGAGATTAGACCACTGGTCACTTTTGTCAGGTGCATTAACTCTCAGACCACTAGGATGCTATTCAGTGCAGAATTAGTCATTTACTAATTACTAATTACTCCAATGGCCACAGACCTAAGGTCAGCAATTTTCTCCCTTCACACCAGGAGGATCCAGCATAATAGAGGCCAGACAGGTAATTTGCATTGTCTCTTCTTAGGAGCAGAGGCTGATCCTGTGTTGAAAGCAAGCGAAGAAGGTATAATTTGATGGGAACTTCCATAAGCTTCTCATAGGAACACCTAGCCTCTCTCTCCTGCTGGGGTCTGGCAGGTTCTCACATTTGAGACTTGCAGATACTTGCAGGGGAACTGGACAGGGTCTGACCCTGGCCCCACACCAGTTTTAGTAACTGGCAATTCTTTTCCACTCTGAGCATCTGGAGAGTCATCCAACTGTGTTTGCCAAACTTGCTTGAATGTGAGAAGCATGTTTGTTTTATGATCAGTGTCTTGGGTTTTAAATAAGAATACCACAGGAGATGATCCTGCTATGATCCTTGCTAATGTACCTCTAGGCTAATAAGTTCTGAGATGATCCTGCTCTTTGATTTCATGAATAAGAAAATAAAATGGGAAATGCATGACATTTAAAAATTATTGTTATTCCTGAGAGTAAAATTTATTTTAACCCTCTCTGTAGTGGCTAAGTTTCACGTTGACTATGATGCCTGCCAGATTGTATCTCCTGTTCTTCCTCTCCTTAAATATGTGCTTATTTACTTCCTGAGTTCAATTTTAGAACCCATCAAAGTAGATCCACTCAGACTCTGACTACATTTTCATGCATAAATTCATAGATGTCTTCAGAAGGAACTGCACTTGCATATGCAAATACTTTCCAATGCCTTTTCATTTCTACTTTTGGCCTGCAGTTTTTAATTCATGCAAACACATTACACAAACAAATATGGGCTCAATAACAACACACGGCATGTGTGAATTGTTAATTGCAAAGCTATGGGTTTGATATGGCCAAGCAACTTCCATTATTATCAATGGAGAGGAACAAGATTAAACAGGAAGAATAAAGGTATATTTGAACATAAAATCCCAAGCATTTGGTTTCATTTTATGTAAATATTAATAACGGAAAAGGTGACAGGACAACCCACAATTCAACAATAATCTGGGATCTACAGCTCAGTGCACAATGATCCAGAAACTAGGATGCACCTTTAATGAGACTTAGGAAGAAAGCTCAACATTTCTGCACAGAATCATAAGAAACAAAAATGTATGCAGCAACACTGTAAATAAAACCAAAAATATAGTAGAAAAATGAAAGGCTTTCAACCATGCTGAACATGCATCACCTTTCAAAATATTTGAGTCTTGTATTAGTGACACTCTTGGAAATAACAAGTGTCCTAATACTTTATATTGGAAATTTAAGCAGTCTCTTAATTAATTAAGCTGGGATTCTTCATATTTTTTTCCCCAATTCCCACTCATGCACTTTGGGGTCAGGAGAGAACTTAGTGAAGTAAAACATTTGTTGAAGTTACTCACAGATCAAAGACATTTGATACAGAGCAATTTTCAAGCAACCCTCCCCGTTTGAAGTGTGCTTTATTTATATGAAGATAACTCAGAAAAGGAGAGTGTAGATTAAATAAAAATTGTATCCTGCAAGGGTCTACAATTGCAGTGGAAATATAATTTTGACTGTTTCTCTGCTGATTTTTTAAAAAATATCTGTTAAATATAAAAACTGGAGCTAGGTTAACTGGGAGCATACAAGAACATGTTTTTTAGAACAAACACTGGATTACAGATTTGTGTGTGTGTGTGTACGTGTGTATATACATAGAGAGAGAATACATATATGTGGTGTTTTCACCAGGAATGGAATTCCAAGCTATCAACTGAATGTTTGTGATCTCCCCCACCAAAAAAATCTTATATTGAAACCTAATCCCCAATGGTATTTGGAGGTGGGGCTTTTGGGAGGTGACTGAGTCATGAGGGTAGAACCCTCATGAGTGGGTTTAATGCCCTTATAAAAGACGACCCGGAGAGCGCCCCTGCCCTCTTCAGCTATGTGAGGACACAGAGAAAGACAGCAGTCAATAAACCAGGAAGCTAGCTCTCACCAGACACTAAATTTGCTAGTACATTTATCTTGGACTTCCCAGCCTCCAGAACTATACGAAATAAATTTCTATTGTTTATAAGCCACCGTTTATGGTATTTTGTTATAGCAGCCAGAAAGAACTAAGACACAAGCTAAAGTATCTCATGAGGAATTGAATTAGTTGCAATATTCAGGAACAGGAACAAGAAACAAGAAATAAAGAATCAATGTTATAAACAAATGATGCAATAACCTAGCAGGCAGGGCCTGGAATCTTGGCAGAGTGATCCTTGCTGATGCATTCCCTGTGGTTTTGTGCATTCACTTGTAATTTTGCTAAGCTGTTCATGTAAATCACACATGGCAAGGCTGGTCCACAAAGGACAAGACATGGAACTCATGAGTCAACCTCACCATACTGCCTCTCAGCACTGTTTTTGCTTTAAGTCTACATGTCCATACATTTACAGCAACCCTTGACAAGCGATAACAAACTTCCTCATGGATATTGGATATGAAGAGAATGCCAACTGTTAGTGCTTGAGAAAAATATCCTCCTCCCCAAAGAAATCAAAATACTGAAAGAAAAATAAGTTTTGGTGAAAGTAGCAGGGAGAATTATATCTGTGGAATTGGGTAATAACATACATCAGTTCACCTATGCTCTGAAACACAAAAAGACAAATGCATAACTCAAAATTAACACCACATCTGAGGAGGAAAGAAATTATATATTACACAGGTTAGGGGAGGTTCGCATAGATTTTAATCAATATAGCATTTTTTTCAAAGAGAATCTAACTGAGAAGCTCAATGTGTAAAACAGTAGAAATTCGAGCAGTTTAAAAGCCACAGATAGTTTTGAGTTCCTCAGGACAGGGATTCATAATGGTCTCAGGAATACCCCTTACAGAGCCAAAGGTTTGCTATATGTTACATTTATCAAAACCTACCATTGTGGGGCTCCAAAGCAACCACCAAATTGTCAAGGAATTCAGCATCCAGGACAAAAGAGGCTCTTCTGTCATTCCCACAGGATTCTGCTATGGGTCAATAAAAGGATTGTTCTCTTAAACTAAACTCTAAAGGCGAGATGATGCCAGCAAGCTTTGCTTCCAGTTTTACCAACCTCAGTGATCGACACGCAACAGTGCAAGAACGTAAGGCAGCTCGGAGCAAGTCAGTAGGGTCAGCTCTACCTACCTTGTCTCGGAAACTCATCTGACTCCCGGTGAACGAGGTCCGTGACTCGGTTTCCATAGTGCATCCTGCTGTCATGGTCATAGGCCTTCAGAGTCTCACTGGAGCTGTAGGACTTTTGCGTGGGCACGCGGCAGTCTTCACTGTCCAGGGAGGAACTCGTGTAGCGGCACTCTTTGCCACACCGCCCCCTGGTCAGAGAGCGGTGTCGCCTGTCCTTCACATCCATTATTCTGGGTTCGACAGAAAGTCGACACTTTCAGAAAAGTGAGGCCTGAGTTTTGGCACTTGTCACTTTGCCACCTGAAAACATCAAAGGAAAAGAACAAGACTGTGATTATAAGAAATGCTGCCTTCAGTTCTGACTCATTCTCTGACTCAGATAAAAACATAAAAAGGGAATTTGGTCAGTGGTGTACGATCTCTTTTCCAAATGTTTAATGCATACTTAAACAATCAGCCTAAATAGAACAACTGGATACAGTAAATTAATTCTTTTGCTGGTTAATAGATTTTGAGAAAAAAAATAGTATTAAAATAACTCATCTTTTGATTTTCCTATATGTACACAGATGACATAAGTCTGTCAGTAATGCAAGATTTTACTATGAAGTGGCTCAAAGCAAAACTGATTTTACCCATCTTTAATTGCACTGTCTTTTTGCTATAGAGAGGTTGGGGTAAAGCAAATATCAAAATTAAATAAATAAAAATAAAAGAAAAGTACACGGCGGCATACATATATGCTACTGAAGCTCTGCAATGGTACCAAGTCACATCTGACTAACATAAAATTGCCTAGCTGGGTCTCAAGAATAGTAATACAAGCCATTCTTGACGTGCAAACAATCCTCCTCTGATTTCTTTTTTTTTTTTAAGATTTTATTTATTTGAGAAGGAGAATGAGAATGAGAGAGAGGGAGAAAGAGAAAGAGAGCATGAGTTGGGGAGAGGCAGAGGGAGAGGGAGAAGCAGACTCCCCGCTGAGCAGGGAGCCCAATATGGGGCTCAATCCCAGCACCATGAGATCATGACCTGAGCCAAGGCAGACGCTTAACTGAATGATCCACCCAGGTGCCCGGCTCCTCTGATTTTTTTAATGAACCTTCAGCAAACTCCTAATCAGTTTTCTTTCCTTTGCAGATCTGTGTCTTGAACACAGCAGGTCACTCCCTTCCCTAGTCATCTACCAATAGGAGATCCTGCTCACAAGAGGTCTAACTGGCACAACCACCTGATCATCAACCTAAGCCTGCTGGGCTTCATTGCTGGGCTAGCTACTGCTGAAAAGAAAAATGGGGAAGAGTAAATGAATGCAAGAGGTAAACTGATGGGAAGGAATCTCTTTAACATATGAACTGGCAACCAGAGAGCCCCTCAGTCTGTCACTTGACACCCTGAGCCTGAAAGTGTATGCCAAACATCACTCAGAAAACACTAGCCTTCTGCCTAGCAAATACAACAAAATCGCTTCGATGCCTCCAAGTTTCAAATGATAGGCTCTTACTGATTTCATTGGCCATGCAAAATAGCATGGACCATAGGGCCAGGGCCTGGACAGAATGGACAAATATGAAATTTAATTAAAATGGAAAATACAACCCAGAGCGAGCATAATGATTTTTCTCCAGTCTACTGTTGCTCACTTCCTCCTCAATATGTCAGAAAATATTTGGTGAGCAGATCTGTAGTTTTGAACTCCTCTGCTCTTCTTTGGCTATTTACCACACTGTAATGGGATGCCCATTTATACCAAAGAACTAGCCTGTATGCAAAGCTATGTGCATGGCATCTGTCTCAAGATGGCAGAAGCCAAGTTATCCTTCCCTTGTCTTTTTATTTTTTTTTATTTATTTATTTTTTAATGTAAATGTATTGAAATGGCATTGCTGGGTTGTATGGTAAATACATCATTAACTTTTTTTTTTTTAAGATTTTATTTATTTATTTGAGACAGAGAGAATGAGAGAGAGAGAGAGCACATGGTGGGGGGGAGGGTCAGAGGGAGAAGCAGGCTCCCCGCCGAGCAGGGAGCCCGATGCGGGACTCGATCCAGGGACTCCAGGATCATGACCTGAGCCGAAGGCAGTCGCTTAACCAACTGAGCCACCCAGGCGCCCCTCCCTTGTCTTTTTACACTAAGCGTCCCTTTTGGATCTCATGAATCCTCCTGATTTATATTATTTGTATACTTTATCAAATACTGCTTATAATCATGGACAATTTTGTTTGAAAATTGACAACTAAAAAGAGGTACACCTGTTGTGAACACCAAGCACAGTGGTATTGCTGCCACGATCACTTATAAAAGAGCTAATCTTTAGTTTCCTGGATCGTACAGTTCCTGACTCAGGAGGCTGAGAAGCATCTTTGCGAGTTACGAGTCAAGACCCCAGGACCTGCTTGAAGGACACAAATACTCAATGTTGGCATGGAAGTTTTTGCGGCTGTATAGCTGATCCAAGTATCTTAACACGAATGCAATTTCTAGATGCCAAAAATCACCTTCCCTAGTTTACGACATGTGATCTCAACATTTTGGAATTCATATTACAGGCTGGTTAAGAGCACGACCACTTAAGTCTTGAGTGGATGCCAACCTTACCATGGCCACTGATTATCCAGAGCTTTTGTAAAATTAGTCCTGGACTTTCAAGTTTAATTTCTCAACCAGTGAATATGGAACATAACAGAATCTACTTCATAAAGTTTTTATAAAAATTAAAACAGATACGGTGGTAAAGCTCCTAATATGTTGTCTAATACATGGTAGAGATCTATACGAAATAGGTTTTTTTCCTCTAAAATAATTGAAAATTTTTTTCTTAGCTAAGTAGTTACAGATATGCATAGCACAGAGGATGGCAACAATAATATAAAACCCTAGAATTAAAAATTCTAATTATAAATATCAATATTGAACTACACACAGATAAAGAGAGACCTTCAGCCCCTATTAAAGGTATTTAAGATTGTGTGTGCACCAACACTGAAGAGTCACAGTGTTTCTTTGGGAAGTTGGGTGCTTTGAGTGAATTTTATAATGTTTCTCTCTCCTGATTCACTGTACGTTTTTACTTTTTAATGTTTTTAGTGTTCCTGACTCATGAAATCCTATCTCCTTTAATTTGTATCATGCTTTAGAAAGCGGGTTGACTTTCTGTGTGTGGGTATGTGATTTTATTTCATATATTTTTAAAAAATCATGTTCTAAGTGGGGGCCTAAAGGCTTATTACCTATTCATAAAGTACAAGAACTATAGTGGGTGGACATTTTGACGTCTAATTTGGTTGTCCAGTGATCTATTCTTGCTAAATTCCTCTTTTTTGTCTATTCCCTTGATAGTTAAGTTTGTCAGCAATGTCATCTCTGGACAAATGATAGATGTTTATATATAATGAGGTAAAAAAAATGACAAATCTTAGTCAGAGAAAGCTAATTTTTTAAGGAACTGAGCAGAGTACACAGACTGTTGGCCAAAAGACGTTCTGAACTTAGCCTGCCTGTTATTTAAAAATTAGTTTTCAAGATTAAAAAAGATAAAATAGGAGAATTTATATTACAATCTGGATCTCCAGCTTATCATGAAAATTTGGGCAGTCTAGAAATTTCCGCTTCCAGAAAGATGTAATTAACGTACTTCACCTATTTCTCCCACTAGGTACAACTAAAACCCCTGGATATTATATATAAAACAAATATAAGAAAAATACGATAGGTGGAAAGAGAAGGCAGACCAACTAGGACCTTTAGAACCCAAGCAACAATACTGTGGCAAATTCCTGAGATTTCTTTTTGCCCTATATATCTCAGACTTGGAACTAAAGGCACTGGCAACCCAGAAACATCAATAGGCACAGACAACAAAAGCCCCAACAAAAGCAGGCTTCTCCTAGCCAAAGGACAAAGAGGCAGTATAACAAAAAGAGAATGTTTAGATAGTAACAACTCCCCTCTAGCCAAACAACATGGAAAAGCCTGTAGTCCCAGTCCCACCTTCACCAGCAAAAGCCAAGTGGGGAGCCCAGATTTCCAAGCTGCTGAGGTGACAAGGCCTCCCAATCTCATACAGTGGTTTCATACAAGGCTAAGAAGGGAGCCAGGATTTTCATCCCTTCCAGAAAATAATGAGGCCATCCTCTCCTCATAGGAAGGTTGGCCTTCCACTCCCATGGAGTAGTAGTAAGATGCCACTCTCCTCCCCTGGAGTGGTATAGGAGGAAGCCTAGTGGGGAGTTAGGACTTGCACTATCTCCAGTGGTAACCAGTCCTTCTGCCTCTTGTTGGTAGTTTGTCGGGGTCACTAGATATTGGTATCAGTGGGAGTAGTGACAGGTAATAAGGCACTCCTATCCCAACCACCAAGGGAAGTATCAGTGGAGGCCTAGTGGGGAGCCAGAACTCCCCCACCTCCTCCCTACCCACCAGCTTCTAATAGGGAGATCCCTGCCTTAGGGTACTGGCAGAGACTGAGTGGGGAACCAGGACTTTTATTCCAATCTAGCAGGAATGAGGTGGGGTTTCTCTTCTGACAGAGCAGTGTCAGAGGAAACTAATTAAAACAGAAAACTTAAGTAAGACGTAGAATCTCAGAACATAATACCCAAAATGTCTTGATTTCAACAACAACAACAACAACAACAACAACAACAACAACAAAACAACCTGTCATACCAAGAACGAGGAAGATCTCAAACTGAAGGGAAAAAAAAAAAACAAAACAAAAACAATCAATAGATGCCAACACTTAGAAGACAAGATGTTGGAATTATCTGACATAGACTTTAAAACAGCCATCATAAAACTCCTCAATGAGCAATTATGGTCACACCTAAAACAAATGAAAAACTAGAGACTCATAAAAAGATAAGAAGTCTCAGCAAATGAATAAAAAGATATAAAGAGGACTCTGATGGAAGTTTTTAGAACAGAAAAATGAAATAACTAAAGTGAAAAACTCAATAGATGGGCTCAAGAGCAGAATAGAAGGATTAAAGAATAAGGGAGCTTGAAAATTAAATAGAAATTACTCAAATTATACAACAGATTAAAAAAAAAATAGCCGAGGAAAAAAATGCAAAGAGCCTCAGGGACCTGTAGAATGGTAACAAAAGACCTATGGTTGTCAGAGTCTCAGAATGAAAGGAGAAAGAGAGAGGGCTGAGAAGCAGCTGAATGCATCCAAATTTGCAAAAGACATAAAGCTGAACAAACACCAAGTGGGATAAATCCAAATTTATCCATATCAGGACATACAGTCAAACTTCTGAAAAGTTAAGACAAAGAAAATTTTGCAAGCAGTGAAAGAAAAATAATATCTTACCTACAGAGGAAAACAATTTAAATGAAAATGGATTTCTCATCAGAAACCATGAAAGTCAGAAAGAAATTGCACGATTTTTTTCAAATGCTGAAAAAAAAAGAAGTTTCAATCCAGAATCTAACACCCAGTAAAAATATCCTTATAGAATGAAGGTGAAAACATGGCATCTAAGAGAAGAAAAAACTAAGATAATTTATCAGTACAGTACTAGCACAAAAATAGACACATAGGGGGGTGCCTGGGTGGCTCAATCAGCTAAGCATCTGACTCTTGATTTTGGCTCAGATCATGATCTCAGGGTCATGAGATAGAGCCCCACATCAGACTCCAGAGTGGGCGTGGAGTCTGCTTAAGATTCTTTCTCTCCCTCTTCCTCTGCCTCTCCCCCCTGCTCTCTCTTGCACTTCTCACTCTTAAAAAAAAAAAAAAGTTACTTAAGATAAAAAAAATAGACACATAGATCAATAAAACAGAATAGAAAGCCCAGAAATAAACCAACACACTTCCAGAGAAGGAAATTATAGAGTGATGTAAGAATAAATCCTCCAAGAAGAACTAGCAACTTTAAATAGGTATGCACAAAAAAAGACCTGTAAATATGTGAAATAAAAAAATGATAGAACTAAAAAAAATAAAATAAACAAATCCACAATTACAGTTGGAGATTTCAACACTGGAATCCCACTGACTGATAATGCAACTAGATAGAAAATAAAGAAGGATATAGAAGAATCCCTAAAACACCATTGATCAACAGGGTCTATTCAAAATGTATAGAGTATCCCTCCCAACAACAGCAGATTATATACTCTTTTTAGGCATCCATGGAACATATATCAAGAGGGAACACAGCCTGTGCCATAAAACAAAAATTAAAAATTTTAAAAGAATTGATATCATACAGAGTATGTTCTCTTAGCATATTGGAATCAAACCTGAATCAATAACAGAAAGATAAGAAGAAAATCTGTAAATACTTGAAAACAACACTGTCCTAAAAAATTCATGAGTAAAAGAAGGATCTCAAGCGAGATCAAAAGATACATTAAAATGTAGGGAAATGAAAATATAAGATATCAAAATTTGTGAGAAACTGCAAAAGCAGTGCCGAGAGGGAAATTTACAGAACTAAAAACATCCATTGGAAAATAGGAAAAGCCTCAAATCAATAATCTAAGCTTCCATGTCAAGAATCTAAAGAAAAAAAAAAAAAACCCAAAGTAAGAAGGAAGGAAATAATAAAGGACCAAATTTAATGGAACTGAAAACAGAAAAATAACACAGAAAAGCAATGAAACAGGTTTTATCTTTGAAAATATCAATAAAATTGACAAACTTCTTGCAAGCTTGACAAAGGAAAAAAAAAGAAGGCACAAATTACCAATATCAGGAATGAAATGGGAGATCACTAGAGACCCTGATGGCATGAACAAGACTGTTAAAGAATACCACAAAGAAATCTACAAAAATAAATTTGACAACTAAGGTGAGATGGATCAGCTTCTCAAACAGCTGAGTATCACAACTCACCCAATATGAAATAGATCATTTGAATAACCCTGTAACTATTAAAGAAATTTAATTTGTAATTTTAAAACTCACACACACACAAAATCTCCAGGCCCAGATGATTTCACTGGAGTATCCTATCGAATGTTTAAAGAAGAATTAATGCCAGTTTTATAAAATCTCTCCCAGAAAATAAAGGGGAAGGAACATTTGACAATTCATTTCATGAAGCTACTATTACCCTGTTAGCCAAACCAGACAAAGTCAATACCAAAAAACAAAAACAACTAAATAAACACAAACGAACCTGAAGACCAATATTTCCCCATCAATACAGATGCAAATATCCTTACATTAGCAAATAAAACTCGGCTATATAAAAAAATATTATATACCATAACAAAATAGGGTTTATTCTGGGGGTGCAAGGATGGCTCAGCATTCTAAAATCAATCAATGTAATCCACCATATTAACAGGCTAAAGAAGAAAAATCACACAATAATATCAATGAATGTAGAAAAAAACATTTGGCAAAAACCCACATCTACTCATGATAAAAACTCTCAGAAAAGTAGGGATAGAGAAAATTTCTTCAACTTGGTAATGGGTTAACAACATAAAAACTACAGCTAATATTACACTAATGGTGAAAAACTAAAGCCATTTCCTTATGAATGAGAACAAGGCAAGGATGTCTGCTGTCCTCACTCTTATTCAAAACTGGAACCTCTAGCCGCCAGTGCAATGACATAGGAAAGGGAAATTAATGAGCAGAAAGAAGACATAAAACTGTCCCTGTTTATAAATGGCATGGTTTTCTATGCAGAAAATTCCAAGAAAACTTCTAGAATAAATAAACTTAGTGAGATCATAGGATACAAGATAAACATGCAGAAAGAAAAATGAATTTGCAAGTGTTGTGATGAGCACTGGGTGTTATATGCAACTAATGAATCCTTGAACACTACATCAAAAACTAATGATGTACTATATGTTGGTTAATTGAACATAATAAAAAAATGAACTGCATTTCAGTATACTAGCAATGAACACATGGACACCAGAATGCAAAATACAACAATATTTACAGTATTTCTTTAAAAAAGAGAGTAATACTTAGATATGTCTAACAACACATGTACAAAAATTATATGGTGAAAATGGCACAACACTGATGAAAGAAATTAAAGATCTAAATAAATGGAGAGACATATTATGTTCATGGATTGGAAGAATCAATATAGAAAAAAAAATCAATTCTCCCCAAATTGACATATAAATTGAATGAAGTTCCTATCAAATCCCAGCAAAAATTTTTATATAGACAAGATTATTCTAAAGTTTATATAGGAAGGCAGAGGAACTAGAATAGCTAAAACTTTTTTTTTTTAATAGGAAGAAAGTTGGAGGAATCAGTCTACCCAAATTTAAGACTTCTATAGCTGCAGTAATCAATCCTGTGTGTTACTGGCAGAGGAACAAACACATAAATTAAAGAGAATACCACAGAGAACTTGGGTACACACCCACCAATAATACGCTCAACTGATTTCTTTTTAAAAATGCAAAAGCGGGCGCCTGGGTGGCTCAGTTGGTTAAGCGACTGCCTTCGGCTCAGGTCATGATCCTGGAGTCCCGGGATCGAGTCCCGCATCGGGCTCCCTGCTCGGCAGGGAGTCTGCTTCTCCCTCTGACCCTCCTCCCTCTCATGCTTTCTGTCTCTCATTCTCTCTGTCTCAAATAAATAAGTAAAATCTTTAATAAAAATGCAAAAGCAATTCAACAGAGGTAAGGTAGCATTTTCAACAAATAGTGCTGAAATAGTTGGACATCAATAAGCAAAAAAAAAAAAAAACCCCAAAACAATAACAAATAAATAAAAAAGAAAATTGACTTTTTTTCCTACGAATACAAAAATTACTAAAAATGGATTTGGTGACTTAGATATAAAGCATAAAACTTTCAGAAAAGGTTTAGAAAAAACTATAAAACTTGGGAGAGTAGAAAGGAGGAAATCTTTAGACTTGACACCAAATGCATTATCTATAAAATGAAAAATTAATAAATTGAACTTCATCAAAATTAAACTTGCTCTGGGGGCACCTGAGTGGCTCAGTTGTTAAGCGTCTGCCTTTGGCTCAGGTCATGATCCCAGAGTCCTGGGATCGAGCCCCGCATCAGGCTTCCTGCTCTGCGGGAAGCCTGCTTCTCTCTCTCCCACTCCCCAGCTTGTGTTCCCTCTCTCGCTGTGTATCTCTCTGTCAAATAAATAAAATCTTTAAAAACAAAAACAACAAAAAACAAACCCCAAAATTAAACTTACTCTGAAAAAGATCCTGTTAAGAGCATGAAAAGACAATCTACAGACTAAGAGAATCTACTCACAAACCATATATCTGATAAAGGATAAGTATTGAGAATATGTAATTATTTCTCAAAATTAAACTATTAAAAAAATCAAACAATCCAATTAGAAAATTGGCAAAAGACAAGAAATGACATTTCACTAAATAGGACATATGAATGATAAATAAACACATTCAACATCATTAGCCATTAGAGAAATGCAAATTAAAATCACAATGAGATATTACTACAGACTTGTCAGAATGGTTTAAAAATTTTAAAAAAATAAAGAAAAAGTAAAACAGTGACAAGATGACTTACTGACAAGGATGTGGAAAAACTGGATCACTCATGCACTGCTGCCCTGATATAAAATGGCAAAGTCACTCTGGAAACCAGTTCAGCAATTTGTTTATTTTTCTATTTTGTCTGTCCCCCTACCCACCTCTCCTCTGTAACCATGAGTTTGTTCTTTATGACTTGTTTCTGTTTTGTTTGTTTTGTTTTTTAGATTCCACATATAGTAAGTCATATGGCATTGTCTTTCTCTGTCTGACCTATCTCACTTAGTATAATACCCTCTGATCCTTCCATGTTGTTGCAAATGGCTTAGTAATGTTCCAATGTGTATGTACATCACATCTTCATCCATTCACCAACTGATGGACATTTAGTTTGCTTCCATATCTTGGCTATTGTATACAATGCTGTGATGAACAAAGGGGTGCATGGCTCTTTTTGAATTAGTGTTTTCATTCTGGGGAGGGAATAAATATCTAGAAGTGGAACTGCCAGATTGTATGGTAGTTCTATTTTTGTAATTTTTTGAGGATACTTCATACTGTTTTCCGTAGTAGATGCACTGATACACATTCCCTCCAACAGTGCATGGGCGTTCTCTTTTCTCCATGTCCTTGCCAACACTTGTTACTTCTTGTCTCTTTGATTAGTCATTCTGATCAGTGTGAGATGATATCTGATCTTGGGGTTTTGTTTGTTTGTTTGTGTTTGTGTTTTTTAGAGAGAGAGAGAGAGGGCATGCAAGGGAGGGGAGGGATGGGCAAAGGGAGAAAGAGAATCTCAGGGCAGAGCCTGATGGGGGACTCAGTCTCATGATCATGATCTAAACTGAAATCAAGAGTCAGACATTTAACCCACTGAGCCACCCAGGCACCCCTGACTGTGGTTTTGATTTGCATTTCTCTGATGGTTAGTGATGTTGAGTATTTTTTCACTTGCCCATATGTCTTCTTTGGAAAAATATGGTTTTTAAAAAACATTGAATGTGCAACTTCCATAGAACCCAGCAACTGCCCTGCTGGGCATTTATCACAGAGAAATAAAAATCTGTGTTCACACAAAAACCTGTACACAAATGTTTATGGAAGAATGTTTATTCATAACAGTCTCAAACTGGAAATGACCCAGATGTCCTTTAATGGGAGACTGGTTAAACAAACTCTAGTATACCCATGATATGAAATACTGCTCTGCAATAAAAAGGAATAGACTAATGATACACAAAAAAAACAGGGTGAATCTTCAGAGAATAATGCTGAGTGAAAAAGCCAATCCCAAAGGTTACTTGGGATACTATAATACCCTTGAAATGACAAAATTAGAGAAATGAGAAGAGATTAATGGTTTTCAGGATTAAAGAGGGTATGAGGGTGTGAGGGAAGTGAGTATGGCTATAAATGGACAACATCAGGAATCGTGTGGTGATGGAAATATTCTGTATCTTGGCTTTATCAATGTCAATATCCTGGTTGTGATACTGTACTACAGTTTGGAAGATGTTGCCATTGTTGGAAATCGACTAAAGGGTACTATGGGATGTCTCTGTACTACTTCAAATTGCACCTGATTCTCAGTTACATCAAAGTAAAAAGCCTAATTTCTTAAATTTTAATCAGGCAATCCAGAAAAATTGGGCTCAAAGTCCATCATGAAAACAAATACCTAATCTGTGAGATTACTCATTGTTAGTATTACCAGCATTATTATTACTATTATTATTATCATTTTACTATCCTTTTAATTTTATCACCAGTCCACTTCCCTTATTTGAACCCCCTTCCTGGAAAATGCAGGTCATTATGTTTATGACTTTTAGTATAAAGAAAAAAGAAACATTGTTGTAGCCACTGGGAAGGATCACAAAGAGCCAGTTACACTATAAGAAGAAGCATTTGCCAACATATTTTTCTTCTTAAGACAATTCTAAAGTAATAGAATATCGGCTTTAATCCAAATCTGGCTAAATACCCATCCTTTATCTAATAAAATGCATGTATTTCCTATTATGGACAAGCACTCTTTGCATAGTCGTCTTTGAAAGTGAAGGTCAACAATTCATGTGGGGAAATGCAAGTTTAGAGACTGATTTTAAAAAGTAATTAAAATTGCCTTGAAGCAGTAGAAAAGATGGTAACCAAAATTATAAATCTTTTCCCCAAGCCTCTGCTTTTTCCGGCGCTGACAAATGGCAATCATTGGATGGCAATGCCTTTGCCAGCTCGTTACTGCTATGCTGAGGCTTTATTCTGTTACATTCCACATTTCCTCCCTTGAAGAGTGTTCACACTGCTTTTTTCATCAGTTGCCTAAGTGGGTTCCATCACTTTAGCAGAACAGACTACAGAGATCTTGCCTGCAAGCCTTTGTCTAATTAACTAATCCTATGAGCTGTAACACTGTTCACTATTAACTTTTCAGATTATCCTACTACTTAAGGAGGCTGACTTGTTAATCACTGACAGACCATTTGAGATGTGTGTGTCTGTTATTGTATTTGTGAGTGCACCTGCGTATGTATGTGAATGTGTGCATGAATGATACATAGGTGAATTTTAGGGACGCCCAATGGAGAGCTACTCTTTCCCTGTTACAACTAATACTGCAGGCAGTTGATAAAACTTGCCTCACCCTCATCATCATTGATCTTTGATCACACCCTAGGCATTGTTTCACTGTGCTTGAATATGTGTGTCTCATAAATTGACTGCAGATCTTCGAGAGGTGTAGTCCCAGGAAAATCAAGCATTTCCAAATGCCCACATGATTTGGGACTTTGTCAATTCTGATATAGATTAATGTGACCACCTCTCTTTCTCATTTCAAATTATGATACATCACTGAATATATTTGTCCAGTAGGGAGTGGGGAGTCAGTACATGAACATCAAATAGTCTTGTTTCCTAATTAAGCTGGTGTCACAGATATTTTAGAAATCCAATAAAAAGTTTCATTACGTGAGCATGTTTGTAGTTAAAAAATACATTTTTTAAAAGCTCAATCAGAAAGCTCCTGTAGAATATCTTTCTTCCTTCTGATAACATGTTAATTGGATTGCCTACTTGTTTCTTAAATATTGCAGGAGCCATGTTTCTATGTTTAAAAAGATGTAATGGATAATGCATGATCCCTTTATCCTTAACTCCTCTGCAAGTTTTGTCCATTACAAAAAGCAGAAATGCTAAGTCAACCTAAAAACAGTGCATTCACAGATTACTTTCCTGTGTATTAGAACTCCTCTATGAAAGCGGTTTATTTTAAAATCTTATTTATTTATTTATAAAAAATCTTTAAAGCACCAAATGAAATATAATATAGAACCTCACATATAAAAGAGAGAGGCTGAGATAGGGGAGGGAGTTGGAGCCCCACTCACTTGCCTGCACCCCTACCCTGAAATAGGGCTCCCACAGACAGAGTGTGAATACTAGAGTATGTACTAAAAGATTTATACAGTCTCTGCTCCTACAAACATTTAAGAATGTCTGAACATAGATATACTCCAACATATTTAGAGACAGAATATCCCTGTGACCTCTGGGTGGACCACAGAAAATCTGGTTTAAAATATACAAAAGTGGAAGACAGTGCCCTAGTAATTTAATGCACTAGTAAATAAAAGGTCAAAGGCAATTTGCTTTCTGTTCCCCTGTGCCGTTATACTGATATGTCTGGGGATAAAACGCCAGCTCTGGTTAATGTCCAGAGCAAGAAAGGATAAGCAAATTCACAATTGTATTTTGCTCTCTAGCTTCAGAGCTACATGTTGCTGCCTTTGAGGATCTGTTAGGGTCCCTGGAACCATGTGCACAGGAAATGGTGAGAGCAGTACCAAGATCTGCTCTCTATGAATTTTATAAATTGTGAAATGCAAAGATAGTCTGTGTGTTAGCAGTCCGCATGAACAAAAACCTCGAAGGGGCAAAAATGCACCCTTACAAGTCTAGAGATCTGCCATCATAGCACAAGCTTACATGTTGTGTATATTCTTATTTGAATAGCAATGAAAAATCCAAAGTCTATGTCAGATTGGTATTTAATCCAATTCTGTGCCTCCACCCCCTCTCCGGTCCAAACTGTTTAACATTCAAGAAAGTCAGCATGGTTACACCTCCTGCTAAAATTTCAATGTGAAATGTGGAAGTTTAGTGAAGTCTTTGCCTCCTCAGCTCCACCTTCCCCACGCACAGACCCCTCTGCTCTCTTCCCATTCTCCTATGTGACTCCTGAGATCAGAAGTCGAACAGATGGCTGTACCTTAGGCACTGGCTAAGTTACCGTAACCGGAAAGACAGTCCCTCCCCTCCACACCTCCCTACCACGCAGAGCTCAGGAAGGCAGCAGAGCAGACACATGAGCCTGCAGCCTCAAAAGCTGATGAAGAAAAGAAGTGAACACTCTCTTCTCATCCTGCTGAGTGTGTCCTCTTCATACATGAGACTGAAAGCAGCACTAGATCATCAAAGGGTGCAAAAGATGTTGGACCCCAGGTTTCTAGGCAAAACACCAAAGCCAAAGTCATTGTCAAATCAAGCTCTTATTTAATGAATGACTAGAAAGTGCTAGGCCTTGAGTTAGGCTTTTTATAAGTTATCACTAATTATACAATCCTGCAACATAGTTTTCGTTGTTGTTGTTGTTTTGTTTTGTTTTATGTATGTTTCACAGAAGGGGAAATGGATACTCTAAGAGGTTAAGTGATTTGCTAACTCCATATACCTAATAGATGTTCATGCTGAGATGGGGACTGAGAGCTATCGGACTCTGAGGCTTACCTTCATTACAAAAATAGTAACTCAGAGGAAAGGGCAGTCTTAAAATGTTCTGCCATGTCCCTTTTGAACATTGCACTTGTAGTTGTCTGAGAACCCAATGGAACTGCGTCATGAAAGTCACTAACCGCATCACAATCCTGATGTATCCAATAAGAAAAACATCTGGGCTGCTGGGGTGACTCAGTCAGTTAAGCATCCGACCCTTGATTTCAGCTCAGGTTATGATCTCAGGCTCCAGTCATGATCTCAGCATCGTGAGATCAAGCTCGGTGCTTGATGGTAGGGCGTCTGCTTGAGTTTCTCTCTCCCTCTTCTTCTGCCCCTCCCCTTGCTCACGCTCTTTCTCAAATAAATAAATACATCTTTAAAAAATAATTAAAACATCTGGTCAGTTGACACCTCTTATATATCATGAACAATGTAAACACCTCTTATATATCATGAACAATGGAAACAAAGGAGAAAGACATCATGAGAAATCTCATGAAAGATGAGAGGGAGAGACCTCAGTTTCCACATCTGGACAATGAAAATAAGATGCCTACTCTGAAGTGTTAATGTGAGAATGTCAAATCGGCACATGTGAATATCCTGATGATAGATGTTGAAATTGTGACAGACTTCACCACCATCACCATCATTCTCATCACTACCATCAATCATCAATATCTTCTAGCCATTAAAAATTATAGTAGTTGCGGGGGAGGCGCCTGTGTGGCTCAGTTGGTTGAATGTCCAACTCTTGGTTTCAGCTCAGGTCCTGAACTCAAGGATCTGGGATTGAGCCCCACGTTGGGCTCTGTGCTCAGCATGTAGTCTGCTTGTGATTCTCTTCTCCCTCTGCACCCCCCCCCATTGTGTGTTCACGCGTGCCCTCTCTCTATCTCAAATAAATAAAATCTTTTTAAAAAATTACAGTAGCTGTTACTTAGTGATCTCCAAAGTATGCGTTGAGTACCACTATTCCAAACAGTATCTGTTAGGGTTAGCACTTTCTGAGGATGGACCACACAGATACTAATATTCTCATTTAGCATTCAACCTTGGCTGCATGAAACAGGTTCACTGACACTGAAAATGTGAAATTGAGATGATCTAACTTCACCCCATTCTTTAGCAAATCAGGTACACTTTGTCCCATATTTTAAATAGACCATATTAAGTTCGTCACAGAAATGATAATACATATAAGGAGAAAATGGCACAAAAAGGATCTATTGTTTATAATGAACTTGCTAGCTGGCCAGAAGAGTAGATTCTGGTAACTGGAAACTGTGGTCCACCAGATGTTGGATGTAGAGATAGAGGCTTTGAGGAATTGGGATATCTCTAAAGTACTCTGCATAATAAAGAGAGATGTGGGAAGGTCTTAAGGGAGGAGGTAAGTGCAGGAACTGGACCCAGAGAAATCTAGACATCATATGGGGAAGGATGTAAAAGAGACATATTCAGAGAGGGAGTGGAGAATGCAGCTATCCTCTGGGGACTTTCAGAGTAGAATGCTAACTGGGTGTTGTTAACCCTTTGTGCCCCATGCCCTCACCCAAAAAAGACTGGGGGGAGGGCATTCACAGCACAACCTACATTCAACATTTCTGTTATAAATTTGATAGCACGTGTGTGTGAGAATGGAGTCAGAATTTTCTTTTATTTTACTACTATAAGAAAGAAGACAGCATTCATTAAGGGCTTACTTCAATGAAGACATGGTATGAGAAATGTATGAAATCCAGAAAGGGATGAGAACAAGGGCAGTATTTTGGTTCTGTATCCGATGCTCCTTGAGGGCAAGGACCTTGTCTCCTGCCAGTAATCTATCTCCAGGAGCTGGAAGAGACCCACTGTTAAAGAACACCCAGTAAAGCTTTGTTAAAAATAGCTATGCATTTACATAGAGGCATCTGAAGAAAAAAGTGGGATAAATGTTTATTTTTTATTTATTTATTTGTTTATTTTATTATTTTTTAAGATTTTATTTATTTATTTGACAGAGAGAGAGAGACAGCGAGAGAGGGAACACAAGCAGGGAGAGTGGGAGAGGGAGAAGCAGGCTTCCCGCGGAGCAGGGAGCCCGATGTGGAGCTTGATCCCAGGACCCCGAGATCATGACCTGAGCCGAAGGCAGATGCCCAGCAACTGAGCCCCCCAGGTGCCCCAGGATAAATATTTAAAAGGGCTTAGGCCATTTTGGTCTTTCTTAGTGTTTAACTGTTCTGCACATATTTTTCAAGTCTATTGTTAATTTGCACGATTTACATAAGAATTTTCATACAAATTTTGTGACATAGGCCCTTCTGCTTTGTCAAACAAATACAAGTGTTCTCTTTCAAGATAGCCCCTACTTCCTTTAGGAAGCAAAATATAAATATTGCTTACTGCTTTGAAAATTTTAAAGTAGTACTCAAAGAATAGGAACTAGCCCCTCTTATGACAAGAAGTCAGAATCGATGGCCTACCTTTAAAACATCTTTCTGTTTTGGAAAGTATGTGCAGAGGCCTAGCATGACTATATGTCAGGAGTCAACAAACAGTTTCTATAAAGATCAAGACAGTAGATTTTTTCCACATCTGGGGTCTGTCACAACTAGTCGCTACCACTGTAGCACAAAAGCAGTCATATAAAATGCTTAAATGAATGGGTGTCTGTGCTCCAATAAAACTTTATTTCCAAAAACATCTAGAGAGCCTGGTTTGACCATTAGACCACAATAAGACAGCCCTTGCTATGGGTAAACAGGGAGTGACCAAAAGAAAGAAGTTTGGGATTCTGGCTAATTATTAGCTTCAAACTAACCATGTTTCACCAAGGATCTCCCAGAATTCCTGACCAGAAACTTTCTGACAATATGGAAATAACATAAACAAGACATTTCTGGTGTGGCAGCAATAACTACTACAATATAACTAGAGAAAATTGCTTTTATTTAGGAGGCTGCTGATTTGCAATTGATACAGTGTCTTAGGCTACAAGCCAAAGCTGGGCATCTCTTGAGATGACAGACTTGTAGTTAACTGCTCTCGTGACAATAGTTTGAAATTTGACCTTTTTGCATAATATGTGTTTAGCTCTTGTTTGACTGCTCTGGCTAATTATTACTTTGCCAATTATTTTCTGGCATTTAGATTTGTCAGCGAATATAAGAAGCACCAATGATGATATCAAAGTATTTTCTTATGTCACTCTTTCTTTTGTTTTATAGGTTTCTCTTATTCTGCATGTATGAGACAGAAGGTGATAATCAATCTACCAAATGACCAAAAATGTTGATAGTTCAAGTTTCAAGATCCAGAAGAACACAAACTCCCAAAAGAAGCTCATATTCATTCTAGCTTGAAAAGGGTATTTATCAAGAAGTAAAGAGCAAGAATTTGGGTAATAGCTTAAGAGTTCATTTATACACACCTTTATTAAAAGGACTCTTTGTAGCCTCTGCTTACTATTATAGTTTGCTTATAAATCAATAGGTGATTTGATAGAGAAGATTAGAAAATGCAGAACCCGATACAAAATTTTGTGCAAATTTAAAAATAACTCATATAACATCAATCTCAAAATTACGTACTTGCATTCCTGCATTTCCTAATGATCCCTCAAGTTATACTATTATATTTTTACAGCCATTAGCACTGCCATTCACCAGAAACATAATGGTGTAATCACTCAGAGGTTCAAGGAAATGAAAGTCTCTCACATTTGCCTACTACCCTCTGTTGTCTAATATAGTATCAAATGTTACAACAGTGTAAACTCTTCCATACATGCAGATAAAATCCTCTGCGGGAGACAGCTGTGATGAACTGCCTAAAATATAGAGGTACTGTCTGATTTTTGAGAGAGGAATGTTCCCTCCCAAAGCAATTACCAACATCCCTTGTGTTATAAAATGCTTGTGTTCTAGTACAACTGCCTGGAAAGTGAATCTAGCTTCTTCCAGGCCTTTGATTACAAAAATGGAGGGTCACTCTTGTGGGGGAAAGAAGAAAGGCACAAAGAAGTCATCAAAACCCCTAGGAAGACATACACTTCTTCAATCCTGGAAATGGAAAAGAAGCCCATGCTTGACAAGTTAGTAATGATCCTCAGTAGAGCTTATGAGAAACCCTAAGCAGTCAGGATTGTCAGGAACAACAGCTAAGGACCCAAAGCAAGCATGAACGTGCAAACAAAAGAAAGGCACACACCAGAACCGAATGCCAGCAGATTCTATCAAATGCCTTCCCAGATTCACCAGCAGGATGATGTGCAATTTTCTGTGGGAACTCAAATACAACTTCATAACACTTTATGGAAACAGCAGGATTTTAAAAAGAAACAGGTTGATTTGGCCGGCAGGACCAGTTGATGACAGAGAGCAGAGGCAACTCAAAATATACTGCAGGAAGAACAAAGAGAGCAACACGTGTCCTATAAAACTCAGGTGAAGTGACTGCAGATGGGATGAAACTGTCCCTACTTATAAAAGGTGAACCATGTTTCATGAGACATTCACATTTTATGATTTAGCATGAGTCCCATACCAAATTATCATTCATCTCTGAACCTGGATATCTGAAACCCTTTATTTATAGGAAGGAAAAGGTCCCAATGACTGTACCATGTGAGGGATATCATATCCCCTATGTCTTCAAACAACACAATAGCCATTTTATTCAGGTACCTGTGTCTTCATTTTACAGATGAGGAATAAAATAACAAACTTGGCTTGAGATTACATAAAAACAGTGGAGGCTGGATGTGAATCCATATATCTGGCTTTAAATCCAGATTTCCCAACAAAGGCCACTCCCTTTTGCTTCTCTTTTGTGTATTCCACTATTGTTTCACAATAGGTTAAGTTTCTACAATGTGAAAAATGATCTCAAATTTCAAGAACTTAGAAAGTACTCTATGTACAGCTACCTCTCATTATTATCTAAACTTTGGAAAATTAAATTTTATCTTCAGTAAGAAGGCACTTCAAAAATAAATGAATGATTTTCCAACTCTTAATCAAGGTTAAATTCCATGACCTCTCTTTCTGTGTTAACCCCCTTTCCCTTATACCCAAGTGTTTTTATGTGATTTGATAAAAAATTAAATGTGAATTAAAATTCATTCCAGGGGAATTTGGCACCTCTCCTTGAGATGATTAGTGACAATTTGCAATCTCACAATCATGATAAATGATCGTTGTAATAAGGAGATGCTGAAAGGAGAGGCTCAATTGGTTCAAGTAGGAAAAGAGTCAGACATTCCATAACTGGGACTTAACTTCATTCGGTCTCTATGCCTTTTCACTTAACAAGCACTTACTACGTACCTCCAAAAAAGTTGGAACTATGCCAAATGCAGTGGACAGAAAACAAGTAAGAGATGGACTGTTCCAAAAATCTCACACACTCCTCGGGAGCCAGGCCCAAGCACAGATCATTAATGTAAGTTCATTGCAATGTCAGTTCCATGAGAAAGACCATATTGACCATATTGTAAAGGTTACCCAATCCCTCTATCTGCAGTTTGACTGGAACAAGAGTGACCACATCACCCAAGCTAGACCAATCAGAATAAAGTGTCTTCTCCAGGAATACAGAAATATTTGGAGGTAGAGGAGAGACTAATTAAAACAGGCTATCTTCTGGTAGTTGGACCTATAATGTACATACTTGGAAAATGTGAGATCAGAAACCCCTACTCATTGACATAAGCAGATGCAGAAGAAGCCAATTAGAAGAGTGAGAAAAGAATAAAGAAGGGTGGATATGTCTACACAATTGGAGCTATAGGATGGAGAGTCTACACACAATTTTCCAATTCCTAGTTCTAGTATCTTCCAGGCCTGGGTATAAATCTGCCTCTATACCTTTCGAGTAAATCTCCCATTTCAGCTTAAACCACCTTGAGTTAGTTTCACATATGTGGAACCCAGAAAGTTCAATTTAAGAAGTTCACCTGAACTTACAGCAAGTAAAATTATTGATAATTTCATAACCCACCCTGCATCCTCAATATGCTAGCACCCTACTAGCAAAAGCCCTTTAAAGCGGTCATCATGCCCACTCTTCCCTTTGTTTATCCATACTCTGTCTTCATCTTCTTAAGAAGTGTTCACCATTTTCCTTTGTACTTGGCTCACATAAGAGTTAGCCGTTTCAGAGAATACAATCTTAGGCTGCAAAAGCTATGGAACCCATTTACTATCTGACCCTGCACACATCTTGGGCATCTAGATGCCTAAGTACAATTTGATGATTCTAACAAGTCTGTCTGCCAGTTTCACTTGCTAAGCAAATGTTAACAACCTTAAACGCTTGTGATATATATACTACTAAAGAAATAATACTCAGATGGAAAAGATATATGGCCTGGGGGATATAGGAATAGGGGAAGACATATAGGAAACATATAGGTAAAAACATCTTGACTTAGTGCTTGCTTGCGTCAGTCATGAGGAAGATCCTGCAGTGTGGCAATTCCCTATCCAAGACCCCAGTGAGGGCTTGTATTCCTTTGCAGCTGCCAGGGGAATTGGAGGATGTGACACACACTCCATGGGAAAACAGCCCAGAGTTTAGGAAAAAAAACACACACTACTCAACTGTCACATTTCCTAAATCACTCATGAATATATTTCCATATGCACTCACAGCCAGATTATTTCAAGTATGCCCCATCTCGTCTACCACATCAAGATTTACAAAAAAAGGGAAGCTGAGGATGTGGGTGGAGGTGGGAGAGAACATGTCCTCTGGGCCAGCAGCATGAGTTCACAAGTTTAACATTTCCATGCTAGCCCTATAGCCAAATATCAATCTTTCCATTCCTTCTGCAAAATAAATAACCATATCTAAAACATAAAAACACAGCCTCTTTATTTTCAGACCAATCCTTCAGCAAAATAAGCCTTTGGGAGAACACGAGACCTTCAATTTTGCATCTAAAACTCAGGCTACCAGGAATTCTGTGTTTGACCTGGTCCCAACCACCACAAATGCAGTACGAACTAAGAAAATATTTTTTTATTCTTCACTGCAAAAGGAGCAGAATTCCCTAGCATTTCTGAAGGTTTTATAAATCAGGAGAGCAGATACCAGAATGGTGAAGGCTGACACATAAAAGGGTGTTAAAGAAATATTCAAGAATTGGTAATATAAGATCGACGGAAAATTTATTATTTTAGCATATGGGGAATTTCCAGAATATATTTAAAATCTAAGTAGGATATGTAAAAATGGGTGGGTGGTGTGGAATCTACAGAATTCTCGTCTGACGTGAAAACACTCAATTCTCTGCTTCAGTCTGCTCATTTCCCCCTGGGGTAATATGCAAGAGTTCAGTCTCTGATTCCACACACATGGGTTTGAATTCCAGCTTGAATTCCTCTTGTTATCCATGACCCCTGAGCAAAATTCTCAGCCTGTCTTAGACTCTCTTTACTGTTCTGTGAAATGAGGATGATAATCCTCACTTTACTGGGTAGCATTATAAAGACTTAAGAGAGACCTTTCTACAATGCATTAACACAGTGCCTAATGCAGAGTACGTACTCATACATGCTAGCAAGTCTACAGTAATTTGTTCATGTACTTAAAAGCAAATGGAAGAGGGAAGTGAATGCAATTTGCCCAAAGTCATAACTGGACTGTAAAAGACATTAGACATAACACTACTCAGGAAACCTATAGCCTTGCATTTTACTCAGTAAGGTTCCCAGAGTATCTTTCCCAGTGTATATTTGAGACTAGAAAATATATCTCTTTTTAACCCCCTTTTCCACCAAGATTTGCTAAGCAGCTGTGGGGCCTGTGGCAATTCTGCCTCTTGACCCTCCATCCCTCTTATCTCCCCCATGGTATCCTTGTCTATCCTCATCCACTACCAGTGTATACACATTTTATCACCTAGGAAAAGCAAAGGAAAGAACTGGCATTTACACACCATTGCCTCTGGCCTGCCTAGCTGAGATGCACCATTTCAGAATCTCACAAACCCATGAATGGCATCCTTCTTTAACTCACTGGGCACCAAAAGACAGGGAAAACAATGCAAAAAAAAAAAAAAAAAGGTAATCATTATTGGGAGCTTCTTATCTTCCAGGCAATGAGATAAGAGCTTCTTTTGCATTATCTCTTCCAATATCCTCAACAATCCCACCCAAAGATCCCCCTATTTTGAATTTGAAAGTTAAATTAAACATCTCAATAATCCTTTTTTTTTTTTTTAAATATATTTTCATACCATTCCATTTTAAAGATGATGAACCTGGGGTCCAAAGTCAAATAGCTCATGAGTGGTGGAACCTAGTTTTGGATTCACAGAATAGGAGCTGTTCAACTCTCCCACTGGAGAACTTTAAAGAAATGGGAGGCCCACGGGACTTAGCTATTTATTCCAGGGAGATACAATGTGTATCTTTCAAACTGGAGCAATTATAGGATAACATTTAAAAAATGAGAATTTATTCAGGACAGGCTATATCCATACATGTTCAAGGAAAGCACACACACACACACACACACACACACAATCCATGGGGGAGGATTAATCAAAGAAGTTATTTGAAGGATATAAAAATTGAAGCTTTAGTATTTCAGTTCATTATTTGTGACCTGCTTCTGCCACATGAGAGAGGAAGAGGGATCTTCCACCTAGGTAAACTATCTACTCTGTCCTCCCTGCCTCAATTCAAGCTGTCTCACTACCTAAATGAGGGTAATGATGATAATGATGATGTCAATGATGACAATCACTATAACAAAAGCTACCATTAATTGAAAGCCTACTTTGCATCAGAACCTGTGCTGAGTTTTATGTGCATGATTTCATTTAATGGTCAATGGCAATAAGGAGTAACAGCAACTGTTCTCCCCATTTTAAAGACAATGAATCTGAGATTTAAATAGGATAAGTAACAGATTTAAGGTCACACGTACAATAAGGGGCAAAGATGGGAGCAACTGCCAGGAATCATAACCTCTATGTGTCATATGCTAATCACTTCACTGTCCTTACCATCCTCCTCACCTAATGCATGGGTTCTTGAACTTCAGTGAACATCAGAATTACCTGGGCAGCTTGTTAAAACAGATTGCTTCAGAGGTACGGGTCTATGAATGGAGCACTGGGTGTTATACGCAAACAATGAATCATGGAACACTACATCAAAAACTAATGACGTAATGTATGGTGATTAACATAACATAATAAAAAAAAAAACAAAAACAGATTGCTGTCCCCACTCTCTGTTACTCAGTAAGTGTGGGGTAGGGAGAGCACAAGAATCTGCATTTCTAACAAATTCCTAAGTGATGCTGATACTGCTGGTCCTAGAATCATACTTTAAGAACCATTCACGTAATAAAATCTTCTGTGCTTTTGCACCTGCCAATGGGAGAATAGCAGTACCAAACTCATAGAGATCCGGAGAGTATTTAAAAAGCTTAGTGCAAGGAAAGCTCTTGGAGCTAGCATCTCAGGCAGAGTAAACGAGCTGCACATTCTGGTATTGGTCATTATTGTTGTTTTCCTTGTTTAAGGCCAAGCTCAAATTTTCTAAATAATCTAACCAGAATAATTTTCCTTTCCACATCTTAATATTGCCCTTGTGCCATTGCATGATGGTACAGTGATTACATTTTACTGTATGTTGCATATATAGATATTTAACTTTCATGATATATTGTCAACACTACAAGGCAGCAAACAAATGCCAGTTTATATTGTCTTCCTGTCTTCCACAGTGCCTAACACAGTGCTCCATGAGCATTTATTAAACTGTTGCTTAATAATGAAATGATTCAAAAGCAGAGAGTGAATCTAGAAGAGATTTAAATTGTACTATTAGAATCAATTTAGCAGAAGATTTAGTAAGATCCCTTAGGTCTCCTGATTCAGAGTCTAATGCCAGCCCTCAGTTTGTTTCACAGACATAGCTGTACCCATGGAAGAGGAGATAAACAGCCAATGTAATTACAGTGACATAATGGTTACACTTTTATAGCTGAGGGGAGCAGCAAATAGGATTTTAAAAATCAAATTAAAACTGTCATCCCACAACATTAAGTTTCCAGAATTTTCATTTTTTAATATTAATGATTTTTTTCCTTCAAAAAGGAACAAACAATGCTAATTCTACTGCTACAATACTGTTAATGAAGAAATAAAGAATAATTTATCATTGCATAATTAACACAGTACAGTTAAGCATGTTTTAATGATTTTGTATAATGGCCTCTCATAACTAGATGATACTTGTTAGTCATAGTGGGGAAAGAAAACTATCCAAGGAATCATTAATTGAGATGGATAAACTGACCAGGTTTTATTTCATTCTTTTATATAAAGTGTTTAAAATATTTCTTGGTGTATTTTGGCATTGTTTTATTCCTGAGTCTGTAGGTGACCATATGGTTAATAAAGCATTTTTACTGAGTCAAGAAATGAAAGCCTAAGGAATAAAAGGCTAAGAACGCAACCCATGAAAATCAACAGGCTTTCTTCTTCTTTGCTTCCAAATGGTAAAAACTCTTAACTTTGCAGGTGCGTGAGACTTCGAAGGATAGTAGAACACTGTTATCTTTAGCCACCTATAATACCTTAAAATCATCAGAATTAATGAAGAAATGTACTGGAATTTTCTGTTTAAAATATTTTAGGGGCCAGGAAGTATGAAGAGAGGAAAAAATCAAAGAATATGAGTTAAAGTTGGTAATAAACATGATCTTATAGCTACTCTTTCTTTTGATGGTGTTACCAAAGATAGATTCTTTGAGTTATTGAAGGTTGTATCTATAGCAAATGCTGCAAAAATTTCAGTATCTACATTCAATCAAAGCAAGTGCATATTCACGTTTGAGTTATTATGGGGTAGGGGAGTGAAGAGGTGGGGTTGACAGAGTTACCTTTTGCCCACTGGAGAGGTTTTAAACAAGTGACCTACATGGCCACAGCCAGCCTGAAGATACATTTATTTGACTCACATATTACTTAAATCATATTGTAGTTAGTGTTCAACATATGCAAATTGAGAAATTACACTTATAAAATATATATTTCCAGCTGCTCTTTAGAAATCAGATCATTTAGCAACGCTGAACCCATAACATACAATCTGCAGAACAGTGTTGGGGGCTGTCCCCTTTTAAAAAGCAGGGACTTGTGTCTCCAGATCTCTAGTTATATGTATTCTCTATTGTCTGACACTCAATCCTACTTCATCATTTACATTACCTGCTTGACTCCTGTTGATATTTACATTTTTTACCTTGAGCTACTATATCTCTAGCACAGTGGTTCCCAAAGCATGGTCCCCAGACCAGTAGCATCAGCATCACCTGTGAATTTGTTAGAAATACAAATTCTCAGCCCTCTCCCAGATCTACTGACTCAGAAACTCTGGAGATAGGACCCACCGCTCTGTGTTTAGCAAATCCTTCAGGTGATTCTGATGCCCATTTAAGTTTGAGAATCACTAGTCTAGCACATTCCTTTTGCATATCCAAGCCTTAAGATGCTTATATATTCTTGGCTTGCTTTCATTTCCAGAAACCTATGAAGGATCAATAATAGTAGGGACATTAGCAAAAACCTTTTTGTTCTTGTCAGTGGTACCATTGCACAAATTGAAACAAAGGGACAGAGAATAGTCTCCTGAGTAAAGCCACTACCCTCTATTGCTTAGGTTTTCTGTATTCCAGTTGAAGTTTTAATAGTTACGATGATCAAGTTTCATCCATGTCTATACGTATTTCTAAATGGCAAAGTGTTTTTTTGACAGAAGGAAGCTAAGGGAGGAAGTAAGAGCCGGTTTCTGATACCATGGAATTCTAAACAGCAAAGTCCAAGACAAAAATGTTTTGTAGCACTTCCACATCACTTCACCTACTTCCTCATAGGCTAAGCACAGATCCAACGGCAGGGGATGACACAAGAGCATGGAGAGTACAAGGGTGGTTCATTTGGGAGACAACAATGCAACGGACTGCCACAGTATCTGACCACGTCTATGAGCAGCTGAACCAACATCAGCAGCCACATTTCTCTGGACTTTTTATTACATTAGCAAATTTAAGCTCTATTTTTTAAGGGTCTTTCATTTGAGTTTTATTTGCAGCTTAACACATTCCTAACTGGTATGGACACTGCATCCACCACATACATGAAAAAAGATGAAAAAATTGCATATAAAAAACATATAAAACATACTATCTCCAAATTATGGTTGGTAAAAGACTATGGAATTTCCTCTTTCTTTTCTTAAAATTATCAGTATCAAGTTTCAAAGGGCATTCTTAATCTCTTGCTTTGTGAAATATGGAAAACAAATGGGTGTATATTTCTCTTCATCTCACCTTGGCACACAATTTCATTAATTTTGACCATATAAACTCTTAGTCTTTATCTTTCAAAATGCAACAGTATAATCTTGGGAATCCATACAAAAACTTACTCTCACAGATCTTAACTATTACCCTTCTTTGGATCTTTTCTAGCTCCTTTCTTGACAAGTTTTAATTACTACATTACTTTATACTTCTGTGTACTATGTATATTTTCCATTTTATTTATGACACATTTACAGCTCACTGGTCCATTTAACTATAGCATAAACTTGAAAGAGTTTATGATTGCGAACCCTTTCTTGACTCATTTTCTAATACTTTTCTGAGTTTTCTTTGCTTAATTTTCATCTTTGTATAATGAAACTCTACACTTTTTTTAGTTGCCTGGTTGCTTTGTTTTGTTTTGCCTCAATTAATTTGGCATTTCATCCCCAGAAAATATTAGATACTTATGACTTGATTCTTTTCTTTCCAAATAATTCATTCCACACTGATTCCTGTCCTACCAAAACGAATTAGGAAATAACCAAAGTCTTAGCTACAGGGATATGTGTTGCAATACTGTTTATAATAACCAACTGTCTGGAAACAATTGGTTATCCAAAAATAGGAGAATGAATTAATCAATTATAATACCTCACACAATGCAATATTTTGCAACCTTCAAATGGAATGCAAGGATACATATCTGTATGTATAGCAGTGGAAAAAGCAGGGTATAAGGCATTACATAGGGTCTGATCTTATTTTATGGTGGGGTAATAAAGGAAAGCTGTATTACCCTTTTTGCATATTCTATTTTATCTATATAACCTAATTTATTGATATAGTGCCTTAAGCTCTTCCATCAAAATCTTGATCTATATGCCTGTCAAATAGAAAGATCCCATCTCAGCATGATGATGCATGAGAAAGAAGCATGATTTTTAACTGAGAGCATTGAAGAAAAATGTAGGTATCTTTACTGAGATGTTTTCAGAGTATACGCAAATATTAATGGAAAATTGCATCTTACAATATTCAGCAAAATTCCTTATCTTTTCACACAGGAAAACTTCCTAAAAGTTGTTTTACCACTTGATCTCCCCCAAATCTCACACCACATAGCAGTTATTCCACTTCCTCTTTTCTTTCCCCTAAAGCCCTCCAAAACTTCTCTCCCTATCTCTGTGTTTTTCTCTTTTCCTAATGTCCCCTTCCCTTTCTAGCTACTTTTTCACTAAGTAAATCAGTCTAAATACATTATTCTCTTTCTGTTTAGTCTATTTATATCTCCGCAAATTTTGATAGAGAAGCAGTCAAACAAAAGACCTCCCTTACCAATGTGGCAGAAAGGGGATAGGAGGACAAAGAATAAATTTCACTGGTTCATGAGAGACTATGGACTCTGAGAAACAAACTGAGAGTTCTAGAGGGGAGGGGGGTGAGGGGATGGATTAGCCTGGTGATGGGTATTAAAGAGGGCACGTACTGCATGGAGCACTGGGTGTTACACGCAAACAATGAATCATGGAATGCTATATCAAAAATTAATGATGTAATGTATGGTGATTAACATAACATAATAAAAAATATTCTGATTATAAAAAAAAATTTCACTGGTTCTTCAACATCTGTATTATACTTTACTAATGGTCCTTATATTACATTATACTTTAAGGTTAATACAATACTTTGATTTTAGTCCCAATTACAACTTCTATAAACATCTATTACTTTTATAATCCATTAAAAAAAAAAAAGATAAATGCCAGCAGCAGAAATTACCTGGCAGTTTGCATTATTCCCACTGCTCTATTAAGGGAAGGGCCCATCATCTCCACCCTTTGTTTCTTTGGTTTAGATCAGTTACTCTTGACAAAGCATGCTTGACCAAAGTATTTTATTCCTCAAGCACTGGAGAGTTGTTTTAACTCTGAAAAGTTTTAACTCACCCATTGTCAAGGGTCACCAACCCGGAATGCCTGTAACATTTGTAGCCAGGGACTACGCAAATACCAAAACCACATAGACAATATCTAGCTCATTCACTTGCATCTCATGCAGTGCAAGTGGGCCAGCTCCAGAAAACATACCCAAAGGCACTTCATCACATACAAGGTGGGCACCACTTAGTGTAGGATCACATCCAAACACTGAAAACGAAAGCCAAAGCTAAAGCCAAAAGAATGCATAATGAATGGGAATAAAGAGCATTTAACAAAACAGCAATCACAAGCCTCATCAAGTTTCCCAAGACATTTTAGGAACTGCTATCAAAAACTCATTGTTTCCAAACATCTCTTTAATAATCCTGAGTTCCAAACAATTCTGCAGAGAAACAAAAGTGTGATAGCATGCGTCCCAGTGGCATCACCATATACCTAATGAAGAACAAAGTAGAAAGTAAAAATAAAACTTAAATCACACCAAATTTCAACTTTGAAACACATGTACCTGAGAGATACTGTTTCATTTAAATCAACACTGACATAGTCTACATTTGCTAGTTGGAGGTTTTTGCCTTAACTGAAATAGCCTATAGTTTCTTAGTCTCTCAAAACACTTTTACTTCTTGTAAGTGGACAAACGTCAAACAAATGTAGCTATAAACATCAAACCAGCAAATAATTGAAATCTATTTGAAATAGAAAGATTTATAAGTACCAATGGTTTGCATAAAGCTCACAAAAAAACATACCAAGAAGAAAAAGGGGACAGGACTTTATAGTCAGCTTGTCATTCCCAATTAGCACCAATTCCCTAAACTATTTCATTCATTCTTGCAAAGATAAGTGCTTTTAAATGGGAAACACGCCTTGAAGAAAGAACATGGCTTTTAGCAATCACCCTTGGAAAGAGGACCTTCATAATGGTGTAATTTTTGATACATTAAATAAAAGTCCTCATTACAACCATCTAGTAAAAAAAGGATTTTAGTCTTTACTTTATTCTAAGTGTGGAAAAATTACAAAGAAATAACGTTTGCCATTCACGGGTGTGCAATTGGCAAGTGTCAATAAATATTATTAAAAATCTTTTAATGATTCTCCACTTATTCTGCAATTTGACAGACCTACGGACTACGATTTTGAGTACAGAGCTCAAGAGACCAGAAAAAGAACTTTCATAGCACAGAATATTTAACCACATGGAACGAACAAAAATAATTTCTTAGTAGGAACAAATGATTTCTTATCACATAGGATAAAATCTAAATTCACTTGTTCCCATGGCCTATGAGGAACTAGTTAATCTGGCATCTTCTGTCTCACACCATCAGCCATACTGACTCCACTCTGGACACAAGGATCTTCTTTCTGTTCCTTGAATCAGCCAAGGACAATCTCTCACAGTGCATTAGCACTTAACTGCTCCCTCTTCCTAAAGGGGTCTGAGCTCAGAGCTATGTATGGTGGCCCTTGGACTCCTCACCATTCGGCTTTCAGCTCACATGTCCCCTACACAGAAAAGTCCTTCCTGGATTGCCTTATTTAAATTCAACACTCACTCATTATTTCCTTTCAGATAGCTTTTTTAAAATTATTTTTACTTCATCATCAGTAGTGATTACTCTCCCTAATAATCCACTTATTTTTTTCTATTTATTGCTGAGATCCTTCCCTTTTTTTTGGGGGGGGGTTGTGTAATGTAACTTCCATGAGAGAAAGAGACTTATATTTTCCAAGTCCAGTAAATACTTGCAGACTGCATAAGAGAAGGTAGAGAAATTTAAGACAAGGGCTGGTTAATCGGCTGACCCAGATAGAATCTACCCTATCCTGGAAGTAGGATAGCTGGATGAAGGAATGACTTTGACATAGATGCATAATAGAGAGCTTCCATTTCATCTCCATGTGGAGCACAGCAGGGAGGAGAGCCCTTTCTCTGCGCATTCAGCACTAAACATGGTTCTGACACAAATGGCTTTCTTCCTGAGCTTTGTTTGAAGACTTTGAATGAGGAAACTCTTAGGTGGGAAAGATCTGAAGAAGCAGATGTTTCTGAAACTGCCCTTTCTCTCTTGTCACCCTTTCTCTCCCTGGTTCTGCACACTTTTACTGTGATCCTTGGAAGCTCGGAAGTTCATGGTCACCATGCCAGCTGATCTTTAGGAGTGTAAACTGTTCCCTGGTTAATCCTTACTGAAGTGCAGAACATGTCTTTTCTTTTCCCTATATGTCAATCAAGCAACTTGTACTAAAAATCTCAGAGAAAGGAAAAGCAAGAGATAAAATAATTTGCCAACTTTATTTTAAATTGATTTGGCAGGCAAGCTTTAAATGTGCCTATCCAAGTTCCTTTCCCTTGTATATAATCCCATCTGAGGGAGAAAAAGTAGACATCATGGTCATAGCAGAATCTTCAAAGTTTTATCTTGCAATAAATTTAGATTGTTGTTAATTCTAGAATATTGATTCAAGGCCAGGCATTCAACAAGCATTTAAAGAGCACCAACTATATTCTTGAGTAAATGTAAACTGCTGTAGCTCTGTATGCACAATGTAATTTAAAGCTAAACAGTGCTTGTAGCTCGGGGAAAGGCATAGATAATAAAGTTTTAGTTAAAGAGCACCAATTAACTGTGCACTAAACATGGCCCTAGACACTGCATAGTTGGCAAAATTGGGGGGGAGGACATAAGTGATTATTAATATATTAATCATCATAATGAGTAGAAAAGAAACTATTACTGTCATCACAGATGCTAAAACATCACTTAAGAAAACTCAACTTCTACTCTTAGTTTTAAAAATATATCTATTATTTGAGAAATAAGTTTCAACAGCTATTTTAACATGAAAAAATTGCTAAGGTTTTATTTTTTTATTACTTCTACATTTAAAAATAATTTAATTTTCTTGACAACTTTGGAAAGAAGGATTTTCATTTTGTTTTGTTTTTCTCATTAAGATGTCAAATCTAAGCCTCAAAGAGGTTAAGACACTTACCCAAGCATACACAATTACGAAGTCAAGAACAAGGACTCAAATCCATGTCTAACTCCAAAATACATGTTTTTTGCATTCATCAGGTTGCCTATATGGTCACAATATGAAAAGATTAGGTAATATTATACTGAATTACACTTCCTGCCAGAAAGCTATGACATTTGAGGTCAGAATTAATCATCCAGCTGAACATATGTAAAATACCTGGGAGAAACTGAAATGTTATAAGTGTTAACTTGGCATGAGACGTGATGTTAACTTTACTCAAGAGTGATCTAAAGGTGAGGTGCCTGGGTAGCTCAGTTGGTTAAGTATCTGCTTTCAGCTCAGGTCATGATCCCAGGGTCCTGGGATTGAGCCCCGCACTGGGCTCCCTGCTCAGCGGGAGCCTGCTTCTCCCTCTCCCTCTGCCTGCCGCTCCCCTGCTTGTGCTCTCTCTCTCTCTGTGTCAAATAAATAAATAAAATCTTAAAAAAAAGTGATCTAAAGGCAATAATCAGATTGTGTTGAGGGTGCACAGAATCAATGTTCAGTTGAACCAATCTAGCAGAATCACTAGTTGTTGGCCTTGCTCCAGGTTCTCCTCTTCTGCCTCAGTGCACGTCTAGATTATCTTTCACTGTCTCCTTTGCAATTTATAATTGAGATCTACCAATAGAAAGGGAGCAGAAGTGATATGGACCATTCCCAGGCAAAACCCATAATCTTAGATGCTCCTTTCCCTGCATAGTAGGCCAAAATGAAAGTGATCCTGGAAGATATATGTTGAAGATGGCAGAGTTTCTATCAGCCTGGGTCTTTTCCTCCCCCAAAACAGTGTGAAAGAAAACCACCCACTGTTATTCACCTGCCTACTATTGTTATTGAGGAATAAATGATTTCTTTGAGCTATTTTACAACAGTAGTTGGCCTGCCTTAACAAATACAACTAGATTCCATCACACTTGTTGAACTATATGGAAGGCTAATATTTCCCCAAGCTCTGGGCTCAACATTTCCTCCTCCTCCTCCTCAATACCTTTCTTTATCACCTTTGGCACTTCTATTCTATAGGTTTCTTGGTTTCTGCAAAGTTTTCCCTAACCTCTCCCTAACCTCAAAGAGGATATTTCATAGTCCTCTAAAATTTCCTGTTTTGTGTTTCAGAAGCATGGAGCAAATTAACCTTATGAACCCTTACTTGAGCAGATGCCAGGAGAACTCCATCATACTAGGCCCCGAGAAAAGGCCTGACTTTGGCCCTGAATACATTTTTCTACCTTGTTTAGTTTTCCTGAGCAATCTTTGATGAGAATTTTTCTGTATTTCAAATGCAGATAATGCTTTATCTCTTGTGATGCTAACCTGAGATTTACCTTGGCACATAGTAGGCATTCAAATATTTATCAAATATTATTTATCCTTCATGTCTTCAAGAAGACTGAGATAAAGTTCCAGTGTTATAGCTTTGTACATCAAGACAACATTACACCCTGGGGCCCCTGGATGGCTCAGTCATTAAGTGTCTGCCTTCAGCTCAGGTCATGATCCCAGGGTGCTGGGATCGAAACCCACGTTGGTCTCCCTGCTCCGCAGGAAGCCTGCTTCTCCTTCTCCCACTCCCCCTGCTTATGTTCTCTCTCTCTCTCTGTGTCTCTCTCTGTCAAATAAATAAATAAAATCTTAAAAAAAAAAGACAAATTATACCCAAAGTATAGCTAACAAACGAAATCTCGAAAATTTACACAATGGGCAAAGAAGTATATTGCCTCACTGAACTATGGTCCAAAGTCAATGTGATTTTCTTAATCAAACTGAAAAATCTCACAGGTAAAATTCATAGGGTCATTGAGATGTCCTCCACCTTTTATTAAGATGAGGTAGGCCCAGACCCTTGGCCATTTTTTGGCACTGGTGGAGAATGCAAACTGGATATCATGAATTTGCCCAAAATGGTTAATCTGGAAGCAGTGAGAGGGCCTTACCTTGTGTCTGTTCCTCATTAAGAAAAATTAAACAAAATACTCCTTCTTGGCCCCTCCCAATTCCAAGTGAATGAAGGACAGAACGAGACAGTAAAAACATCATCTAAAAGTATAGCACATATATAACATTAGGCATTAGCATGCGTTTTCATTGTTTTAACCCCTACATTATTAACATTAATGTTTGTGTTTGTAGATTTCCTTATAGAATAGTGTTGTTTCATTGTTTTATTTATATAGTTTTGTGTGCTGTGAGTCTTCTTGAATGTAGTTATTTGCTTGAAACCAAAGAGCCCCCTCAGCTGAAAGGAGTGTGTTGTAAAAGTTAATTCCGAGGTCCAGCCTCACATGCCCACGGAGCAATAGAAGCATGAGAACTGGCTGTATATGCCAGTATGTATATGTATAACACACTCCTTTTCCTTCCAGATGCCACAGTCCTTCTGAATGTATTCAGAATATAAAGATTCTAATCATCAGCACTGTTTCCTATTCAGGGATTTAAAACACCTACAAGCTGAAGTTGTATCCATAGAGAATGGTCCCCATTCTACTTCCATTTCTCAAAGTTTATTCTTCCTCAAAATAGAGAACCAATTTGCCTCAATATATCACCACTTGGCCAAATGAACCCAAAACTGTCCAATCAACATAACCTCTCAAGCAAACAAACTAGGAATGGGACTCATGAAAGAAATATGGTTGGCATTTACATCTATCACTATACTTCTCAGAAGCTGTTCACTAAATCTATTCACTCAGCAGCATTCTTAGACACTAAAATTTTTGTATTGAGATGCACAATATGACAATCAAATAACAGGTCAACACAGTAAGCTTCTACAACGCAACAGCTTTTCAGCAAGACACATTTCTCTCTGTACAGGGACTTGCCACAGTGCGGGAACAAGTGGGATGGAATGGTCTCGTGTCTCAGATCAGAGAGCCAAAGGGTGCAATACATGCCGACTCCCCTCACACAATACTCCCATCCAATAAAGCCATCTGGATGCCATACTATTTATCAGTGCTGTGCAATAGAATATAATGGGAGCCACAAATGTAAGTCACACATGTAATGTTACATTTTCTAGTAGCCACATTAAAAATTAAAAAAGAAACAGGTGAAGTGAATTTTAGTAATATATTTGATTTAACACAGCATATCTCAACTACATTAATTTCAACATGCAATCAATATTTTAAAATTTGTTAATAAGTTATTTTGCATTCTTTTATTCATATTAAGTCTTTAAAACCTACTGTGTATTTTATACTCATAGTGCATCTCAACTTGGACTAGCCATATTCTAAATGCAAAATAGCTGCATGTGGCTACCATACTGGACAGCCAACTTTATGTTTGGGAACAACATCATGTGCTACTTTCCTGGAATGATCCCCATTACCACTCAATTCTCCACTTAGCTAGGCCTATTCACACTCAGAGCTCAGAATTATTTATTCGACACATATTTATTAAGTGAACACAATATTCCAGGCAGTGTTTTAGGGTCAAAGGATAAGGAATGGACAAGGCAATATCTCTCTTTCAAAGCATGGAAGTACAAACATTTACCCAGAGAGGCCTGGCCTGATTCCTTGATAGGATCTGTCCCTCTGTCATATGCTTTTATTGTGCACACTCTTCCTTCACAGGATGTTTCCCAATTTAAATCATTTGCCAAATATCTACCTTAATAGACTGCAAAGATCCATGAGAGCAAACATAACATCTCATTCACTGCTGCATCCCAAAGCCAACCCAGCACACTCTGTATCTGGCACAGAGTGGATGTGCAGAAATACTTGTTGAACATAAAGCAGAAAGGAGGGAAGAAGGAAGGGAGGGGGGGAGGAAAGAAAGAAAGAAAGGAAGAGAGAGAGGTAGAGAGATATAGACTGGTAGAAGATGAGGCAACTCTATCAATGATGTTCATTAGCTAAATGGCATAGCTAGGTGCCAAAATTTACCATTCTCTACCTTATTTATATTCACCCCTTTCTGAATCCTCCCAAGCTCCAGAGTCGGTACTTTATACCTTGTAGTTCATCTGCTATTTTCCTGGATTTACTTCAAAAATGCTTCAATCCTGGTTGTGTCCTAAAGATATGTATGAAGGGGCTATATATTTTATAGTCACTCCAGTAAATTTTAAAAACTTTTTTATCTAGTTTATATTGTATAATATACATTCAAAAGAAGCTGGCTCACTTTCACCACTGTCATCTCGCCAAGGATCGACACAATGGTTATAAGCAGCTCACACCTAGCTCTAATTACAGAGATATGCTGATATTTCCTTCCAGTGGCCTATTCACTCTTTACTAACTTAGTCAATCACCAGAATTCCTTTTTTAGGCCAATGATTTTTTCATTATTGCTTTTTTAGTTTTTGCTAGAACGTATCATCTATGCGTATTACACACTTTCAAATTTATGTTTCAATCAAACACTTCAAAATGTTTTATGACGTATATTGGTTTTTTTCATCTCTGTCCTCTAAATCCGTATTTTACTCATTGTCTCATTTATGTCCACAATCTACAGATTCAGCTAAGTTTGTCGATGCTGAAACCTTGCAGCCCTCCATCCCCAACCTTTCTCTAGGAAGGTCAGGGGTTTTCAAAGTGTGGTCCAGGTACCAGCAGCACAGACATCACCTAGGAACTTGTTAGAAATACATATCTTCAGGCACCTCCCAGACATACCAAATCAGAGAATCTGGGGATGGGGCCCAGCAATCTGTTGTTTTATGGAGCCCTGCAGGGGAGTCTGGTGTACAATCTGATGCAGAGTTTAAAAAGCATTGCTCTCAGCCAACCTCTCGCCCTGTGCTAGGGTGCAACATTATCAGAAACAGAAGTGAACTAACTCACTGGGCACTACATTTTGGAAATGAAATAGGGTATCATGATAGAGAAATGTATTTAGAGAGCATATTTAAATCTTGGAATAAAAAAATAAAACTATAAACTAAAATGAAATTTACAAAGAATGGCACAAGCATTTAAAAAAAAAAAAAAGACCCAAACTCTTAAATTGAAAATCCATCAAATTTCATTGTAAAGGGGAAAAGAAGTCACTGGGGCTATTTTAAAATCTACAACATTTCTGAAGTCAGATTCCAAGTTGTCTTTCAGTTTTTGTTTATAGTATTTTTAGATCTCCCTCTGCATGCTATGTTTTCTTTTAGACATACTGCCAACTTTTTGTATCTGTCATCTGGTTTTGAAAATGAGGTTTCTCATCATTTTTTAAGCATTTCACCATTTCAATTGTCACACTAATGCTTGGTACATCTGGAAGTTCCTATGATAGGATGGATTTAGAATCTACATTTAAAAGCGTGTCAAATAATTACCAATATTTAATTTCATGTTCCTTCAGAAAAAAAAAAAAAACCCATTAGTGGTTCTACAGCTCTTCTTCCGTGCCATCTCCTAAATTAAACTTCATATTAAAAAGACTAGATTCTAGGATTTCTCAGGCTTCACATTTTCAAATTTAAATTCAAAAAAGCAGAAAGAGCTGATATGGAATGAGGTGATTTATCCCAGGGGTTTGTTCTTTTTAACTATAAGATAAACCGAGAATCACAAGGGGGGGAGGAGGGGAAGAATCACATGAGTCGGGCTGGCATCCTCATGTTATTTTTATATGTGATTACATACTGCTTTGGGGTTTCTATTTCAAGCACTAGTCATTTATTTTTTCCTCCAATACAAATGTATTCTTGATGACTAGGATATCGTTCTAATTATTTTTAATAAAAATCATTTGGCACCCTTGAACTTTTATAGTGTTCTCCAAAAGGTTCAAAATATTAAACAAAAGTATCCTTCCATCCCCAAACCGCAATATGACTTCAGAAAGTTAATTAATGTCACATCTGAAAGGATTAGGCTGTGAAAGCTGTTTGAGATGGTGGCAGAGAGCATAAACTTGGGAGTCAAATTGCACAGGTATGGATTCAGCTCTGTCACTGACTCGCTAGATGACCTTGAGCAATTCCTTAAACGCTGTATTTAAATTTTATCATCTATAGCAAGTGTGGGAATTTATCTAGCTCTTGGATTGTTGTTAACAAGGATCAAATAAATCAGCTCATGTAAAAGGTCTGACACCTGATCATGACACCTGATACATGGTTTCAAATACTTAGGGATATGATTTTAATAATTGGTTGATCTCTGAAATGATGCCTTGATAAGAAGTTCTTTCAGTTAGGGACAAGTATATTAATACTTGCTGTCCTGGTGTTAGCTGATTTTCCATAAACTTGTCATAATGAATGATGGATAGGGGCTGGACAAATTAGTGGGTGGGTCCAAGAAGATTAGAGTAGGGAGTTTTCTTGAGAAGTTGAGGATAAGAAGTACCAGCAATCATCCATTCTTATCTATAGGTACCCCCCCCACACCTGCTCCTCTCTTCCCTACCCCACCTCTCCAACAAAAAAACCTCTCTCCATCATATACACACGAGTAAGCAGAAAGGTCCCCACTGCTCAGGAATCTGTGGGTAACATGCAGTTCTCTCCTGACCACTTTCTCCACCTAAAAGACAAAGGGTGCCTCGTTACACCACATGGAATGCTTGCCTTCGCTTGTTTGAAAACACCCCAGAGTTTTAGGCCATGATATGTATCCGTTTAACTTAGTCATTATACCTTTTATTTTTCTTCTGAAATATAATATTTAGATATACGTATTTAATATCATAATATGAAAACATAATAAAATATAATACACTATAAAGAAATATATAAAGAAATACAGATAGCCCACAATTGACAATGATTCAACTTACGATTTTTTGACTTTCATATGCGGTAAAATCTGTACTTTGAAAAAAAAAAAAAAAAGAAAGAAACTGAAAATCTGTACTTTGAATTTGGATTTTTTTCCTGTGCTAGTGATATGCAGTCTGATACTCTCCTGATGTTGGACAGTGGCAGGAAGCAGAAGCTCCCAGTCAGCCACATGATCCCCAGGATAAACAACCTATACACTTAAAACCATTCACATTTTACTTTCAGTATAGTATTCAATAAAATACATGAGATACTCAATACTTAGTTATAAAATAGGTTTTGTGCTGGATGACTGTGCCCAACTGTAGGATAATGTAGGTGTTCTGAGTACATTTAAGTGGACTAGGCTAAACTATAATGTTCGGTAGGTTAGGGGTATTAAATGCATTTATATGTTATATATAATATGTAAAAGTATATATAAATATATATTCCTTCATATAGTATATATTTATATACATACATATAAAGCCCATAAAAGCAGCAAACGTTCGTTGTAGAAAATACTGTGCATGAATATATGGATGTTTCCAGCCATTACATATAAAGCGGTACACCCATGCAAAATTTTGGTAACCCAAAATAAATAAATATATATTTATTACAGTTTATAGAGGTAGCAGTAATAACAATCCTTTCTTTTTCTCTTGAGTCCTAAACTAATTAAGAAGCAGTTAAGAGCTGCAGAGTATTAAATGGCAAAGCCTATGTCCCTACTCCCTTCTAGATGTAGAAAAGAAACGTCCACATCCCAGAGGGAAAAGGCATCTAGTTCCAGGAACCAGATCTACCCCTTCCCAACCCCTTGGTGACTTGTCCTTAGGGCAGGAAGACTAACTCATCTAATTGGTGAAAATGGGAAAAGGAAGTGAACAAGGGGCACTCTCTCTCCAGTCATGCCAGGAGAGGCCTGGCGTTGTTTGGGTCTACCTGTGATGGAGGGCCTGGGTTTCACTGGGGGAGGGGAAGTTCAACAGGTGACAAAGAGTATTATGAACGTGATATTCTGAGCTCCACTATCTGGCTCTTTCACTGCTGGTTTCCACCTCAGTTTGAGAGAAGAGAATGGGGTTATTCTTTGGTCCTTTATATATGCCCTTTGTGAGATCCAAATTACTATTCTACAAGATGCCTGAATCTTAATATGTTGAGAATGTTTTCCCTTGTCATTAAATATTCTTTCCTCCATAACACCATCTTTAATTTCTGTTCAGCATTTTTATTGTATGATGCTTTATACCTTATTGAGCCTCTTATATAAGATAATTGGATTTTAAAAAATTAAGTTGCTGTAATCAAATTTGCAAATAATATAAACATACTGTATTCTTTCTATACCATTCTCTTCATTTACTGAGGATGAATTGTTAAAAGAACACTGGCTGGGTCAACATATGTGAACATCTGAAATATTTTTTAAGGTACAGTGCAAAGTTGTCATTTAGAAAGTTTGGGTCATCTTATGCTTCCCTTACAAGTAAACGAGAGTACCTGTTTCCTTGAACACTTACTAGAGTTAAGGAATGGAATTAAAACAATATGTCATATTTCACTTCTCGAGATTTTATATGATTTAGGTAGTGGAAGAAAAGCCAGGGTGCATCCTTTGTTTGGAAGGCACTGTTTGACTACAGTTTGCCCAAGTGTGAAATGCCATATTTCCTTAAATCAAGTTACCTAATCTCTTGACATTAACAAATATTAGCATTTTAAAACCTGTTTTGAAATTAAGACAAAAGCAAACATCATTGCTAATGTACATCTGAGGGAGGAAGGAGAAAGAAACCATGGAAACCAGCAGAGGAATTAAAATGGCAAGGAAGAATTAGGCATCAGAACAGAACCAGCAATAGGCCAGATGAGGATTTTAATTGGAACCAATTTGACAAGAATTATAAGGCATTCCTTCGCATTTTTCTTTTTTTCTTTTTTTTCTTTTTTCCTTTTTGGTCATGCTTTTAGGAACCCTTGATAAATCTCACCTCCACTATACTTTCGCTTCTCATAAAACTCCTTAAAATACCACAGGCAGTCACTACACACAAACACAGCTCAATTTTTAGGCCACAGGATGGCACTCTGGGTGCATACAAATGATGAAGTGCCACTCTTCCCCCGGAAGAGGTTCTCTGTCCCTTGAGAGGTTCTGATAGACACTATTCCTTAGCCCTAACTCAAAGTCCAGCACCTATCCATGGGAGGAGTTTCTAGTGACTAAGATTTCTCCATTCCAAAAGCCCAGGGCTTCTCCTGGTTGTTTGTCTCCACATGTCAAATGCTGGCAAGGGGCTTGCTAGAACAACTAACCTCTTAGGCTTCTCACTTCCTTGAAGGTTACACCTATGGAGGGTGAGAATTTTCTTCACAGAAAGCAGAAATATCCCTGACATGAACACATCAGGAATGTAACCACTTCACTGCTTATGGATCACATAGTAAAAATGCATTTCCATATGGTTGATAGTTCTAAGCACCAAAAATAGCAGTGTTGTTTTTCTTTAAATACAATTAATGTTCTGTTGTGTGGGACTGAGGTTAACATGTGATAAATGCAGTTGTAGGTAAATCATACAGAAAATTTTTTTTCCATATTTGGACAATTGAAGTTGTCCTTGTTATTATAGGTATCATCATGATTACTGTTTAGCATCAAAATGTGATGTAAAAAGAAAAGCATCCTTAAGCTTTAAATGTTAAGATTTCTGATATAATCATCAGAACATTAAAAGTATAATAGTAAGAAGATTTATATTAAAACCACAATAATGATTTCCACTGATGGAAAGAAAGAGGAAGGAGTTGCCAGGCAAGTCATGGGGGATGGGGAGTGGATGATAAAGAAACAGTGTGGGTGCAAAGTGAATTCCTGTCAAGGAATTATAAGAAAATAATTCAAAATTTAAAATAGGACAAAATGATAGGAAGACATGAATGTCAAGCTAAGGTTTCTTTAAGGCACACCTCAGACACAGAATGAAGGCCTTGGGCAGAGATGCTGTGTGATGAGAACACTGTTTTAAGATCAATCAGGTATCAGTGTGGCAAAAATTGTTTTTTTTTTCACTTCAAAAAAGAGGTGAAAGCAGAGAACCTGAAGGCATGGAGGTGTGTTAGAAGGATCCTGAAGGTGACTAATGTAACAAGGGCTCAGGCCAAAGTGGGGGCACAGGAAATGTAGAAAAATCTGCAGGTTAGAGAGATACTGGGAGAAATATGGACTGTCCAAGCTAGGTGACTAAGTGACACTGGTAATGAAGCCTTCAAAATCACAACTTCAGATAGCCCAGCATCTTGAATGAACACAACCTCCAATCCTCCTAGCTCACTACAATAATTCTCTGAGCAGATCTCCAAGGACCCATTTTTCTTCTTCTGTATTCCCCTCCAGGCTTCATTCCTTTTCCTGCTCCACCAGAATAACATCCTCAGAAATAGCCTCAGTTCCCTTGCCCTTCAATTTATTTGGCAAAACCCTGGGTAAACACAACCAGCCATCAGGTATTTCCCACCCCTACTGCATCCATGCACATTAACAATGATGGGTCTTACCCAATAAAACAGAAGGATGTAGATATAAATCCAAGAGACATGGCCTTCAAATTTCCAGAAATTTTACTACATTTCTTTGCTATCTTCCATCTCTACCCTCAGCAAATATGGTAAGCATTTTCACACCGTCTCCTTACTTTTATCTGATCATCTGGCCTCATTCCCTTTAAGAATCTCTAGAAACTATGAGATGGGAACTTCATTTCAAATCTAGATACTAACTGGGTCTGCACCCATTTTTTTCCTGCTCTTTTATTACAATGAGAAAAATTTTCTTCCTTCCATTAAGTGACAAAACTTTTACATGTGCACAGGATCTGAGTCCTATTACTCCTGAAAGGTTTTTCTTTTGCACTTTTAGTCTCACACTCTATAATTGATAGTTCTCACTCACACATGAACATAATCAAGAATATCATTCATTTAATTATCAAAGGTTTGATGAGTATCTGCTATGTATCAGGTGTTCTATAAGTCAGGGATAGATAAATTAAAAAGAAAAAAACAAACAGACCAAAAAAAAAAAAATCCCATGGAGTTCTAGTCTCTGCTAGTGCTAATGTAAGTCTCATCTCAAAACAAACAAAACAAAAAATAAAAATAAAACAATCCAATTCCATTACCACACAGTCTTCTTCAGCTACCAATCATTACTCTGTTCTACTTCTAGAAAAACTCCTTCAGATTGTGGTGTACATATAATGTCCCCACTTTTTCATCTTGCAATCATTTTCAAATCCCCCAATCTTGCTCCTATTCCCATCACTCCACTAAATCTCTTCCAGCTCAGGTGTCAAAAAATATCCATGTTGCCAAATCCAAACACTGCTCTTCAGTCGCCAACTCATTCGACCCTTGGCAGCATTTAACTGTGTCGTCAATCCTTTCTCCTTGAAGCACAATTCCCTTGACTTCTATTGTATCATACTCTTGGCTGAGATTCTTCCAGTTCCTTTATTATGCCATTGTATGTAATTCTGTCTGTGTGCAATGCTTATCCTTTCTCTTAGTCAGCCTATATGCTTCTTACTCTTCAGGAATGAACTTACATATCACTTCTTCCAAGAAGTCTTTTCTATCTACTTGTTTTAATCTGAACTCCAATTTTTGTTTCATGACACCCTATTTGCATCCAGACTCTTTGTCACAAATTTGTGTAAGTATGTGCAAATTTGTTTAATGTTTGTAAGGAATAAGACTTTTGAATTTTTTTACCATTATATACCAGCCTTATATTACTAATCTGTCTAGTAATGACATTGTATATAAATATATACCTAGTGCCTGATATATAGTAAACAGTAGCTAAATAAATGAACTAGGTATTTTGCTCCCTTTTTATTGGACCGTGTTTGAGCCTGAATGAGACAGAGTCAAAAGTAACTCCTTGTCTTTTGGAGTAAGTGAGTGAGAAGGAAAATTTCAATGAAGTTCATAGTACAGGAAAATTTGGAAGAGGACTTGCTATAGGAGGAAATACTGTGAGCCATTTGGGGGACATGTTTTTTTTGAGCTATCACAGAAACATCTAAAGGAAAGATATAGCACACTGATAGAGACATGTGGCTTCTTCTTGATATCCACTCTATCCCTTTTCCATGGTGCAGAAGCCATAATACTTAGTGGTTTGGCCTCCCCTCAAGCAGTAAGCTACTTATGTTACTCTCATTCCCTCTTGTCAGAGATTTGTTTGTGAGCCCAGGTCTAAGCTAATTGGTACAATACATTCAGTGACAACAGGGAACGGCTCAGGAATGAACATGAGGCCCAACCCAATGCAAGAAGTCACGAAGAGAAGGTTTCTTAAGAAATATGGGAAAATTGTTCAAAGAGCAGTAAGAAGAGATGTGCCGTCTCTCCTGTTGAACGTGAAGGAGGAAGCACATAGCCTTAATTGCTACCGTTGATCATTCTCTGCACAGCCAAAGGAAAGTCATGCTTGGATAACAAACCCAGAAGATAGTAAGAACCTGGGTTCCTATTACATCACGAATGGCTGGGTCAATAAACCCTGGAGCCTCCTAGTTCTGCTATTTCTTGTTATGACCCAATAAACCTATTAATAAATTATATACATAATTTTTTCTCTCCTTTTGGGTGAAGACTTCTTACCTGATACACATAAGGCAAGGGCTTTGGAAAATGAGTGGGAGTAAAACTAAGAAAATGGACGAGTTCACTATAAGAATAATATCATTAAAAAAATAGGAAGAATGAAGCAACAAATGACTTAGCATTATAAAGAAATGGTTAATAATTAGAAAGAATAGTATAAATAGGGACAAGTAAGGCAAAAAATAAAGGCCATCTATCAAAGGCCATCTATCAAAAAAAACTTATCTACCCTGTTCCTCAGAGGAGTGATGCTGGTCATATTATTCAATCATATCAGTACAATAGTACGTAAGAGAAGCCCCAGTGCCAGAAAATAAGAGTCTGTGAAAATGTATTTTTAGAGAGAAACCTCAATAAAATTCCAATAAGGAATATCATGAATAAGTTCATTAATTTACCCATGAATAAATCTGATGTAACTTTATATGTAGTTCTCAACTGTTTCACCATTTGTTGAGAGATATCCTTTATTACAGGCACTTCCTAATCCTGGATCCCTCAAATCACAGGCTCCTAGTAGGGGAGACAGACTAATAAAAGGTATACCACGGTCTGGTTAATCCTGAGACAAATGCAGGTAGGGGTACTAGCACTATGGCATGTATACCACACAGTGTTAGAGGAGTGGGGCCACGTGAAAAGAGTCTTGGGGAAATAATGCCTGAACTGGATGTCTAAGGAAGAACAGGCAAAGAAGAAAGCAAGTTCTTGGCAGGAGGAACAAACACAGAGAAATGAGAGATGCGTGGTATAGCTCTGGAGTATGAAGTGTGACTCTTGTATCCTGACCCGGATTCTACCTCTGGTTGAAATTGGTGCTCTTACATACTGCCCCCTCAGTCTACAAGAGGCCAATCAGCCCAGTCCAAATTGGAAAAGAAATGAAAAGTGTCTATTAGTTATGGTGTTCTACATTATCAATTATGGTTAGATAAACGAACATGACAAGACATGTTTCAAAGACAGCTTGAAGATACCAGATCTTTTTGTTTTCATTGTGAAAGGCAATGACTCAGATACCAGTTCCTCTGGGGTTTATTTTATCTGCTTATAGGAAAACTTATAGACTCAGGCACATAAGGCCATTGCTCTGCTTCTGAACCAAGTATGCAAATACTGCTGTCTAATTACATTTTATATACCTCAGTACAATGCACAATGGGCCCCCAGAAACGTTCCTCTCAGAATATCTGATCATAAGCAAATAGCAGCCTCTTCTTTTCTAAAATAGAAACTGAAGCAACTTTCATCTGTGATCAAGAACATCTTTTCCTGATCAGTGGAGTGAGAATCCAAACAACTTGACTATTTTTCCTTCTTCGCAGGCTTCTGATACCTTGATTAAGACAATCTGTTAAATCCCAATTCTTACTATTTCAGTTGGTCTCTTTCTTGGGCCTAGGCAATCAGAAGGAGGCAAGGCCAGTTTGCCTAGTCATTCATGAAAGTAAATGTCCACTTTACAAAGGTAGCTGCTCTATGCAAGTAAACAGGCAGAACCGGGGTGCCTGGGTGGCTCAGTTGGTTGAGTATCTGCCTTTGGCTCAAGTCATGATCCCAGGGTCCTGGGATTGAGCTCTGCATGGCGCTCCCTGCTCAGTGGGGAGTCTGCTTCTCCCTCTTCCACTCTCCCTGCTTGTGCTCTCTCTCTCTCTCTTTCTCTCTGTCAAATAAATAAATAAAATCTTTAAAAAAAAAAAAACATAGGCAGAACCTAACCATCCCTGGTACAGGAAAAAAAAAAAATTCCTTTGCAAATCTCAGAGGCTGAATAATTCACAACCTCTCTCTATAGCTAATTCTTCTCTTTAGGATATTCTAACTTTGCAGAAACTCTCCCTCAGGTCTATTCCAAGCTTATCTTCATAGATAATAAGTTCTTTCAGTATCAGGGAGACTAAAGGAAATATTCTATATGGTGAGATTTGAGGTATGATAACTGAGAGCTTGGCCCCAAAATATCTCTCCTACTCTCATAGGACCTAACTTCTATTGATTGTATGATCTACCATTACTTTGCAAATGACTAATAAAAAAATGTAAAAAAAACCCCAAAACTATAGACTAGTGCTTTATCATTTATTTATTTTTTTTTAACTTTTTGGAAGACCTGAGGGTGCCTGGGTGGCACAGTCATTTAAGCATCCAACTCTTGGTTTTGGCTCAGGTTGTGACTCAGTGTCATGAGATCAAGCCTCGCATCTGGCTACACGCTCAGTGCAGGGTTTGCTTGAGACTCTCTCTCCTTCTCCCTCTGTGCCTCCTGCTCATGCTCTCTTTCTATCTAAAATAAATAAATAAATCTTAAAAAAAAAAAAAAGAAAGAGCTTCTAGTACTTATTTAGACACAGATTTTTATTGTATTATTATTTTGTGGGAAATATTAGAAAATTTCTAACACTGCTTCATATATGGAATCCCACTCTTTAGAATTAGTTTTTTTACTAAGAATCATAAATATCTGTGCTTTTCCACACATGGAACTTCCCTATGCTGGAAAGTTGATGATTTGGCATTTCCAAAAACAGAGTTCTACTGTGGTCTTGGTGATTTTCTTTTCAGCTGTTGACATCCATTCTCTAAGTTTTATTGTTGATGCTTTTCTTGATCTTAGGAGAAGTTTAAATGGGAGATTATTAGACAACAACTAAGATAAATGTTCCCTTTTTAAATGTTCCCTAAATGAAATGTCAGGTTGCTGCATTTAAATGCAGATGGCAATTAAATTCAACATATATTACTGATAATGCACATGACTTGAACAAGTTTTGTTTTCATACTTTACAATTTTATTTAAATTCCAGTTAGTCAACATATAGTGTAATATTAGTTTCAGGTGTATAAGACTTGATCAAAGTTTTTACCATGTGTATGCTATGACAATTCCATTTCAATGGTCTTCGGCGAAGTGATTAAATGTTGTCATCAATTGTTTCAGGGATGTTAAAATGTAAAAAATATAAATTTCTTAAAACTGATGAAATATGGATCTCCCAATGGAAGCCACTTATTCATTTGTCTATTTACTCAATCAGTCATTAAAAATTATATTTATTGAGTATCTACCTTGTGACAGGCACATGGATAAGAGTTATAAGATGATCAAGTAGATGGACGGGTTTCTCCAATCACAGACTTAGAAACTCCTGGATCTAAAATTATATACTGTTAGAGTTTATGGCCTAATCATAAATAGGAGTTTCTAGTTTCTCACAAGGTATTTCTTGATCAAGAGAAGTCCTAGGAATGGCAAGAGAAATTTTGCTATTCTGCCAAGATATCATCTACCCTTAACAGAAGAAATAGTAACCAGAGAGGTTTCTGGAAATAAATAGACATATGAATCTAAGATAATGTTCACTTAGAGCAAAGAAAAATCAGAGCAGACCAAACTAAGTGAACCAAGGCATTTCTATGTTCAGATTGAGAAAAAGAGTATACAAGTAGAGGCAGGCTGGGTGAGAGAGACACATGCTAATACCAGCCAGCCGGTGATGTGGAAAGGAACTGGAGGCATCCTAACTTCCATCTGGATGTTCCTTTAACTTCTGTTAGCTTCCCAAATTCTAGAACTTTCTTGCCTATATCTAAGATATGGACCACTCAATCCTTATGTTATGCACATTCCTGGATTCGGTACTTCTGCCTACTTCCTGCTATATTACGCTATCACCACAGAATCATCAAACAGACCTCTTCAAAGGATCGTCAAAGAATTCTAGAATTCTAAAATTTAATCCAAGCTTCAGATTGTTTTAGAAATAGGGAAACTGGGGACCAGAGACAGAATGCAAATTGCCTAAGAACAGTCAGCTTTCTTCCTGTCATATATTCTTCTCTGACAATGGAGCAATTTGATTATTACAACTCCAGTGTCTTTCGGCCACTGATTCAATGACATCTCTGCCTCAGATACTCCTAGACAGCAACTTTTTATTGTTTATTCTAGAAATGACACGTGTATACACTCACACATGCGGAGACATATATAACACTTTTGAATGTCAAGCACTATCTTGGAATTAGATGTATGAAAGATAAAATGATGATTCTCTTCCCCTTAAAGACTCTATGCTGCAGAGAGAATGGAGAGCATGCCAAAAGTCCATGTAATAATTAAGATGTGGATAAGGTACCATGTGATACTTCCTCTGCTGAAGAAATTCAGAAATGATCTCAGGGAAGATCACAGAATAGAAATAACTGGGAGTTTATGGTATAAGAGGGAGAAGGGGTGGTGGAACAAACATCTGTGGATCTTGCCTAGTTTGTGGTCTTTCCTCCTGCCTCTAATAACAGCAACTTCAATTTCCTGAGAGATCTCACCACTCCCTCACTCTTGTTCCATGAGATTCACCCCAACCTTGCTTCAGAGCCACACATATGATGCTGGGCTCACCCATCAGAGCATCCCACTGACCTGACCATAGAATTGGTTTAGTAATGGATGAAGACTTTAGTCAGACTAATGAGACTTGAATCTGGGACTTTTACTAAAATAGACATGAAAAAAAGCAGTCTTTTTTTTTCTGGTGTTACCAATAGAATAGATTATAATTTGGAGCAGATGGCAGCCATCTTGTAACCATGAGGGAGAGCCTGAGAATGGAGCAATTACAAAAGAAAGCAGAACTGACAGATGGAGAGTGAGATCAATACCTGATAAAAATCATTAGAGTATCCGGATACAACTGTGTCTGAAATTGTACTAAATCTACCTCAAACTTTTCAGTTGTGTGAGTCAAAAGCTTTCCTTTTTTACTAAAGCCAGATTCAATTATATTCTGTTTTCTGCATAAAAAGGACTCCTAATAGTGGGTGTGTGTAGGCAATGCTTGTGAGAGAAGATCGATTTTTGGGGAGCCAGAAGGTACTGTTATAGGCTGAATTATTTCCCTCAAAATTCATATGTTGAAGTCTTAGCCCCCAGTACTTCAGAATGTGACTATATTTGGAGATAAGATGAGGTGATGAAAGTTAAACAAGGTCATTGAAGTGGGCCCTAATCCAACATGATCGGTGTCTTCATAAGAAGAGCTGATGAGGACACAGGTATGTACACAGAGAAGAGCATAAAACGACAGGGAGACAATGACATCTGTAGGCCAAGGACAGAGGCCCTTAGAAGAAATCAACAAATCAACCCTACTGACACCTTGATCTTGGACTTCTAGCCTCCAAAACTATGAGAAATACATTTCTGTTCAATCCCCCAGAGTATGGTACTTTGTTAAGGCAGCGCTAGCAAACTAATAGAGGCAGGTTCCCAGGAAGAATGAGTGTCATGGATAAAGGATCAGGACATGCAGAAGTGGTCAAAGATGAAGGTAGAGGGGATAGTGTAAAGTATGTTCAAATGGATGCAAAAAATGGACATGGCATATGTCGCCTTCATCACGATTTGGTTCTGTCTCATTCTTTCATCTTTTATACATACCTTTGTCCATGAGGGAGGACAAGCCACAGTGCATGGTGCTTAGACACTGTGACTCAAGTCTTCAAATACTTATTTGTTTTGAAATGTATCAGGGACACAATTCTGCTAAATATAATCAATCCTTCCTGCTAAGTTTAGGGAATAAGCTTCTTTCACAAGAGCCCCGCAATTGTGATGTGCAGTCTGATAGAAATCTGGCATTTTCAAGTTGGTCTCTTCAAGTAGCCTGGCTTCTAAGAACTGGGTTATTGTTGATTTTTGCTTCAAAATGGTATGTGGCTCTATTTTGTCTGTGCACAACAGAGTACTGATGAAACAAAGTATAGTCTGGCCTTTAAACAATGGTGACAAAAAAAGCCTCAATTGTTGAACTTTCAAAACCTCCCAGCCTCAAGATCATGCTCTTCACTGTTGCTGTAATGAAGTCCTTTAGCTCTGGGAATCAGAAGAAGAGTAAAAGTGAAGCTAAAGGAAGAGAAAGAAGAAACTTCCGTTTGAAACAGAATTTTAAAAATTGTATTTGTTTGCCCTTAACTCGGGTGTGAGGGCTCATTACGGACTAAATTCTTCATGTTTCATCTGGATACACAAAGACCGAGCTGGAGCTGGTAACTCGAGGGAACCAGTCTCCTGTGTTATTTCCAACTCTCCACTTATTAAAGTTAGACCAATGCTATTTTCTCTGTACTGAGTTCTATCAGAGACATTTTAAAGTGCTCTTTACTTGCTTGATAGAAAGCATCTGGGCATTCTTGAGTGTTTTCATGGATTTTTACCCATGCTCATAAAAAAAACCATAAGGTTCTTCTTTTTTTTTTTAAAGCACCATTTCACTTCCTGATATAATTGTTTATTAATTTTCAGATCACTCTATAAATCATGTCCGCCCTATCAGGCTGTCATACACACATTGAAAGTTCTGCAAAATAACAAAACAAACAAACAAAAATAACAACAAACCCCACCCCCCAAAAGACTTAGAAATTATGTTTCCCTCTCATAATCATTGATGCTAGCTTTCAATCTTGGCTGCGATATTTTCTTCTGAGTCACTATAAAAAACAACTCCTTCTAAACGCTTTTTATACTTAGGAGAAAAATGAAATCAAGTGCTTTCTTAGCATAATAAGTGAATGCATTATATGTTAACAAGCATTTTCTTATTTTTATAATGGCAAAAAATTGTTAAGCACTATTTCACTCTCCTTAATTGTAATAAAGCAGATTTGCTTTCAGACTGAAATACAATAAACTCTGATAAATAGCAGTCGACCCAAGGTGGGGTTGAAATCCCAGTGAAAATGCTGACCCTCTTCATAAGTGCATGTAATTTTATAGATAGACCAGGGCTTTATGGCTTCCCTAAAATACATATTTCCAACTGGTTTCCAGTTTGATAACTTCAGACATTGAGCAATAAATGGAAAAAGAAGAATGAAGAACAAGAAAAAGGAAGAGGAGCAGGATGCTGATGACAAGGGGGGCGAGGAAGGAGGGGACATTATTTCGCTAAAACCCATAGTTACACATACAACGATATGGCCTTCTACTTTAAAATCAACTTTCAGTAGATCTGCACAAGCCGGCAGCCAGCTGCAGTTATACTGACTTTTAGAAAAATATTTATCTAATTCCTACACAAACAGCAAGGTCAAGCTTTTATGTTCCACCTTCTCTATCAGGCTTCCAACCCCAGAGCCAGCAATGATGTTCAGCCTCCTCGAACTCATAGAGTATTTATTCTTGCTGCCACTGATTTGGCACTTAGCGTATGCTACCAAGCTTTGTTAATTATCTTTTTTATGTACATGTCCTGTCTGTCCAAATAGCTGACTCTCCTTGACTGTAAAGGCAGTATCTTAAAACACTTTGTATCTCCACCACACAGCAAAGGGTTTTGCTAGAGTAGTTTCAGCATATGTTTTTGGACGATGGTGGTGATGATGCAGTAAAGGGGAGGCATTATGCAACGTGCCCTGTTATACGAAGGCATCTTGAACATTTTCTGCTATAATCTACCATCCAGCTCTGTGTGCCGTAGGAACTTAGCACATGTCTGGTTAATTTTAAGCAATTTTCTTTCAGTCCAAGTAAGTTGGTATTCAGTTATTGGACTAATTCACATTACGTTTCTGTGTATAGATGTGGGGCTCTATGCGGGGCTCGATCCCAGGACCCCAGGATCACGACTGGAGCCGAAGGCAGATGCTTAACCGACTGAGCCACCCAGGCGCCCCTGTGTATATTTTATTCTTCTAGGAGGTTCTTATACTCCTTAAACACTTTTGTCAGTGGCTCTCCATCCTGGATTTATATCAACATTGCCTCTGAAGCTTTATAAAATGAAGATGCGGGGCGCTTGGGTGGCTCAGTCGTTGAGCGTCTGCCTTCGGCTCGGGTCATGGTCCCGGGGTCCTGGAATCGAGCCCCACATCGGGCTCCCTGCTTGGTGGGAGGCCTGCTTCTCCCTCTCCCACTCCCCCTGCTTGTGTTCCCTCTCTCACTCTTTCTCTGTCAAATAAATAAATAAATAAAATCTTAAAAACAAAAAAAAGGAAGATGCCAGGGCCCCACCCAAGATCTAAAATATCAAAATATTTGGAGATAGGACACAAAATCTGCATTTAAAAAAAATCTCTACTGACAATTCTGATGTGCGACCAGGTTTGAAAACTATTGAAAAACCTAATCAAACACTATTTTCTGGCCAATATAGCCTTTTTCCCCCCACTTTCCTCAATTTTTTTTTCAGACTTTACACGTTAATTAAATCATACATGAAATAATGGTACATGCAAGGAGAGATCAAGTGGTTATAATTTATATGTGAATAAAATATTTAAATAATTAAATATGTGAATGAAACAAAATATATGTTAAATGAACTATTTCTGCATTTCCCACACTGCTTTACAAAAAGATTTAAAGCAGCTTTGAAAACAATTTTAGAATTAAATACTGAGGGAACTAAGCTGAAGGGACACAAGGGTAGAAAATAAGCAACTCCAGAAAGACATGAGGGTAATGTTTGCAAACTAGAATGGAAGGCATGGTGTCCTGTTAAAGGCATAAGGCAGTCCACAAATGCGGTTAACTCTGTGTTTCCTAGCAGCCAAAGCAAAGAGAGAAACACCAGTGCTGTACAGTTTCCATGATGTTAAAGTGGTTCACTTTTCCAGACACTGATGGATCCTTATAAAAAAGAGAACTTGTAGCTCTGGTAGGCAACACCTCCCACGCAGTCTTTCCCACAAACAATAGTGTATTTTCTCCCATTATTTCTTAGTTTCCATCAGTGTTGTCTGTTGGTACGATGACAACACAATATTTTGCAAAAGTGATTTGACAAGGAGCATAAACTGTTCAATTACTCAGGAAGCAAATTTTAGAGAACGATTGCCTTTCAGTTAATCTTCTATAAATAGTATTTCTTGTGACTATTTTTGAAAATGATTTGTAAAAGTTTAAGACTGTCCTCAAACATGGAGTCTGTTGTGTCAATATTCTCTATGGCTAATTAAAGTCATTTACTTGACCATCCTCTGTGCAGAGGGATAGATCTGGTGTTTTTATTAAAAATAAAAATCCAAATTCAGACACATGCTAGAGATGCTGAAACCCCATTTCTCTAGAGGCAATTGGAAAAGAAAGTTCCCTTTGAGTGGGCCAAATTTTTTCTCAGAAAACAGTTCTTAGTCAGCTTTAACATTGGAATAGTGTTTATTGTATAACCTAAAATTCCCTAGAGTTGAGCTATGTACTGGATTTTTCCTTAAATATGAAGTTTCAATAAATATTCTGCTATGTTTACTCTCCTTGGCTTTTCAGATAGAAATCTAGAGGTGATGGTCACCTCCAACTGACCTACAGTATCTGGTCATGTTGTATATGTCTGTCTTTAGTGAGTACATTTAATCTGAGAGATTAAACCAAAAGTACAGGATTTGGATACAGAAAAGAGAGAAGCTGCAGAGCTCAAAATTCCTGGAGAACTGAATTTCTGCCTCCCACCACTCACTGGTTGCATGGCCTTGAGCAAATCCATTCCTCACATGTAAAATTAGTGTTTTACTCTTTTTCACCATTTTTCTTAGCATTGTTGCTAAACATTTTTTGTAATGTATAAAATGCTTGCTAATTGCAGGTATTTATTTTTCTTTGGATTCTTTAAAAAGAACACTAGCACAGAGATTGAAGAGGAAAGCTTGATATCTTATGACTCAATGGACAGCGGCCACCTATAGGTACACACACACACACACACACACACACACACACACAAGATCTGATTTCCTCCGCTCGCCTCATCTTTGCACATGAGTGCCGCGGTGGCTCTATTTTCATAGCCCTCATCTTACCAGCTCAGTCCTAGGCATAAAGTACAAAATACATCACTAACTCCAAAACATTATTTTCAGGGATTTTCTTTTCATGTGCTGTAGCTGGCCATTTATCACGTGCTTACAACCTGCCACATTGCTTGCAGGCACTGACCTTCACATTTGACTTTCCCCTCTAGATGGTAAGTCCCAGGAAGGCAGAAGTCATGCCCATCTGGACTGCAGCTTCCTCCCCAAACCTTTGTAAAGTATGAGACACATAGTAGGCATTCAATAAAGAGCTGCAACAGAGTTTCTCATCCATTTGTTCGTATAACACTAGTATTATCATCCCCATTTTTTAGGTGAAGAAATTGAGGCTCCAAGAGAGGATGCAGTTTGAACAAGGGAATGAGGCTAATGGGGCAGAATTCAGATTTGAACCCACTTTTATAGAGCTCTCATGACCCTGTTATGTATTACTTGCCCTGTATATGATGCAAACTGTCCAATAACCTAGGTGCCCCTCAGGCAGCTAGGGCTCCATGTGTCACACATCGATTCTTATTTGTGATGCGAAAATCTAATCAGATTTATATGTGTGAGCAGTAAGTAAAATGAGCCATGTCCCAGGTTTGGCTTATAAAATGCACAGTATTTAGAAGAAAACAATTTATATTGCCCACTGTGTTCTTGTGCATATTGGCTGAAATGTCTACAAATGTGGTTCTTAGCTTCCTTGCTACAAAAAGAAAGAAACGAACACGAATAACTGTAAGAATCGTACTGTCTGTGAGCTATGAAAAGAAACAAAAAACAGAGAGGAAAAAAAACTGGAGTTTTACAAGAAGCATTCATTCTTCCCATAGTGAGACTTGAGAGTCTTTTCTCTGTGAGCTTTACTAAAAAGATATCATTCAGGGCCTCTTTCGCAGCACTGGTTTTTGGGGAAACAAACGTTGGAGTCAGTACCAATATAGTTTGATGACCTCAGGAAACTTGTTTCTGACCCAAACCCTTGCATTTCAGAGGTCTGGCCTGATTTAGAGGTACGGTTCTCCTCGCATACACTCAAATCATATCTCCTTTGTGTGGAAAAATAAGATTTCATGCACAATCAAGTTTATCTACCTCAAATCAATAAAAGTATTAAAACAGATATAAAAGAAATACAGTTAACCAATTTAAATATTATTGAAAGTCTTGTAGAACTACAGATATGCTGAATGTGAAATTTCCTAGTTGAAAGGTGTGTTGAAAGCGTTTCAAGCAACACTAGAATGCTTTCAAATGATGCGCAGCCACTTATGAAAACTATTCAGGTGCTTTCCCTAATCTGAAAGGGAGTGCTTTTTCATAGCATTAGTTTTATAATGAGCCTTTTCAGGCAAATTTCAAAGAGTGCATGGTTCACATACTTTAAACTAAATTCACTCATAATTTAGCAACCGACAAAAGCTAATGCTTAATTGTCTCTAAAGAGGCTATAGAAGGAAAACATTTTCCTTATTCACAAACACAGAGCTCAACAGTGGGGCTCCCTTCCATGACCACCCCTCCCTGATTTCCATAGGAACAATGGCTCTGTCAAGAGCTGGCCATGAGGAGACCGGGAACACAGATGCCAGGGTGACTCAGGAGGCGGAGACTCACTGGCTTTGCACAACTGGTCTCAACCCCTTTGGGGATAAAGCCTTTGGCCTGCACAGTGGAGGGGATCGAGATGTGTAATTTATGTAACACGGGATATCTAACAGTTTACTATTGGCTGACACCTCGAGAGAAGTCTTTTAATTTGCTGAGCTCCACCCAACTTCCTCGGTGGCAAAATGAGGAGGCTGTGCTTGACAGATGGTCTTAATTAACACAGCAGTTAATAGCACAGACAGACACAGAAGCCAGAGGTTCAGCTTCATAGTTCTTGCTCTGCCACTTCCTAAGTGACTTTGGACAAGGAAATACAACTCTCTGTGCCTCAACTGCCTCGCTGGCAAAACAGGAGAAGAGTACAATCCTCTAAGACTACAGGGAGTGTTAAAATGAGTTCATGTAGGTAAAGAATTCAGAACAATATGCAGTTGGTGGAAGGAAGTACCGCCTACATCTTAACTATGATTCTTATTATTCCATCGCTCCCATTTTTATATTCTCAGTCTCTTGGGAAAGCAACAACGTATTGTCTCACTTTTAATCATTTATTTTTCTTTCTCTTTTGTGTGTCTTTCGATTAGTGGAGCCCCTTGGTAAAGTCTTTGGTTGCTCTGTTTGTCCTTTTGTACTAGAACTTTTGCCAAGTTGAACACACAAATGCCTTTTGAGGTATGGGGCACTGGAGAGAGGGGATTCTCTGAAAGGATTGCATCAAGGAAGAGGGCAGCTCCCTTGGAAGATGGCATGTCAAAATATAATGATTCGACAAAGCCTTTTTGGAAAACACACACACACACACACACACACAAACGTTTAAACCTGTCTAATCCTGAGAAAACTAGATATAAGCAAACAGGAAGAAAAAGTATAAGAAAAAAAAACTCACTCTTGTCAACCTTTAAAATCTCGAGTCATTTTCATAATTGTGACACTTGGTACAATTTGATAATATCTTATATTGATTCTCAGGTTTTAAGACAATAATCATTACATTATTATCTGCAGCCTAAGCAGTGTAGCATAACCTCCTAATTAGGATAAAAAACAGCCGGGAGCGGCCCCAGCAAGTCACAACAAGTCAATATTTTTAATAAGGATTAATTAAAAAAAAACTCTACAAGGTTGTATTAGAGGCAGTTCTGGCATGTCTATTGATTAACAGTTGGCATTACATCTCATAAAGGGCTCATTATGTAAAGCATCAATCTAAGTGTGATGTTCCCTCCCCCACCCCTTAAATACTATTGATTTGCTGTGATGTGTTTTTTAAAGCACACTTTGGGAACTGAGAAGATTGAGAATGGGGTCCTGCAATCACATGGTCCATCACACCGCCAGGCACCCAACAGAAATGGCAAAGAAGACTAATGGCTTCTGCTTCTCCCCCAGAGTCAGCCTCCACTGAGTTCTCAGGTTGGCAGAGGAAATGTGCTTAACCACACCATCAACCAAAGGGATCCAGATTCGAAATGGGCACCCACCATCAACTCCCCAGAAGGGTGTCAGCTCAAGCTGGCATTCTCCTGAAAGAGGACGGTTTTTTTTTTTTTTTTCCTGCCCCGGAATAATTTCATGTGTGTTCATTCTCCAGTCCCCACTATTTCCTTTACATATTTATTTATATGCAAATCAACAACAATGCCATTTGGAAACCACCTCCAGTGCCCTTCTAAAGACTGCAGCACTAGGAATCGGCAGGAAGACAGCGCGGCCACAGGTGCCTGCAACTCATGAATATGCAGCTCTGACATTTGAAACTCTTCAGCAGATTTCTCAACTCCTTTCTTCATTGACACCAATTCACTCCCAATCACAAGGGTTTTCAAGTAAACAACGTTGGTTGGAGGCTGCTGCAAATACTTCCTGAAGTAATCTCAGTCCATGCTTCTTAAAAAAAAATTGCAGACGGATCCCCTTAATAATATACAGAGAAACTTCAATTCTTAAAAAAAAAAGTCTGTGTGGTTGATGCTAGGTGGCAGTGCTGTGTAATTAAAACTCTCAAAAGGATTCCACTAGAATTTGTGAGTCACGCCACCGACTTTTCTAAACACAATCATAAGGTATAATTATGAGTAAAATACGTTAGGATCTCATAGTTCTTGCTTAGAAACTCATTAAGAAGTCATGACAGAGCCTTTGCCACTTGAAGGTCAGTATTTTTCAAAAACAACCTAAAACAAGATTAATCTAAGTGTGTATATTATGCATTTCTAAAATGACCAAACGAATACCAATAATTTACCAGAAAATGTATTATTTAGATAAAACAAGCTATATTTTTCTGTTACCTATGATATCATGCATATGTAATTTTAGGAATCTTCCACCAATAATCTTTTAATGATGGAAAAATCTAGAATACTGCTGTGTAGGTGTCATACTATAGCATCAACAGGAACCGTTTATTCATTCGTTTGTTCTAAAGATCTATGAAGACCTACTATGTAGGCTAAGTATAGCGATAGGCACGATGAAGGAAATAAAGATGCGTAATTCATGGTCCTTGTACTCAAGGATATTGCACTATAGAAGGAGAAAACTAAATACCAGATCGACAAGGTAGAAAATAAGTATGAGCCTTGCAAGAGGGCACATAGCAGCCTGGACAGAAGAGGACTCAAGAGGCCAGGGTAGGCCTTCAATGAAGATTAAAAGACTTTGAGACTTGCCTCTGTTCCTTCTTCCTCCCAGTGTAACCCTTCCCCCATAAATGATCTGTGGCGGGGGGAATAAATCTATCCATGTACTTTTTATCTAAACTGAATCCTCTCCCACACGATGGGGGAAAGGAACACTGGATTGGCTCTAGTTTTGAATGGGAGCTTTAGAATGTTATCACCTTAGTTTTTCATTCTGGCTCTATCTTTAACTAGACATGTGATGTTGAACAAATTGCTTAACCTCTCTATGTCTTAGTCCCATCATTAAGCCCCCAATCACATTGGGGGCATGCTTCGCATGCCATCCACAGACAATCCAATGTGAATGTCTCCCCCTAAGACTACCATGTGAATTTTCCTCCTGAGTTGATCACCATGATGCTCTTGCATCCCTCTATGCTGATGTTTATTTGCCAGAATTGTAGGCTTATTAGTCCATTTCTGTCCAAATAATTAATCCTTGTAAAAATGGCCTACAGTGGCCAAATTGGCAGGACACTGGTCACCAGTTTTGCAGTAGTTCTCAAACTCTAATGCACTAAGAGTTCACTTTTATGCAAATTGTGATTCCTGAAGACCCCATATAATTCAAGACATACAATTCAAGGTAAATTTCCCCATAGGAATATATATCTGCAACGGTTAGTAGCATAAATGGGTTTTATTTCCAGGTTTAATTTTCTTAGTATTGCCTCTAATATTTTATGGAGGCCAGTGTCCCACATTAATAATATAGTGTACATTAGTGGTTGTTAGATCTTTTTAACAAAACTATCATCTCATGTAACTCCCTTTTCAAAATCTGTGCTTAGCATTTTTCAACATGAGTGAGAGCATTACCATTTAATGAATACCTGGATGGCATGGTTATAATATACAAAATACAAAGCAACAGTGAATATAGCAGTGATATAGCAAAAATTACCAATATTATTTGTACAAAAAAACCCCAATGTGTTTCGATGATACAAAAAAAATAGATATTTGAAATTACCAACTAAACTAGCATTACTGATGGTAGTTTATAATTCATCTGGTTTGCCAGCTTTAAAATAGCAAATCTCAACTGTAATTTTTTATAATTTGAGGGAATCACACTGTTTCAAATTTTGCCTACAATATGCATTTTGTTTTATTATGTTAAAATTATACTATTTCAAATTCACATAAAATGTAGCATCCTCGTCAGACGAATAAACTGGGATACTTGTTAAAAATGAAGATTCCTGTTTTCTACTCCAACGTATATATGGGATAGAGTGCATTTTTGGCAAGCAGCTCAGATAACATTAGAAAATCCTGGTGTGGGTGCTATAGGTGGTCCAATGAAACACTGATGTAATTCCTCTACTTTTTGAAAACCCAAGCTGAAAAAGCCTTAAGTGAAAGGCTTCAGCTTATATAAAACAAAGCAGGTTTATTTTTATGCAGTTCTTCACGTTTAACTTTGTATAAAGCAAATATACTTGAAATGTACTTCATCATCTGGGGAATGGTTCAATAAGCCATGGTACATCTATGAGCCAAAGGCCAGCTACCACTTTGTACCTAATCAGTCTTAAAAAGCTGCACAGGGGAAGCGTTGGAAGCGTTGTATCTGAAGGATTCACGCCACACCTCATTTTAATCATGGACACAATAACCCCCATCTCTTCAAAGTCATTTAGCTGTGAATTTTCAAGAATACATCAAGTAGATTTTCTATGGGCCCATCTGTGCGGCACATTCATTTTCTGTGACTGTTTTGCTGAGCACAATGAAAACCTTGACTACTAATGAACAGGGACCCAGAGAATGACAGGGCGGTGGCGGCGGCCGAGGCGGCGGCGGCTCTTGGGGAGAGACGAATCCTTTCACCTGGAGCTGCTCCCGCAGGTCGATCTGTGGAAGCTTTTCAAGGAAAGCCTTTGAGTTGAGCGGCTTCTCTCTCTTCTAGTCTACTTGAGGAATAATTTCTACTATGTTCTTCCTGGCTATAAAGCCAAAAAGCTAAAAGCAAACTTCTCTACGGTGTTCAACAAAACCTGGGGTGCCAATGAGACAGAAACGTCTGAAACTATTAGAAAGAAGGGCTCTGGTGCGTAAGCACTATAAATTGAGAAAGTAAGAATTTGTGCTTTGGAGACGTAACTTCTATAATCTGTTCAGTTTTACTCTCTGTAAAATGGGACTCATAAAATTTACCTCATGGGACTGTTACGGAGAAAAGGAGATAAAACATGTAAAGTTCTTAACAAAGTAATGGTAACTGAAAAGCATATCACCAGCTAAAATATCATATATATGACATATATTATAATATATAAATCAATCTAATGTCATCTGTCATTAGTATTATTAAGAAGAGAAACAAACTATAATCTCATAGCATCATGGCCAGTCAGTCTACGCATAGAGCTGTCAATAATAAATCACTTTCGAGCAAGTACTAAATATAGAATACCCACCACCCCTGGGGTTACAGTCTTTGGCACATGGGGTAATTTATCAGTTTAGCATTAGATGGAAGAAATAGTCACTATTATGTTATCCTACAGGTGAAACAGTGAAGAAAACACATTCCTGAGCCAAGTACACTTCAACCCAGCACTGTGAATAATAAATATATTTCTAAGGAAACTCACATTGTAGTATGGGCTCCAGCATCAGTTACGCCCAATTGCATTAAAAATGATTATTCTCTGAGTCCACATGGATATCTCAGTGATAGATGATGATCAAACCATCTAATTTCATCAATTCTTACATAAATATTTATAATATTTTGGAGAATCTTATCCTCAGAGTTAGGCCAATGTAGAATTCATAATCAATCACCCAAATTTTATCCTGTCGGTTGAAATGATGTAATTTTAAAAATATTCATAAAATCTTAGTAGGTTGATTACAACTTAGACACAATAGTCACTGATTTTCTTTTTCCAGAAGGGCCTAGGAAACCGGTTTAACCAAAAGCAGAACTGTGAGATACTTATTTTGAGGAAGAAATTAATCAGGGGACAAGAGGTTATTTCAAAAGAGAGACTGAAATGGAAAATGGAAGAAATTAATCAGGGGACAAGAGATTATTTCAAAAGAGAGACTGAAATGGAATCTTTATCCAAAACCTTCCTTGGAACTCCCCCAATTCTTTCCTCCTCACAGAGTTGTCATAGGCATTTGTGACTGCAGTACTTACCACAGTCTACCTTGTCTTATCATTATTTACTTATCTGGGTTTATTAGATTACAATCTTGTGAAGGGAAGGTAATACATTCTCATTTATGTATTTTCTCCCATATTGCCTAACATACTAATTTCGCTCATGGTGTTTGTTCCATATACTGTTACAAAACTGAATTGAAGTGTGAACTATATTGCTCAAACTTCATAGAAAAAATGTGTAAAGGCAGGCATTTAAAAAGGCAATGCAAGTGCAAACAGATTTGGCAGTTCAAGAAGGAATATTCATTCAAGAAAAGGGAAATTTATTTCTTTTCAGGTTAGACAAATATTTTAATATTTAGAACTGCTTCATACAATATGATTGCTTCTCTTCATGCATGCATTCACTCATCTCACCTCTCAGGAAGAAGCATAGCAGGGTGGGTAGAAATGGGCTCTGGTTTCAATTGTTTGAGTTTCAGCCCTACGTCCACCACTATTGGCTACTTGATCTCTGGTAGATGATATCACCAAACCTCAGCTTCCTACTGTGTGAAATAGGAACAATACCTATAATAATACCTACTTCATGGAGCTCTCATGTGAGATAAATGAAATAATCCATGCAATGTACTAAATAAATCTGGCCATCAATTTTATTTGAAACTATTATATTTATAGCACTGTGCTATTCACTGCATGAAGTTTAAGACATTAAGGCATGATCTCCTACTCCTAGAAGTTTGCAATATACCAGGTAAGCAAGGCACAAAGGAAAAAGTTTATTGCATATGACTAATTGCCATATTAATTCAGTGGCCGCTGAGAGTTGATATAGTTGAATAAGGGAAGAGAAGCATATGCTTACTGAGCCTTATTAGCATCAGACATTATCCAGAAAACCAGACCTTGCTTTTTTCTTTCTCTCTTTTTTTAGTGGTTGGGTTACTCCCGGACCCTGAAAAAAACAGGATTTCAAATTCTGGCATTTCAACTGAATTGGGTGAATTATGTGAGGGAAAAAAAGTGGTTTTACAAAAAGCAGGAAATACTATAAAAATAAATCATTAGCTGCCTTAAATTAGAAACTTTAATCACTCAGTCAATATAAGTTATGGAATAACAATATTACTAAAAATAACACTTATTGAGTTCTTTCATATGCCAGGAAAACTAAGCGCTTTTCATATGCATTCTCTCATTTTTCCTTATAATGGTGCTATGAAGTAGGTGCTATTCTTATTCTCATTTTACAAATAAGAAAAAGGAAACCTGAAGAACATAAGCAATTCACCCAAGGTGCCAAGATAGTGTGACTGCCTACTAAGAACCCAGTAAGAGCAACATGAGGAGTTATGAAGAAAGTTGTGTGCAAGGGGTATCGCTTTCTAATTCATCCTTTTGAGTCCCCTTAGATAAAACTAGAAGCTACTAGCTCCTACCCAAGGCTGAAAGAAATCTCCACAGAGCAACTTTTTTCCCACTCTGACCACTGACTTGAATAGAACAAAAAGCAAAGAGAAATGGCTTCCAAAATGGAAGACAGAGGCAACATGTTCCCACTCAATGTTAGCATGATCAGAGGTACATTTGGATGTCAGGAGCAACATTTACAGGGCCAAAAGATCTCTCAAGAACACAGACAAACCCAGACATGGGAAAACATTAAAGTCCTCATTAACTTACCTTAAATTACACTAGTATTTTCAAGAGGAGGAGCAGGTAAGTGAGGCTAAGCAAAATCCCTGTACCTTTACATCTTCTTGAATGAAAATCTTTAAAAGAGCTCTAATCCAAGCCAATATACCAAAATAAATTGACTTGCAATCTAAATCTTCAGGTAATATATGCATTCTCTATGCCTTTAAAAAAACATTAATTATGTCCATGTGATTCTAGAGCTCTTTGGTGCATATCTGACTTACTTATTTTACAGCACTTCTCACTTCTAAGTTAGCAAATTTATGAGACCATTCAACTGCTTTTTCTCCAGGACATGGTACCGTAAAGGGTTTTACTCTAAGTTTCTCAAGGCTTAGTCATCTACTATTAGCTTAGAATGATTAAAATAGACACTAAGCTGTATCAGTTTATCTTAGACAATCATATTATTGCAAAGAATAAATGTTTACTTGTCATGAATATCAGAGACAACCAAGAATCTCTATATCGGTTTTCTCTCTCCCTTCCCGTCTCTTTCTCTCTCTCACACACACATTTTTCCAAGAATGTCCATCTCTCTCATGAGTTGATTTCAAATTAAAAAATGATATTACTCCCTAAAAGAAATTATTTCATTCTTAAGTGCAATTTAAGACTTAAATAAGAATATCCCTTAGTAGTTCTTTATGCAGCCCTTTAGAAATTTGGAAGGCATGCTTATGCATGCGGTCTCATTTTGCTGAAAGGAAACTCAAGTCTGAGGAAGTTGTGTGGCCTGTGTTTGAGAACACCTGGCACAGAGAGAACTGTAAGTAACTGCTAGCCCCGAGGGGCCCCCAGTCGTCTGACTTCAGGATTGGCTGCAAACCCACAGTTCACAGGCCTCATTTGACTTATAGCTGTGTTTTACACGGTCCACACATAATTTTTAAAAATTGAATTCCTTGCCAATATTTAAAAACAATTTTTTGTAACATAAATAAAATCTTTATCTCCAGTTCACTTTAAAATCAGAAGATCTGACACCACCAGGCTATCATCTCTTTTTTTTTTTTTTTTTACAGGTTGGTTTTATTTTATTTATTTATTTATTTATTTTTATTTTTTTATTTTTTGCTTTTTATTTTTTTTATTCTTATGTTAATCCCCTACATTACATCATTAGTTTTAGATGTAGTGTTCCATGATTCATTGTTTGTGCATAACACCCAGTGCTCCATGCAGAATGTGCCCTCCTCAATACCCACCACCAGGCTAACCCATCCTCCCACCCCCCTCCCCTCTAGAACCCTCAGTTTGTTTTTCAGAGTCCATCGTCTCTC
>NC_138375.1:51757113-51832794 GCF_054177405.1 Leptonychotes weddellii | reverse complement strand
TTTTTTTTAAAGATTTTATTTATTTATTTGAGACAGAATGAGAGAGAGAGAGAGAGCACATGAGAGGGGAGAGGGTCAGAGGGAGAAGCAGACTCCCCGCCGAGCAGGGAGCCCGATGCGGGACTCGATCCAGGGACTCCAGGATCATGACCTGAGCCGAAGGCAGTCGCTTAACCAACTGAGCCACCCAGGCGCCCCGAACCAACCCTCTCTTTCTTTTAACTAATGTTGACTGAGCACATACTACAGCTAGGTTCTGTTCCAGTTACAAGTAATATGGATTCGGTGGGTTTACCTGGTTTATCTGGTTACTAGAAATCATGGGAATGCACCTAGGGCTTCTAGCAACCCTTGCTGTAGACTGTAAAAAGCCCATGCTTTGGAATGAGATGTGAGTCGGAAGCCTGGTCTTGCCACTGATAACTGCACGTCCTTGTCACAACACTTAATTTCTCTGAGTTTACATAACTTGGCTCTTACACAGAACACTAATGAAAATGGTCAAATGATGTTCCTCTCTATTAGAAAAGTAGAAAGAGAAGCAACTGCCCCATTCCTTGGTGACTCCAGGTGGGATCTCACTGAATTTACTGTCCATCTTGGCATTCAGGGCCTTAAGTCAGCGAATGGCTTCATGAGGTGCATGATAATACACGCTACAGACATCAAAGGAGTGTGAGTATTAAATGCAGTCAGAATTCAGTTAAGATTTTTGCATTTATATATGTATATATATAAAATACTGTAAATAAATAAATAATAATAATTAATGTGGAATGGGTACTAAATGGAGATACAGATGATATGGCAGAATAATAATAACTGTTGAAGTTAAATAATGGGTTTATGGGGATTCATTATTCTATTCAGTTTATTTAGAATATATTTAAACTTTTTTGCAATAAGAATTGCAAATAATAAAACAAAAATTGGTATCCAAATGCAGGTGTGCAGACTAGACTGTGGAAAATCAAGAAAATAAGAAGATATAAAGAGTCCTTCATGAAGTTAAATTCACTCTTCATTTAATTTAAAGGATCATCTTTTTTGTCTTAGGTGATTTTTGTTATTTTTGAATATTAAAATACCTATTCTTTTATGAAACAATACTACTACTGATAATAATACTAATAATAGCTATCATTTATCACAAACAAGTCTGCTGCCTAGTTCTGTAACTAAAGGTTTATCAGAACACACCATTCCTTTAGGTAGTGTCTGTAGCTACTTTCGTGCCCCAAATGCTGGGTTGAGTAGCAGCTATAGGGGCTGTATCGCCCACAAAACCTAAAGATATTTGACCCTTTCCATAAGTAGTTTGCAGATTCCTGATCTACCTTTATTCCTGCCATAATATATGCTCAATAAAAGCTTCCACCTTTCCTGTATGAAAGACCAGGTCCCTTGTAGGTGACTGAGAACTAACTGGGCACATTAATTTAAGCTACTAATGGCTGATAATGGTTTAATATGTCACCACTCCCAGATAAGACACGAAAAGCCCCCCTTAAAATGCAAATGTTAGCACAAGGACACAGCTAATAAATCAATTCCAGGAAGTGAGATTACAGAGCTCTTTTGTGGTAGGGGACTTTTTTTTCCCTACTGAGATTGTCTTTACTGACTTCCTCCAATACATCCCACCAGCTGCTCTTGGTGTTTATTCTATTTTTATAATTTCACGGATCAGCATAAATATATCTTAAGCCCACATAGGCTAGCTGGAATTCTCTACAAGAGTTAAACCCTTTTAGGAAATAAGCGATGGGAATATAGTATAGTTGCTAAGAGCGTGGTGTTTAGCAACCAGCAGACCTCACTCCTTGCTCTGTTAGTAAACAGCTGTATACTATACAGTTATTCCTATCTCCAATGGACGGATGAGGACAGCATTCATCTTCAGGGGTTTTGTGAGGATTAATAAGAAATTGCGAAGGAAGTGCTTATCACAGCTAACATTTATGGAGCATTACTATTTTTATACCTTGTGTTGCAAATGTCAGTACCTCCCAGGGATAATGATCCCTGCTAAATTGGGTTTGTCCGGGGACCAAAAGTTAGTGTGTGTGACCTTCAAGAGCTGCTCCCTGTCCCATCCCCCTGTTCCTTCTCTCCTTCATTAATCCTTGACTCAAAACCCAATTTCAGAAGAAGGGGAACAGCTTTCATAAAGTCACAGGTGCCTCACATGGAAATCTCTTCCAAATTTATAATTCGGTAACTCTGCATGCTATCTTAATAGTCTACAGTTCCAGTAATAAAGATAGGTTAATTTTGCATTAGATGAGCTTTAATGTACATTTAGAAATCAGAAACTAGCTTATGTGTTCATTAGTGGAAATCTTGCTTAAAGTGGGTCATGCTGAACTAGAAGAAATTCAGGGAGTTTGGGGAGAAGGAAGGTATTTTGCTTCATGTGTCATCTTCTATTATTTATGATGAGGGGAATGGTTGTGAGTCAGATGAGTCTGATATGTGTTCCAGTGTATCACTGGTACATAACGGTTTGAGAGATCACCAGGGAAGCAGCTTTTCCCATGACTTTGGCATCCTGTGCCCAACTTTAGCAAAGGGTGGTGGGGGCCGCTATGGTTTCATCGCCCCAGAGGGAACACTGGGTAAAACCTTCCCACTGGACACAAAAGCAGTGAGGCGGCCTTAGCAGTGAGGCGGTCGTACCTGGAGATGGCGTGCAAAGAACTTGGGTTCGAGATGAGGGCCTCACCTTTCTAAGTCTCAGTCTCCTCTCCCAAAGAGCTAGAAATAACGGTTGGTAGGACAAAGAATGGTACCTGTAAAGCGCATTGAACAATTTCTGTCAAATAAGCTATAAATAAACTTATTATTTGTGAAGGTCCTTGAAGAGTGCTTCAATACAGTAAACACTCAGTAAAGGGCAGTTATCATCATCCTCACCACCTTCATTGCCACTGTTGTCATCAAAAGCTGACCGACAAGATCAAAAATTACTTTTATAGACCTCATCGTCTATCACACCTCAAATAGAAACAGTAATAGGCTCAAATGACAGTATGAACTTCACAAGTTAAACCCACACCTACAAATAACTCTACCTCCCTCGGGCCTTTGACTGACTAAGGTTAGAGGGATTTGTATGTGAAAATGGAGAAGCCTTTCCTATATGTTGAGAAGAATGTTTTTGTTTTGATTTTTCCCCCACCTTTTGTCTGATCCGAATTATGTAGTAGAGAGAGTCCTCGGGCTGTGTACAAAGGAAAGAATTCACAGGCTCCGCTTAAAGTGAGCTGAAACACTGAAGAAAACAAAGATTTCCGCTGCCTAAGTTTCCCGGGTGTACATAGGGAATCAGATTCACACTTCCATTTAACAGTCGCAAGACTTGCACACCTACCGTGATTTCCCAGGGGCACGATGCTGAAAATGTACCCCAAGGTGTCAGGAACCAATGTGTATAATGATGCCTGTCTTTCCTCACTACAACTGAAGTGTACAGATCTTAATGGATTTAAAAGAAATAGGAACTGACACTAAAATGACACTTTTTGTGAAAAAGATATATTACATGTTCCTTCCACACTACCCCCCAGCCCAACAATGGCATTTTCCCCTTTGAGAGAAAAATGCTCAGTCTTTGCCTCTATGCTGTGGTCACAGCACAGATTTAAGGGTGGGTGTTTTCCATTACTAATCTCAGCTTTGCCCAAAAGGGAAACTGGATCCCATACATGCCTTCCCCCTCACGTCCACTGCACGTACCGATGTCCTACAGCACTGTTTTTCTTTCTTTCTTCAACCTCCCATAATGTCAGACAGGTACAAAGGGCATCAGCATCCATCGCCTTCCTGAAAAAAACTCCATGTTGATACAGCCCAGAGAGTCAGAAGTCATCATTCCCTTTCACACCTCAGCAAAGTGTTAATGCACTTTGATTTCCCAGCCATGGTGGAAGTGGTCAGAGCCCACAGGACAGAACTAGGCTCCTTCTTCGTTGTCTTCCCTCACTGATACGGGGAAAGACCGTACTCTTCATGTGATTTGTCCTGAGCAGTCCAAGTTGTGTCAGAAGTCTGGAGGATCAGTTTGGACTCCTTGCTCTGCCGCGGTTACCTGTGGGCATGTGGGGAATTTCCTTGTCTTACCCAGACCTCACTATCTTCACACTTAGAGTAATGGATTTGAAAAAAAATTTTTTTTTTTTTAAAGATTTTATTTATTTATTTGACAGAGAGAGACACAGCGAGAGAGGGATCACAAGCAGGGGGGAGTGGGAGAGGGAGAAGCAGGCTCCCCGCCGAGCAGGGAGCCCGATGCAGGGCTCGATCCAGGGACTCCAGGATCATGACCTGAGCCGAAGGCAGTCGCTTAACCGACTGAGCCACCCAGGCGCCCGGATTTGAAAATTTTTATCCTCAAGTTTTCATGTCTTTTACCAACACCAACCCACTGATAGTTACTCTGTGGATCACTGTGTTGGATGGATTCCAGTAAGTGCCTCCTGGACTCCGCAGAAATGCCCTCTTGGTTGAGGGGTACTGCCTGCACGCAGATGGGAGGAAAGAGGGGGAGCAGTGAGCATCAGCTTTGCTGTACCTAGCTTATAACGGAATGATGCACAGAAAAACGTATCACCCAACCTGAGCATTGAGGGCTACTAAAGAATTTTTCTTGAGAATAAAATTACTACTTTCAATCCTGTGAAGCCAGGTATGGATGTTACTAATGGATCCGGAAACATGTCAGTGTGCCAGCAAGATCACCTTCCCTGTCCCTGACACATTGTCATGTTATTTCTGTGTAAAAGAGTCAGAATTCAAGTATTAAGAGGTAGGATAGTTTTTCACACGTGTTGAGTCTCACCCACTTCTTCCCTGCTTTAGAAGCACACCTGAACAAATGACCAATCTGATCCCACTGGAAGTGTATTTGCGAGTCCTTAAAATGAAGAGATTACTGCCACAGTGTGGCATATCTTTCATAATATAAATACATATACATATGTAAATGTCATATACAAAAATTCCATGTCCTGTTCTTTGCCACCTTGCCTATGCTGTATACACTTCAGCTACACCTATCTCCCTGTTATCAAAATGGTAATTTTCTCCTACTACTAATATGCATTATTTCCTTCTATGGAAAGATGACAAAAAAATTAATATGATGGTGCCCATCCTCTAAACCCGATCCTATAGGGGCGCTTAGGTGGCACAGTCGGTTAAGCGTCTGACTCTTGGTTTCAGCTCAGGTCATGATCTCAGGGTCTTGAGATCAAGTCCCATGTCAGGTTCCATGCTCAGCATAGAGTCTGCTTTAGACTCTCTCTCCCCCTCTCCCTCTCCTCCTCCCGCCTGCTTGCTCTCTCTCTCTCTCTCAAATAAATAAATCTTAAAAAAAACACAAAAAACCTTATCCTAGGATATTAGCTGCTATTAAAAAAAAATACTGACACAAGAATTCTATTCAGATAAAAAGGTTCCTTTTACTGGACTTCTACCTTCCCGTGTTTGGTCTTTGAGCATTCTAAGTACAAAAACCACTAAATCAGCAAGGAACTATTATGAGTTAGTTATAGGTATCTGAATTTAATTTTTATTAAGAAATTGCTCAAAGGAGAATTAGGGATGACAACTGTATTAGTTTCCTATGGCTGTGTAACAAATTACCACAAACTTAGCAGCTTAAAACAAAACATGTAGTATTCCACAGTTTCTAGGGAGCAAGAGTCTGGGCATCGCCTGGATACTCTGCTCAGGGTTTCACAAGGCTAGGGTCAAGGTGGTGTCTGGACCAGAAATCTCATCTGAGGCTTGAGGTCCTCTCCAAATTCACAGATTGTTGGCAGAATTCAGTCCCTTGCGGTTGTAGGACTGAGGCCCTCAGTTCCTAGAGACTACCTGCAGTATCCTCCCACCTAGCCTTCTCCACAACATGACACTTTATTCCTTTAAGGCAAGAGGAGAATGTCTGCTCTCCTGATCTTCCTTCATAAATTTCACCTGATTAGGTCAGACCCACCCAGGCTAATCTTCCTTAAAATTATTTTTTTAAAGATTTATTTGAACGAGAGAGAGAGAGAGTGAGTGGTGGTGAGGGGCAGAAGGAGACAATCGTAAGCACACTCCCTGCTGAGTGCAGAGCCAAGGCAAGGCTCAATCTCCTGACCCATGAGATCATGACCTGAGCCGAAGACAAGAGTCAGATGCTTAACCTATTGTGTCACTCAGGCACTCCAAAATTAATTTAAAGTCAACATACTAGGGATTTTAATTATGTCTGAAAAACCCCTCACCTTTGCCAAAGAAGGTAACTTAAACATGGGAGTGAAATCCCATTATATTCACAGGCCCCACTCACAGTCAAGGGGAAGGGATTATACAGAATGTATATATGAGAGGGCAGGAATTTTAGGGAATATCTTAGAAACCTACTTACTTCAAGTGTATGTGGAAGCACATGAATGGTCATCCACATGAAGAAACGGAATACTAAGCAAAGAATTCCAGGAATGATCAGAAACCGTTTTCAATAAGTAGTCAATCTCATTCACAAAAGTGTACATGTATCTATGTATCATATGCATGTATATGTGTATTATATATATATATGTATTCCTGGAGGTATTTATTGATGTACTATTGTGCCCAAAACACAAATCAAAGAAAAACAGAAAAATAATCACCAGTTATACAATAGAAAAGCATAAAAGTAATTTAAGCACATTTCTACATGTATAGATTTTTAAAATTGAAGCACAACAAATATTTCACAAGGAGTTAACAAGTTCATGCAGAAAGATTCAAGCTTCAAATAATAATATGAAAGAGACAACGTTGCCTACTTGTTTAATTAGCCATTTTTTTAACAATGAGCACATATGGGTTGGTATGAGTTGCTGAAATGGGCCCCCTCAAACACTGATGCTGACAGTGAAGGAAAGAGGAAGTGAGTGGGCCTTAAAAATATTTATAGCTTTTGACCTAGAAACTGTATTAGGCTATCTGGCTCCTTCTTCCTCTCATGCCATGGTCCTTAGAAACCTGGGGTAAAATATTAAGGGGAAAAATAAGTTCCCTAGATAAGTCCTCAGAGATCTTACTGGTCACATGGCTTATGTCACACCATGAGAATCAAGCAAAATACAGATTCCAGCCTGCCTCAAGGATAAAGATTTTGGCAAATAATAATAATAATAATAAATCGTCCAAATTCCCAAAAATATATCATTTGTATAACTAAAAAAAAAACATGCAGACATAAGAAATAATGTACAGCATGAGTATAAACTTGGCTTTACCACCTAAAGATCCCTTCCGGCTGTACTAAATGATTTTCATCACAACCAATTGTTTCAAGGCACATAGAACTGGTCATGTTACTTGTCAAAAATTAAAAGCTCAAAACATATAGTAAGTTTAAAATTCCCCTCCTAGAAATCTCATTCCTCTCTTGCTGTACCTTTGCTAGCACCCCTATCTAAAGGGGGCATGGGAAAAGGGGATGGGGAGCTTCCCTGAAAGGTGGAGAGAACCTTAATCTTAACAAGAGCTATGGCTTTCAAGAACAACCCTGGTCTTGCTCAAAAGAGAATTTTCTCACCCTTGATACCATATGCCATATGTTAAAAATCCTAAATCACAGAGTTTATACATTACATTGGGGAAACTATTATTTTTTTTAAAGACTTTTATTTATTTTAGAGAGAAAGAGGGTGCAGGAGCGGGAGGAGGGGCAGAAAGAGACGGAGAGGGGAAGCAGATTCTGCTGAGTATGGAGCCCCAAGGGGGCAGGGGGAAAGGGAGGGGCTCAATCTCACAACTCTGAGATTGTGACCTGAGCCCCAAACCAAGAGTCCAGTGCTTAACCAACTGAGCCACCCAGGTGCCCCAGGGAAACCATTATTATCCTCCTTTCCCACTAATACCCTTGTTGATTGAGGGCTGTGACCATCCAAGGCAACCCTCTGAGGCTATAACTTCCCAGCTCCAAGATCTGGGGCATGATTCTTTCACAGAGACATTCCAGTTCAATTAGCCAAAAAGAATAGAACTAAAACATGCCAATGTAAAATTATTACAACTAGGCGAAGGTCAAACATCCAAAGGCCGCCTTCCTCGAAGAATTTGGACAAAGTTTTAAGTAAAGGGTGCCATATTGGAAGTTCTTTTTAGTTTATTTCTAATAATTATCTCTTTAATTTTAGACTTTGGTAGCACTATTATGTCTCACCAGATTCAAACGTGGAGAATTTATGCTATGCAAATAACTCAAATCACAAACGAAAAGTTATACCCCATGGTCCTAGTAAGGTATTACTCTAAACAATGAAAAAGAAAAAGAGAAATAAAAGGAAATACATACACACATACGTACATACATGCGTATACACACACATACTCACACCTCTAAATAGGGGGATGGGTATTTAGATTTTGGTACTTATATATGGCAAACACTATGTATCCATTAATAATCCTACGATCTAAGGTTCTGTGATTTGAGAGTGTGAACATTATAACATAAAGTGAGAAAATTCAACAAGCTCTAAAATAATAAACTGGACCCCTAATTGTACCCTGTGGCTCTAGGAAACTAAACTCACACATATTACAATTGCAGATACTTTCTTCCCTCACTTTGTAGTAAATGTAAATGGGAAACTTAAAGTCTCCTTCAGACCACTGGTGATTTTATAAACTACAATAATTTATAAAGTAGTTTTTTTGGCAAAAAAGCCTCAGTTTATTCATTTATTTATTTACCTGGGCCGCTTGATTGTACTGTCACTCCATCTCAAGCTGTAGCAAGTGGCTTTCTTAACTGTGGTCATTTTCTCAGGTGTGAAGGAAATAATTCAAAGAGACAAATTTTTTATAGATGTGAGTTGCTTCATACATGAAGATGAGTAAAGAGTAACACAAACAAGGGTTGAAATTAAAAAGCAAATACATAAACCTCAGCAGAACAAAAACATCTGGGATCCTTGGGTCATTCACAATTGATCTGACCTACAAATCCTAAGGGTTCACTTTATGTACAAATGGACCACGGAGAAATATGCCGAATAATTTCTCCCCGTATAGTGAGGTATCATGGGTTTTTTTCATCTTATTTGCCTCTATCTTCCAAATTTCCAAAAAGATATTATTTCTATCATTTAAAAAACCACACAGGCGTAAGAAATAATGTTCAGGGCGAGCATAAACTTGGCTTTACCACCTGAAGATCCCTTCCGGCTGTGCTAAATTATTTTCATCACAAGCAATTGTTTCAAGGCATACAGAACTGGTCATATTGCTTGTCAAAAATTAAAAACCTTGTCAAACTCTTCCCTTTGTAGCATTATAAACAGTTAGTTGCAAAAGTGAGCTATTTGCAAAAGCAGCATAAAAAAATGGAAAATAATGGTCTATTTCCCTTTTATACCAAGTGAAGGGTTTCCTATAATTTTAGCAGTCATTAAGATTTACTAATGAAGACCTTGAGATGGAGTCTAAAAAAGGAAATATAAAGTTAAGTGGCTCATTTTGTGTTTTGAGAGGTAAAATATTAAGAGGATAAAGAAGTGCTATCTCATCAATCACAAACCACACAACGCTGGAAAAGTAACACAGCCCTTTCCAGCAGTAGCCTCTGCTGAAGAACACCACCGGCCTAGCGAAACTACCTTCTAATAGGTGAGAGGCTATTTCAATCTCCATACCCATTTAATCACAGAGCTGTTTGAGCACTGACTGCCAATTATCCTGAATTATGTGTCATATAGTAGGTTTGTGATCTGAGCTATAGTGCATTAGGGACCCAGCAGAGACCACCATGTTGATTTGACAAGGTTCTTAGAGCCGGGATGAATAAATTAATGCAACAGAATGATTCTGATGAACAGAAGATTGGAGCCAAGCTCCCAGAGATGGAAGATTAGTGACTAATCAGCTCTAACACCTGGTTTCCATAACACTCTAATAACAACTCCTCGTGCTGCTGTAACAAAACACAACAGCCTCTGCCAGGGGGAAAAATGTGAAATAGCCTCAAAAGTTATGGCTTGGTGTGTTTTAGTCACGACAGGATGTATTTCACCTGTTCTTGGAAATTAGGAGCTGCAGCAATCCTCCCCAACCCCACCCCCGGCCCTCCTTATGATGGGAGGGACGGCAGGGATGGCTGTGAATTCCAAACAACCAGGTTTCCAGGAGAACAGGTTGCATGAGAAATCCACCGCTGCTAACTTTTCAGTTCAACTTACATCAGCTAAAGGGAGGAAGGGGAGGTAGAAGGAAAGGAGGGCGGAAGAAGTTGGGGGAAGGATGAGGAGGAGGATGGGGAGGAGGAGGAGGAGGAGGAATCCTAATAGCTAAAGCTGATGGGACTGTGGAGTCACATCCTACACTGAAAAGAGAGACCCCAGGTAACAATCAGGTCTGGTTTCTTACCTTTAGGTTCACAGTAAACAAATGCAAAAGCCCCCAGACCAGTACTTAGGTTGACCTGGAGAAAATGTCAAGCCCCTAACATCTGTCATGTGCAGCTAAGATGAAAGACACAGCCAAATGTCTCATATAAAAGCAAGCTAAGATCTTCCAGTATCCTTGGCTTTGCCATTCCTCACTGGACACGTGAGGGAGCGCCATTTTGGCCAGCGCTGTTCATCAGCATCAGAGGAGGCAGCCCTGGAAGACCAGTGTGGTCCACCGTCAGTCATCCCTTTGGCCATCCGCTTCTTGAAAGGCAAGGCACTAATTATGACATGTTTTGTTAAATCAGAAAGCACTTAACCGAGAATAGTTGAGTCTCACAGAATATCTAAAATGTATGCTGAAATAGCATTTTGACACCTAGCAGATTTGAGGTATCAAAGCATTAGAATGATTCTCTCACGGCTGCTTAAAAATTTGTTGGTACCTCTCTCTGCTAAACCTCACTGACACATCTACGAAACTAAGAAAACCCAATTAAATGACAACTGAGTGTCTGAAGCCATGGCTGAGGGTGAGGGAGCGTTATTCACATCACAGAAGAAAAAAAAATTTTTTTTGTTTAGCAGAAGACACATCATTTATTCTCCTTTTCAAAGATGATTTGATGCACGGGAATGAGATCGACACTCGGCTTCTCAAAGAAACAAGGCAGGTCAGACCGTCTGCATCTCCTATTCACAACGACTGTTTCTATTCACACAACTGGACTTTCTAGTCACAATCTGTTTAATGCCGTAGCTTAATCTCTAGCCAGGGGTCGGGTCATCAATTTAGATTTTCTGTTTCCTTTTTTATTCAGGTTATTTCCTCACGTAGGACACAACGCTATGCCCCACATTTGCATTGTCAGCCTGTGAAGACCCACGCTTTCTGTCGTGACTGACAGAGAAGCCAACCACACGTTGTCCCAAGGGCTGTTTCCAAATTTGGTCTCCCAAAGGGAAGCTCGCTAAACTCCTCGAGGCTTGCTTTAATACCGACCCATTTTCACAGCTTCATTTGTCCTAACACCTGATTCCTTCTTTGGCTCAGCAAGCCTCACTGAAGGCGGACTGGGGGAAAGCAGCTCTTGTTTCATCTGTATTCCACTAGAAATCATTTCCTTCACCTCATGTCCAGTTCTTCACCCCTGAACTCAAATTTTGGCCTAAATGTCAAAGGGGAGAGACACCTCCCTGAAATGCAGTGTATAACAGACAATCAACCTATAAGAATTCATAGCTCCTCTTCTTTTTACTGTTTTATTTTCTTTGTTGAAATACTTTAGAGAGTATTATTAAGTGAAGTAAAGATTCCTCTTGAAACAGATGTTCAAAGAGAAATTCAGGGGGGAGAAAAAGGAATCTTTAAAAGGGTTGATTGAACTTTATAATCATAAAAGCCACACTCTGGGACATTTGCTGAATTCCAGTCTGTTAAATGTTTCGTCTTCTTACCCCAAATTATAAATGCCCTGAACTATAAAGTGGGAAGAAGACAGACATCACCGATGTTCTGCTGAAGAATCACCCCGCCACCACCTAACGGGTCTGAAGACATATTCGCAGCAATCGGGGTAGCTTCAGTGGGAACAGCCGGGGACCATTTCATGTGTACAAAGCATAGGTGAGAACATAGCAAAACCCTCAAATCTGGAGTGAGAGGGACCTTGTCTGTGCCCCTCAAAGACACTCTGGAGGTTTCTGAGGGGGGTGAAAGGAGCATGGAGGTTTATGGTTAATCTGAAAACGTGCCATGTTTCTAAGCAACTGCAGCCCACAAATGATCTTTAAGAGATGGAACCAACTGAAATTCTAGTCTTGCCTTTTATGCGGTTCTACATCATAAGGTTTATGCCACAGCGAATAGGTAGGAATTTCATGGAAGAACTTGAATCCTAAGACTGACTGCTTGTGGGTCATAGAGCTTTTGAGAATCTGGAGAAACGTATAAAAACCTCACTCCAGAAAATTGCAGGTACTCACAAATACATAATGATGTGTGTATTACTTCAGGGTTTTGGCAAAGATAAGAATCACTGTAGAAGATATAAATAACTTATTTTGGTCATTTACGATGCCATACCAACACACTAAAATCCCCAAATCAAACTAGCTTAGTTTGGTCTTGAAATTTAGCTTCAAGATGCAGGAAGGAAAATGATACATTTAATGGGTTATTGTACACAAGAAAAGAGCCCTGATTATCAACCTTCTCTGTCTAAAGCTTCAATCATGAAACACTGAAAGGGGGGAGGGGAGGAAGGGAAGTAGAGAAGTTGTAAAGGGTCATACATTGCTTTGTTCAATTTGCTACCGTAGGAAGGAAGTCAAAGAAAGGATTTCTGATTCTGATCCATGCATCTGAAAGTTTAAATAAGCAATGGGGGCAAAAAATTAAGGCAACAAGATGCCATAGGAAGTACCTTTTCCATGGGCACTAGATGGTATTACAGAAAATGAGGAAGATTCTGTTCCTCACCTATAAAATCAGTATGTTGAATGTACCTAACAGGCAGATATGGAAGATTAAATGAGTTAATGTGTCTGAAATACATTTGCAGACTTTTAGGTGTTGTAAGAATGTCAGCTATTATTTTTACAAAGGGCTGCAGACTTGTAATAATATTCAGATTGGATAAAAACTCAGGAAGTCCCAGAGTCCCTTTTGCTTGCTCCTACATCAGCCTAATGACCAGCTGGCAGAATCTGTGCTCTGAACTCTGGAGTGCTAAAGAAGTGGACACGCACTCATGTGTCCCAACAAAATCAGTGAAGCAGCTGAAGTTTGGAATTCAGTGTGCAGTCCTGCTAAACTAGACATGACTAAGTCACTTATGCCTTGCATTTTCCAAATTATTTAAAACCGAAGGAGATGGTGTGCCTCAAGTGTGGGCCCAAGAAAATCACTGGGATGGAGGGGAGAAAAGATGAAAACTACTATTCACCTATAATTCTTTATCTTGTTCTTGAGAAAAATAATCATTTTTATTTAAGAAGAGGCATAATAGATTAGTACAGTTACACATGTATTTAATTTATATATAACACAATTAGCGAGTGTGTTTAATTGTTCTACTGCTTGGTGTGCATGCTCAAAAATGTTTAATATACAAGTTCTTTTACATAGGCAACATTAATTGAGCTCCTGGCTGTATTAGAGCATTATTACCATGAGAGAGTCAAGGAAACCAAGCATGGTAAAAGTGATTTCTGCATCATCTTATCTAGCAAGACCAAGATAGAATTCTAGGTTTTAGCTTTAAGGCCTACTCTTCAGACCTTTACAACCAGACAGGACCCTTCTGAATTCATCTTGTGGCAGAAGTCACCAGATGGTATCCAGAGGGTTGCAGACCAGACTGGTGTTCAATCAGAAAGCATAAATCCAGTGAGGACATAAGAAAGGGAGATGGGTTGGCTTCCTTGGGTCTGTGAATTCACAGCAACTCTGCTAACAGCGTCCAGTAGGATGAACAGCTAAGTGGCAGCACACAGTGATCCCAAACCAATGCAAATTGATCATGTCTACTATTACCATGGACAGTCCTTTAAGTGCCCCAGATACTCAAATATGGAAAAATGGGAAACTTCTCTCCACCCTCTCCAACCAAAAAAAGGAAAACAAAAACTTGTTACCATCACTACGTTTATGTATTATTTATAAATGGCATTTTCAGTATTTCTTGCACTTTCCTAACTTCCTGTAAGGTGCTATATAAATGCTAACTATTGTTTGTATTTAACAAGCCTCAGCTAGAGGAAAAATGTATACCTCGGTTTTTGCAGTCAGGGCAAAAAAAAAAAAAAAAAAGCTGAAAGGAAATTGCCTATTCTGGGTTACAACAACATAAACTTGACTTCCTCACCTTGCGTTCTCCTCCCTGTTTTCGGGTTCAAAACTATGTTCAGAGCCAAGAATTCATTTTCTTGGATATCTTCAAAGGATATGTTTCGACAACAGGAATTAGTATAATTCTTGAAAACACAAAGTAATCTGTTCTTCTAAGTTTTGTGTACACGGGTTGAGTGGCCAGAAATGGGTCTAAAAATACCCTATTTTTCTGAACACAGAGATTTCAAAGGCATGTGTGCTTCTGGGCAAAAAATAAATATGAGAAAGCTCTGTCCTTTTGTAAGTCAAAAAGAAAATGCAAAATTACCTTAAATGTATAAAATGAGATGGGTACTTAATAATTAATTTACCAGATTAGCTGTAGTAAATTAATTATATTGGTACCCTTTCCATTTCTGAAATCTATATCTGAAATAGGTCTTAAAAATTGAGTAACTGGCCATTTTTTTCTTTATGGTTCAGGTGGCTCATATTGCTGATTCTGCAAGTCAGCCTGCTTAGATATGAGCCACTTACGTATAAAATACATATGTTACAGAATCATAGAATCTGAAGGCTGGCAAAAATCTCTAAAATAAGCTACAGATCCCGTATTTTTGAGGGGAGGAAAGAGTGTCCCCAAAATGGGAAATCAAACAACAGCTGAGTCTGTAAATAACAAGAAACCTAAACATGGTATATTTATTCAACAAATAATTGCTGAGTATGAAACACTGGCCTGAGTCTGGGCACATAGTTGTATTCAAAGACAATGATATGGCCACATAAATGATCAAAATTAAGGAAGGTATCCGTTGACAAGGAAAATGTTTAACAACATGTTATTAGGTCTTTACTATGTAAATAAATATGCTGCTAACAGGGCAACTTCAATTTAAACACCTGTTTTCTAGCAAGTATCAGACCCCTATCAGATTTGCACACCAGGAAATTGAGGGGAAATGATTTCCTAAAAACCGTATATCAAGTAAGAGGTACAGTCAGGACCACTATAAATATCGGTTATGTGAAGCTGAATGCATCATCAAAACAGCATCATTTTCATGCTTGACCTTTTGTACCATCACCTCTAATCATGTGTGTGAATGTGAGGTATAAAATAGACAACAATGAACGATGATTTACAGCAAATCACGGCGAAAAATAATGTAACGGGCCTTTAAATGCAACCTTGCCTAAGTTGTATAAAGAATGTTAGTTCTCCTTGCTTGAATTTGTGGTAAAGAGGCAGAAGGACAGAAATGAAGACCTAATGGGAGATAAGGTTTTTTTTTAAAAAAAAACCAAAACAAAACAGAGGGACACTTTACTGTCAGAATCTCTTCCTGAGTTGAAACAAAATGTTCACATTGCTAAAATTAGGTATATTTTTAAATGCATCCATATTAATGGAAATGCACACATTTCATATACCTTTCGCTATTTGCACACCTAAATAGTTTTGACTGCAAGATAGCCTAAAGCTATTATTACTATACGTTTAATTTGGGGATGATTTACTTGTGAAAGCAACAGAGGAGAAAGGGAATCATGGATTACCTTATGTCTGAAATGTCAGCAACATAGGAAGTTGGTAGACTTGTATGAAAACTTCTTTTATTTCCATAACTCCACTTAAAAAAATAAGACCTTTCTCTGACAATTTATTTGGGGATAGAGTAAAAAGGCAAATGGAAAATTAGAAGTTCTGTATTCTTTTACACTTAGGGATACTCTAAAGTAAAAACAATAAAGAACACAAAAAGTTTAGAAAATATTTTGGAGAGATGCCTGGGTGGCTCATTGGGTTAAGCGGCTGCCTTCAGCTCAGGTCATGATCCCAGGGTCCTGGGATGGAGCCCCGCATCAGGCTGCCTGCTCCGCAGGAAGCCTGCTTCTCCCTCCCCCACTCCCCCTGCTTGTGTTCCCTCGCTTGCTCTGTCTCTCTCTGTCAAATAAATAAATAAAATCTTAAAAAAAAAAAATAAAATATTTTGGAAATATTTCTAAAATCATTTTTTTAAAGAACAAGTTTTTGTCTATATTGTCACAAATAGTGTAGTAGAACATGGAGGAAAAAAATCAGAATGAAGTTCCAAATTAAATATAAAAAACAAAACAAAACAATTCAAAGAGTATTTTTAAAAAGCAACAAAAGTCTTTCAAGAAAATAAGATTTATGTAACCTTTAATGGATGCATTGAACTATGCAGCATCCTCGAAGAATAATTTCACATTCACTCAAATGAATTTCAAAAAAATCATTAAAAATATATAGATATTAGCAGAATTTTCTCCCATGCAGGAACTCTTTTTTTTTTTTTCCAATTTAAATCACCATCACCAACAATGCTGTTTCCCATGTAAGCATCCAAATAGCAAATGCTAAAATAATTTTTAACTGAAATGTTTGCTACTTTATTTAAATTTTGAGAAAAAAAATAAACAAACTGCACCTACATATTGAATTTGATAGGGATTATTAGTTATCAGAAATTACAAAAATCTTCCTTAATTTAACTTGCATTATGGGTGAAATCTCAAATAAGATCTCCTACTCAAAATTACTTTTTTTTTTTTTCTGAGAAAGAAACAGAGACTACCTATACCTAGTACCTAGGTAGGAAGAGTAAAGAGAAGTGTTTTAATTCTAAGTCCCTTCTAAAGAATTCTAGATTTCAGGCAAAATGCAGTACGTAGATTTCTTGAGTGTCATAACAAGACAAAAAAATGCAGGCAATGCATATTGTTGTATGTGTGCTGTTTTACAATGAAAAATCACTTTAATGTGTTTGTCCATCACTCCAACATACAATCACAATTTTTATTACATACAGAATTGACTATGTAGAATTTTAATGTTTCCAATAATATATTTATATGCAAAAATAGGAACTCATTTAGATATTTTATCTAAGCAGTAATATTTCTTTTACCCATGTTGAACCAAAGGCACATACAGATCTTTTCTGCTTTACACAACAGCATGTCAGTTACCTATGTTGACCTAAAGGTAGGATATGTGGATCACACACACACACGCACGCACGCACGCACACACACACACACACACACACACACACACTGGCATGCACATACAAATGAGCTGCTTCCTAGAAAAACCTGAGAACTAAGAAAAATGCAAACATTCCTGCTGATTTAAAAGAATGAAGGGAAGGAAGGAAAAGGGAAAAGGGGAAGTTAGGAGGGACGAAGGAAAAGTCATTACGATAAGGAAGAGAGATGAGTAAACGGCTAACACTAGATTTGTTTCTATAACATTAATGGTCTAATTTCAGGGAAAATCAGGCCAACCAGTTCAGCATTTTTGCTGTCTCAGGTTCTAAAATACTATGGCTGCTGTACCCAAACTTTCTACAAAATCTTTTAGGACAACCATTGCTCACATATAGCCTGTAGTTATTTCCAGCCAATCTGTCTGCTGATCTGCTTGAAGACTCTCCTTATGCATCTACGAATTGCTAGGGTTGAGGAAATGAAACACCTACTGACAGCAAAACTCAACCATCCTGTAGGTAAGTGGGCATGTCGGGCTCAGACGATTTACTTCTCCAGAGGGAATAAAGGATAGGTGAGGAAAGGAAGGAGCAGAGGATTTGTAGATAAGCACTTCATCTGAGAAGTGCCAGGGAAGAGGGAAAGGTGAGGAGAACCAGTGAGAGCATCCAGTCAGATGGTACCCAGGCTGACAGCCTTGGACTGCAGCACTTTCTTCTCTAGCTCTCCCAAAGCTGCCTGTGATGAGTAGCCTTCGCATCTGCTCTGTTGTCTGATCCTTCACTCCCGTTCTCCCATCCAGGAAGAATATCACCTTTGCTATTTTAAAAATTTCCACATGAAGCCGCTACCAGGACATTCTAACCTCAACAATGGGCCCCAACCGCAGGGTGACCAGCTGTCCCGGTCTGCCCCAGACGAGGAAGCTTCCTGGGACCTGGGACTCTCTGGGCTAAAACCAGAAGTGTCAAAGACAAATGGGGCAAGGTGGTCACCCTACCCAACCATGCATTTCTTCTCTGGTGCTCAGGTACCAGTGCTCACACAGACATCCTTAATTAAGACATTCCTAATTAAATCAGGGCGAGAAATAAAAGGGAGTCAAAACTGACTTCTAAGTATATAACCAGAAGTTCAGGGAGGCCTCGGGAAGCCTACGCCATCAATAAGCCTTATTCACTAAAGCGAAAGAAAAATGCCTGCAGTGTATAAATCCTATGGTAACTGTTAATCCTCTCCAGAAGAAATAAATAAATAAAATTTAAAAAAAAAGAACACAGCTGATAAATTACTTAACCGAAAACGTAATGCTCAAAGCAGTAACCACAATGCAATAATTATTGGACTTGGTTAAACATAAAAATAAATCTTTTACTTCTCTCTCATCCCATTAGTACGTACAATGAAAGGAAAAGCCTTTTTAAAAAGGTACCTCACGGCCAATTTTTCCCCCTTAATTCTGCATTGTAATAAACAAAGGCAAAATCAAAAATCATGCAAGTGAAGTATAAGCTTTTTCCCATTATCCTTAGAAGGGTGACAGCGCCAATTAAAAACACGTCTCTGTGCAGCTCTCAGCAAATGCTCTTTTTAACTCCCTGATAGTGGAATGCCTTATTAAGAGGAAAAGAATCACAAAGTATAATGGCTTATAAATCATCAATATTTCTGGTGAAATCAATCTATTGGTCTCATTTGAAATGTAGAGAACCTCTCCTAACCTCATTGACATAATGTTCCCTGTTTAAATGCCTGAGACTAAAATAACCATCTAATATCTGAAAATGAATTGCTAACAGTACTGCCTTCCGAAGAGCAACAAGTAAATGTTGGGTTATTTGATAAAGCATGGTCAAATTTAAGATATTTCTGCTTTAAATGGAAGACAGTGGTCATATTTTATACACATGTGTGCAAGTCTCAATGTGACTTTTTTTCCCTCTGTTGAGATACTTGGCTTTGATTTTATTTTTATCATTTACGCTCTGAAATGCCAACACCACGCCATTCCTACAAAACACACTTTTATCCATTTTTTTTTTTTAAGTCTGCGTTCAAGTTAGAAAGTAAGTCATATCTCCAGATCTCGTTTTGTAAAGGTTGTACTCGCCACAGGCTTAACACAACGGTTGGAGACAGTGTGGAAAGGATCGATAAAGTAGTATTACCCTTTGTGATGGTGAGTCTCTGCAGGACATTCCGGCTTAACTCTGCTGTCTGCGCTAACACTCCATCCTTACCCACTGGGAGAGTGCACTAAAGCACAGCTATGGACCAAGAGCTCCAACGAGGATGAGAAACTCACTTCCTTCACCTTGTTCCGGAGCTGCTTTAATAAAGCTGGAGAAAATCTGGATGCCGTAAGAAAGAGTTTCAAATTTGAAAGACAAATGTATAAACACCCTGAAGTCTGAGGGCATAGGCCTTGACATTCAGACAAGTGTATGCATCATTCAGGAAGTTTCACTTTGGCAGGAGGCCTATAAATGTAGCAATTCTTCAACCTCAACATGTCACTTGTGATTTTAAAAAGCTAACTATTGTGGTTGCAGGGAGGCAACACTGCAATGTAATGAGCTTATATTAATTGCCTCCTTCACTTGCCAAGTGGACTTAGGGAATAATACATTAAATTTGCCTCCAAATGAAATGTTTTTAATTTTTCATTTGTCACTGTAAGAGTGAAGTTACAACTCTGTGGTTATGAATGCTGTAAGGTGTAAGGATATGATCACACTCTTCCCATCCATGTTAACAGGAGAGCAGCTAAAATGCTCTTCCGGCCAGAGACTTTGAGGCTTTGTGTGCCGTGCAGCAGGGACAATATGGATCTGCTGCACTTCTTTTCTTTCTAGTAAGTGTCCTGAGAGTTTCATTTAATTCAATAGACCTCACTTTGTTATTCTGGCAAAGGGAGTGATAAGTAATACAAATTCACATGTAGAGCCTTGTGACACGACAGCTCACTTCAGTGCCTTTCTGAGCCCCAATTATCTTTCAGGCCACATTTTACCTACTTTCTCTGATACGAAAATGGGCAGCTGCCTGCCACTTGTCCTTCCTCATGTCAAATACTCCTCCCATCAGACTCCATCTTTTCTCTGAGCCTGGATACCCATTCTAGTCCCTAAGATAAAACCAAGTCACTTGTACCTTTTCATAACTGACCCAAACAATGACAGACACCCTACTCTACAATACATGCAAGTAAGTAAAGAAGGTTCTGCAAAGAACTTTATTTCCTTTCTCTTTAAGCAAACTAACTTCAAGGGATTTAAAATGAGCTTAAATAGGGGCGCCTGGGTGGCTCAGTCGGTTGAGCGACTGCCTTCGGCTCGGGTCATGATCCCGGAGTCCTGGGATCGAGCCCCACATCGGGCTCCCGGCTCGGCGGGGAGCCTGTTTCTCCCTCTGACCTTCCCCCCTCTCATGCTGTTTCTCTCTCGCTCGCTCTCTAATAAATAAATAAATAAAATCTTTAAAAAAAATGAGCTTAAATATGTCATTTTCAGATTCAAACAACTGGGGGAACCCTTCTCCATTCTAGAAGGAGAGAGAGGTAGGTTTTGGATTTTAGTATAATTACCTATTTCCCTTACTAGTTAGGTAGTGACGCCCCTGTGTTGTAATATTTTGTAACTTACATTTACACGTATCTCAAATGATACTGTAATATATAACTACCATCCAGTCAGTACAAAATCCACTCATTAAATCTTATAGGCTGCCAGATGAAAAACCAGGGAAAAGAGATCTTTCACTTTATCATGCAGAACAAATTTATTTCCCCTTTGTCTTAACTTTCCCTGGCTGGCCTACACCTGGTTGTTACTTTTATAACTAAAAGTATCATTAATATGATGAACTAAAGAGACAACTGCCCTGGGCCGACACCCTCAGCCATGCTAAGAACTTGCAAAAGCTTCAACATTGCAGTTTCTCTTTACCATGTCCCAGATAAAATTCTTAGGTCGAGCTACCTACAGCCTCTGAAAGTGAGAGGGGAATTATTAAAAATATATTCCCCCATCCAGATCAAGCCACAGGGATCACACAGAGACTGCTTTCTTTCCCATTCTGAAAGCTATTATTCTCCCCTACTTATTAAATTGGTAACTTTTATATGGTGTTCAGAAAATATAAAACTACATGTAAGACACCTTGAATAGAAGATAGAATCCTAAGAGTAAGGCTTGCCCTCAAAAGGACGTAAAATCTGACAGAGAAGAGAAGTCACACATACAAATGATTGTAATTGGCCACTTCAGAGAACAGAGGTTTTGAAGTCAGATAAGCATGGGACCTTTGCTATTTTGGAAGCATAGGGCTAATTTGGATTTCTGAGTTACAACTGTATCTACCTTACAAAGATGGCTGAGGAACGAATGAGATCCAATTGTGAGCCCTCCTGTCCAGTGCTTCCAAATAATACACATTTAATAGTTTCTATTTTAATAATTAAAGGTATTATAACACACAGCCCAGTGAGGTAGAATACTAAAATGACAGGACAAGTTCAGTGAATTTGGGAGGTGGGGGGTAGCCCTACCTGGCTGGGGGTTCAAGGGAGATACCACAGAAGGTAAAGGGCTGTGTTTAGTCATAAAGAAAGGGTTTGGTACGTAGAATGGGGTGGGGGAGAGTCTCAGGGGGAAAAATAGGCACCTTCAACAATAACTACATTATTCTACATTCTACATTTTATGTTAATGTCAAGTACCCCCCAAGAATGTTCTAGATGATCAGTTTGGGCCACTAGGAGAAAGCCTCATTGAGGGAAGATCTCCAAAGACTTACTATTTATTTGAAGGAAGATCTCTGAATATTTTAGACATTTACCAGACTGTTAGGAAGTAATCCGGCAACTTCAGTCAAGAGTTTGGAATTGAGAAAGACCTCCAACAAGCAGGTGGAAGCACAGTGATAGTTTAAGCTTGAGGAAACAGGGGCCTTTTATCAGAATAATGACAGTCAGAATAAAAACAACATGACCGAGAGGAGAAACACTAAAGTTGTAGAAAATATAGGACTTGGCAATTAATTGGATGTGGGGTATGGCAGAGGAAGGGAAGAAGTAAAAAGGACATGCATTTCAAGTGCAGACATCTAAGAACGTGACAAAATGTTAAACAGAAAAGAATCTTAAGTGCTGGAGACGTTATTAGCTTTTGGATCACATAAGTCAGCTTGGCGCTCATGAAATCTGTTACAGTGTTGAAAACTTAAAAAGCCAACTGTCCTACCATGGGCCATCTGAAAATTAATTTACTGATAATACTGAACTTCCAAATAAGTAGAATATCTGTGATGCTTAATATGTTTCAGGGTATATTTGGAATCTAAGATACAGGGGAAACAGTTTTCAAAAAATGAAAAAAATTAATTTAAAAAGGATGAAAGCACTCAGGGTCCATCTTAAAACAAAGCAACAGGGCATCTATAATATTTACACTGGTCACAAAATAAAACTTTGTCACATGTTAGTTTTATTTACTAGCCGTTGTTCTGTAGTATTTCATCAAACAAGGTCTGTATTTAACAGTACTAACAATGTGTCAAAACAGCAGTGTGGGAAGTGAGGGCACCAGGGAGTACCCCAAAACAAATCCGCCCGTTGAGAGGAAGCATTTGCTTCATGTGACAGAGAAAATTAAATCTTCATGCCTACATAAGTACATAAGAATAAGCCCAAGTTGAAGGTGGCATTAATCTCAATCACTGTTTATTTGTGGGTGTTTAGACATATTACATGCAGGGTATGTTTCCATTATTGCTGTTTTGAATGAAACATGCAGCATTTCATTGTGAGGAAACTAGGGAAATAATTTTCTCAATTGCAGAACTCCAGTAACAAAGGAAAAAAACTACAAAACTCGGCTCACTTTATAGCCTTGCATGCTTAGCCCTGTCTTTATTTCAAGGGAGTGGAGAAAAGAAATCTAGAACAAACCATTCCCTCAAATGGTATTAATAAAAGAATTGCTCTACCTCATTATACATTTTATGTTTTAAAAGATTACATATGGATCATTAAAAAAGATTAAGATATGTCTGAAAAGAATTTCAGCAAAAAAGTGGTTAACATTTATCATAGCTTTTCAAAACAAAATTGAATTCTACTTTCTGTGAAAACTTTCCAATGCAATATTACTTTTTCTTACATATACAGCCTGCAACTTACCTAGGGCACTATTTATCATTTGGACAACTTAAGTACGCTGCATACACACACACACACACACACACACACACACACACACACACACAAATCACCTTGAGATTTTCTCAAGAGAAATTCTCTCTTGGGAAACTCAAAACTGTATTAAAATGATAAGTAGCAAGTCTTCACTCTTCCTTCATTAACTTAGGCAGACAAGTGTGATATACACACACCAAAAAAAAAAAAACAAGGTTCCAACATGCTCCTGGTCATAATAACCATCTTTGCTTCCTCCAGTCCACAAAGTTTGTTCATTTTTACAAAGATATTATAAGCTGTGATGGAAAAACCAGTACCCAGAGGAGCCTTCCAATTATCCACACAGGTAGCCTAGCCCATCTGGGACCCCCAACAGGTATGGGTCAGGCTTTAAGGATTCAAAATAATTATTGCAAAGGAAGTGGTTGAATGAGTAATTTCTCTTCGGTATTCTAACCACCGATGGTAGTTAAGCAGAGAGAAAAGAAGCAGAAATTTGGGGTTTAAAAAGGTAGCAGTAACACTGGGAAGTACTAAAATTCAGGTTTATCAATTGTTTTATGTAGGTGGTACATAGATTCTACAAGAGCACTTTCCAAGCTACCTAGCGATTACACTTCACAGCTATCTCTGTCAAAACAGTGTTATGTGCCACCTACTACAAATATTCACACTTCAGAAATCTGGGCCCCACATCAGAGACAATAAGCCAAAAGGAAATCTCTTTCCATAGTTTACATGTATACTTTACATACCTTTTGTATACAGGGACTGAGGCAAGGGATGTGGTCAGAGGGAGAAACATACCGTATCTTCAGACTCTGCTCTAGATTTTGGTTGAATCCAAATGAATCCAAATTGCTTTCTCAAAGATAAAAATCATACAGGAAATTAAAAAAAAAAGACTTTCTTAGGGATTTCTCTTAAAAATAGCAAAAATAAAAAATGAAGCCTAAAAATAGTAATAGTTTCTGCCCCCGAACCACCACTATCCCATCTCGGAGGCAGTCCCAATATTAAGACCACACAAGAACTAGAGTTTTGGATGGTAAGTCCCAGTCTAGGTGTGGGTCTCGGTTCCACCACAGCTAGATGAGTGGTCTTAGGCAAAATTACCCTTCACTGAGCCTCAGGATCCAAACACATGAATGTTAAAAATGACAAGGACCTACTGAGTCTGCTTGTTAGAGGTTTAAATGAGATAGTCTCTACATCGAGCTTAGCACGGTGCCTATTTCACAGGCATCACATAAATTCCTAGATATAAGGCACATTTTCTCAAATATCCTTAGGAACAATCTCTCCTTCCGATATTTGTATTCTGGTATCTTTTGCAAATGCTCTATATTGAACACTGCGCTATATATTCCAGTATGCTATATTGTCTCAATTGCTGGGCTACTATTTTGATTTTTGAGTGCCTGTTTTATAATGTTGTTAAATATTTTGACTATCACTCCTGCTGTTTGGAGAAGATATGCTGGCTTTTTGTGATTTCAGCCCATGTTCATTTGGATGCTGTGGAGGTTGATTTACCAAAATGGAGGTGACAATACTTAATACTGATTTTGTAATAGATCCCTGGGGTATGACATTACAATTCCAAGTGCCAAATGAGAACAAGCCCTCTTGAAGATCCTCTGTGGGTTTGTCTTTGTTTGTTCCCCATATCCATTCTCTGCTTTTCCTGCTCTGCTTTGGAAGCTAGGAAACTCAACTCTAGCTCTGGCTACCCCTGCCCTATTGGATTCAGCTACAGAGAGGCAAGAGCAAGAGTTCAAAGGGAAGGGGACGTCCAGGGTGTTTCTTCCCAGTCTGCCTTCCCTCTCCTTCTCTCCTTCCCTGGAGCCTTCATGGTCCTAGAATTGGCTGACCTGCACACCAACGAGGCTTTACTAGGTTTTTAAAAGAGTAGTAATAACTTGATTGTGCATTTTTCCCCTGAGAAGGAATTGAAAAGAATCATATTTGTTAATCTTCCTACAAGGACTTCTGTAGTGTCTTTATCTCTCCTTAAAAACAGTATAGGCTATTCTCTAAGAAGAGGAAATCAGATTCCATGTAAATACTTCAGTGAATATATACATTCCTTTGATGTGAGCAGTAAGCAAGAGTATGCGTGAGCCCTGTCGTAGGGAGATGGAACGGGCACTGGAGGAGGCATCAAGACTAACCACACCTGATTAGTGTGGGTGAGCAGTGTCCTGTCGCCCACAGACTTTCCATGGTGATAGATGTCCTTATCCACCAAGAGTACGCTAAGCATATAAATAATATAAAATATATAAATACATATAAATCACTTAGGCAAGGCTCCTTTTTTATAGGGAGTTCATTCCTATAGATGCACAACTGCACAAAACAAACATACGAAGCAACAAACACTTTTCATATTAACTCTAACCCCAGCCCATTTGACTTTTATCCCTTCAAGAGGAAGGGGTATCAGTCATAATGGGAATTTCTTTTTGGAAAAATAATGTTTTTTTTTTTTTAATGATCTATTTATTTATTTTACAGAGAGAGAGAGAGAGACCATGCACAAGCGGGAGGAGCAGAGGGAGAGGGAGAGAAAATCTCAAGCAGACTCCACACTGAGCACAGAGCCCGACATGGGGCTCCATCCTACAACCCTGAGATCAGGACCTGAGCCAAAACCAAGAGTTGGCTGCTTAATGAACTGCATCACCCAGGTGCCCCGGGAAAGTGAAATTTTTAATTAGCATAGCTTTTACTGTGAACAACAGCTAATATTTATTGATTCTTCAATATGGTCTATGCACTGTGCTGAATATGTTACACGTAGTCTGATTTATTATTTTAAATGACAGAGTGAGGAGAGTATTCCTACCCTTTTTATTTTACAGAGAGAAACAGAGGCTCATGGGGTTAATGTGACTTGCACAGGGTAAGAGACCTAAGAGGCAGAGTTGGGATGTGAATGCTGGCAGGCTGACCTTAGTGTCTACGAGATACAATATCACCAAAATATTAGCTCATATTTATTTATTTTTTAAAGATTTATTTATTTATTTTAGAAAGAGAGGGTGCGAGTAGGGGGAGGGATAGAGGAAGAGACAGACAAGCAGACTCCCTACTGAGCATGGAGCCAGACTTAGGGTTCAATCCCAGGACCCTGAGATTATGACCTGAGCTGAAATCAAGAGCTGACGCTTAACTGACAGAGCCACCGAGGTGCCCCAATACTAACTCATATTTAATGGATACTTATCATGAAGTATAACCTTGACATGGTTTTATTTCCGTATTTTCCTTTCTACAACTACTATCATCCCATTTTACAGATGAGAAAATTAAGGCATAAAGAGTCAAAGTAGATTGCCATGGCTTACACTGCCAACAAGAGAACAGAACTGCAAGTTAAACCCAATTCTTCTGACTCCAAAGAAAGCACCATATCTCACTGCACAGACGCTTCCATTCCAAAGCTTAATGTTATTATTAAACACAGGTATCATTTTCAATATCAACATTTATAGCACACTTATTATGGTCAAGGCCTTGTGCTAGCTGCTACAATTGAATGCAAAGACCTGAAGTTCCTTCTATCATTAATCTTAAAATAAAGCTAGGAAAACAAAGCACAAAAGCTTATGGTTTTATTCTGTTAAACATAATTTTTAAAAAAATATTCAGAACATATCAGAAGTAAACAGGTGATTATTTGGAGAAGAAAATTCAGGGGATGAAGACCTCACTGGGGATTTGTACTACAATTTTCCAGAATGAAACTTCAGTCAGTCTTCAAGAAGAGAGGTGGACTTTCAAAAAAAAAAAAAGAATATGCAGAAAGACATGTGGATAGTTTTAGCAAAAACAGCCGGCAAACCCAGAGAGGAGTCAGTGCAAACTGAAGACGAGTTCAAATATCAGCAGAGTGTGGACTGTATTCTATAAATGAAGAGATGTTTGACCTCAGCCATGAGATGATATGAAACACTGCTTGAAGAAGATAAATTCTCTGTTCTAGATAAGTACAAACAATTCAAACTTATGTAGAGAAAGTAAATAAAGCTACAACTAACTTGAGGGTTGATGTAAGATTTTTCAGAACACCTATATGGCAGCGCCTGTCAGCATGTTTATACTTACACTGAAAAACAGGCAGATTGATTTTCCCTGATTAAGGCTGCTTCAGTCTGGTCTGATGAGTAAATACCCAAAGCAGCCACATGCTTAGCTGCCCTCCCTCTGCAATTACCACGTATTTCTTTTCCACTTACTCAAGGTGTGGATCTAAATTTGTAATTCTTAACTTTTTTCAAAGTAGGCACACAGACCAGTCACTTGACCTTATGATTCCCCTGCTCCTGCTAGGAGGGACATTCATTCATTCACTCATTGTTTACCAAATACCTACAAAGTGTCAGTCCAGGTGATAGGCTTTAGAGATACAAAAATAAATATCATCTCCATCTTTAAAGAGCTCACAGTCTGCTTGAGGGAGATTGAGAAGTGAGCAGTCACAATATGCTGGCTGAAGTGCTGTAACAGTCCAATATACAGGGTGCTATGTGATCACACATAGGAAAGCCTTCATTTGGCCTGCTGCGTTCTGCCACGGCTTCCAGAGAAAGGAATTTTTAACTGAGGTGTGAAAAATAAGTAGCCATTCTCCAGGTGGCTTAGAAGGGAAAAGATATTCCTAACAGAGAGCGAAGGATGTCCAAATGCCTGGGAATCTGGGTAACTGTCACAAAGAATGATCCAGAGCTGAGTTGAAGATAGGGGAGTGATCAAGAGGGGCTAGCTACCATAGGGTGTCTGAACTTGATTCTGTGATTACATTTGAGTTTAGAAAAAACACAGACAGAGACCTAAGGAGTGGAGGGGTAGGAACTGACTGGAATAAAATTCATGTACTTCTTAAAGTTATCATTAAAAAGATCATCTAATTTTATCAGGTGATGTTCTCCCTAGTCCTAGAGAGTTGAAGGCACCACATTTTGTCAGAATTTGGAGGTAGAACTTGCTGATTCAAAAAAACCCAAAAAACAAAAGACCACTATCCTTTTGTATTTTCCCAGCTCTGAGTCCATAATGCCAGCTAAAGAATTGCCATTCTACCTCCCAGGTGTTAACTCGGACAACTTGTCAGTCAAGAATTTGTCTTAAACAGTCATCCAGGTGGCCACAGGTGGAAAATGAAGAAATGATAAGGAAGGTTTGGTCTTGCCAATTATAGGAATTTTAGGCCAGATCCATTACCTGGCTTTGATTGATCTAGATCCTGGTCAATAATTTTAAACACATGTCTCTACTAATCCTAGGCTCTGAGGACCAGCCACGCTAGGTTCAAGATTACTGAGAAATGTCTACTCACTGACTCCAACTCCCTCTGCCTCACACCTCCAGAAAAATGTGAAATTATTAGAGAGGAACATTATAATATCACTGAGAACAGGCTACTTGGGTATTTAATGGCCAGTAATAAGAAGGTTAACAAAAATAATGCAGATATTGAATGCCTCCTCCATATTTGCTGCTTTAATGTGTTATTTAAAGCACACTATATTTTGGCAAAAAGTTTATATAGAGGTGTGGTTTAAATAACTTTTCATACAGATGACTCAAATTAACTAGAAAGAGATTTGGAACTTAAAACAATCAAAATAATAAACCTCCCTTCCATATACGTATTTCTTGACAGTTTAAAGAACACAATCACAAACTTAATTTTGCCTGAAGCTCTTAACAATATTATGAGGCAGAAAGGATAGATTTTCATGTCTAGCCTACCTTAGCCGACACAGATAACTGATAGTACTTTCCAAGGACAGGTTATAAAATTGGTACAGACGTAAAAATTACCAGTGGTCAGGAAACCAAATATCTAGGTGTCTACTGGGGGGGGGAGGGGGGGGAGGGGGAGAGAACATCTGATTCTTCCCCTTCTATCTGAAGATGTGTGTGTGTGTAAAACAGTGTTTTGTAGACATAAGTCCCACTTGTACCGTGGAATTAAAATAATAATAATAGCAACAGCTTTAATTTGATATGTGAACGACCATTTACAAAATATTTCTCCATTCACTGCCTAATACAAACTTCATTTTCATAACAGGAAACAGGTAGGTTTTACGATGTTTACTTTACAGACAAGAAAAGAGAGGTCTAGAAATTTCATTCAGGATTTTGCAGCAACCAAATGTGGAGGAAGTTGGAGTTCTGGTACTTGTAGCCCAATGTCAGTCTCATCGCAGGAAAATGTCCCAGTTCTCCCGAATAGTTAGAATGTCCCCCTCCCCTAATCTCCCTTAAACTGTATTCATACTCCTCTGGATGCCAAGCTGTATTCTACCTTTTATTAACAGTATGATTATTTCCACACCTTACTTTTCTTAGCCTCTTCACTAACACAGCAGGAAAACAACAACAACAAACTTCTGGTAGGCCCAGTGTAAGGCTTTCACGTACTGTGTTCACCAAACCGATCTTTAATTGACATTCATTCAGTGTCTAGGTCTTGTGGAAGAGACAGTTAACACTCATTAGTCTGTTTGTTCTCTCCTCTTGGTGGTCACTCAGCCACACCACATGCTATTCTTCCCCTGAAGTTCATGGCAGAGATCCAGCCAATGGGAACTGAGTGGAAACGAGGCCCACCATTTCCGAGCTGAGAAAGTTAAGGAAACCTCCCATTCTTTTTCCCAGCCACCCATTTAATAAATAATACCCCAAGTACCTAGAAAGGGTTGAAGCCACAATAAAGGAAGAGCCTGGGTCTCTCACGTGATGGGCACCCCCCACTCCATTCCCTGCTCCCACCAACCTGTACTGGACTGTGTGATAGGAGCAATAAAGAAACCCTTACGATGTGAAGCCACTGAGATGTGGAGGTTATTTATTACAGCTGTTAGCCTACCCAGACTAATACAACTCTCCATTATAAAAAGCTAATATCTACAAAGAACTAATATTCAACAGATCCAAAAGAGTATACATTGTGAAGAGATTTTAATAAGCTATTTCATATTGCTGATTCTGAGAATACATTTTTGTTGCGGAGGGGGGAAAAGCCCCACAATGCTGCCCTTTCAAATAAAAACCCTCCAAATAATGATTTTTATGATCAAATTTTCCTATCATAGAAATCTTTAGGTCATGATAGATAAATTCTATGAAGCACACATTGTAATATAAGACTGATATCAAGATATTCAGGACATACTAATAAGCAAAGCATGGATGGACAAATCTAATTTAAGGCAGTCCTGCTGAGTCATTCGAGATTATCTATCTACCCAAAATGAACATAATCCATTAGCATCAAAATAACAAATTCCCCCAAATGCAAAGGGGTCTAGATCTGTTCATGACTTTTATCAGCATGACATGTAGCTAATATTCATTTAAAATGTCAAACAGTAAGGGCATTGTTTTGCACTCAAATAATTATCAGTTAATGAAGCTTTAAAAAAAAAAAGAGTCTCTTATATCTAGATTGAGTTATTCTTTCTGTGGTGCTTACCCTCGTATTCCTAAATACTTAAAATGTTCCCATAGTAAATGAGGTCAGCTTACGTAAGCTCAAAAGCAATAGGATATTTTAGCCTCAGAGCATAATAGCAAGAATATTAGAACACATTCATTCAATTCAGAAATTAAGCCTATTATTCCATACTTGGCTACATGCCTTTTACAGTTAAAATGTAGTGAAGGTACATCATAAAAATATAATCTCTAAGGTCCTCTTAGAATAAAATTTGAAGTCCCAACAATCCCACTTGATAGAAGAGAAAACGAAGGGTCTGAGAGATGCTGTGGCCCACCTAACGCCACACAGGATTCTGTTCCTAAACCGAGGAAGGCATCTTCTGACCCTTTTTTGTGGCTGCTTGTCCCTGTGACAACTGAGATGACAGAGGTTCTTCTATTAAGCTGGGATACTCGCCACACTAGGACACACAGTGCTCTGATTTGAAAAAATGGGTTTACTTTTTCTAGCACTCTTAATGCAATCACACTTGCACACTAACAACAAGGGTGCTGGATGCACAAGTGCAGGGAACCCCTGAAAGTTCTCAGGAGGTGGAAGGCTAAGGAGGAAGGCTATGACATGATTATCCATTTCACAGAGGATTTGGAGACCTAGCTTTGTCTCATCTTTCTTTCCCTCCAGGTCTCCAGAGGACTTGGCTATGGAGACTATGTCTACTGAAATCGTTGAAAAAGCTTTGTTATGTCTTATTATAGACACAGAAAATTACTCCAGAGACAACTGACTTGCTGGGAAGCAACAGTCAGCTGGAATGAAGGAAATCGCCAAACCTTCCTGGTAATGTTATAGTTGGGAGCATCAGTTAGCATAGCCTGTGGTTACCATAATCAGAAATCCCCGTGGAAGAGCAGATTTAAAGGACCTTTCCAAGTTACCAGTGGAAGTGTTAAAACCCAGTACAGTGGCATGTAACAGGTAGAATAGAAAAGTCCAGATAATTCACAAATGAATTATCTTTTATTCTTTCATTATTACAATTCTCAAGTTTTCTCTTTCCAGAAGAATTTTTTTAAGTCACGTACATTTCCAGTATGATTTCATTGTATCTGCCAGGTATGTGTATTCACATTAGAAGGGCCACCAGAAATTCAAGTGTCTTTCATTTGGTAGTCCCACTGAACAAGGGCTACCATTTTTCAAATCGAATGTGGGCACTCTACTCTTGAAACTCTCCCTAAATGTGTGATCCATGACTAGATGAGGGCTTTGTAGCATATCACGCCCATTCAATTGACAGGCACATTCATCCAGCTTTGGATGAAAATGCTTAACTTTAGCTATTGTTTTTAAAAATCATGTCTATCAACAGATTGTAATATGGCTCTGGCAAGATATAGCTGAAAATGCTTTTCTCCTCATTTAGTTACACGTTTTTCTGAAGTGCACTCTGCTTTCTTTATGATGGAATTGTCATGAATGTCAGGCTTCTGGAAATAAACTTTATTTTTTCCCCTTCAATTATAAAAAAGAAAAAAAATTACTTGCTTTGTTTGTGGCCTGGGGTTCCCTCCCCCCACTCCCAGGGAAATATTTCTCATACAGAAGTAAATGGACTTTGGAGAGGTATGAAAGACTCTCTATTTAAAATTCCAAATAGTGCTCTGGCTCATCCACCCAGCTCTTGCAAGATTGACCTTATGTGAAATTTGAATGTAGATTACAGTGTTTCAATTTAACAAGATTAAGGTGTGATTACATTGGTTATTTTGTAATTTCATACTTTCTCCATTAAGGGAAGTCAGCATTTAAAATCATCTCAGTCATTTTTAATAGCATGCTGAAGTGGGGAAAAAAAATGCTTACCATTTTAAGTTACCAGCCACTTAATTTATTTAGTTTTTATTTTCTAATCAGTTATTTCTTAAAATACAGCATTCCATATCTTCTCCACAGTAATGCAAATCACAAGCCACTTCACTTTCTTCAGTTTCTACTTTCTAATCTTATTTTTCTTAAGATAAATCTCCCCAAATATTCAGAGTGGAGGAAGAGGGCATGAAACAAAAAACTTAAAAAAAATATATATATATACTGTAGGGGAGCCCAGGTGGCTTAGTCTGTTGTTGAGTGTCTAACTCTTGATTCCGGTTCAGGTCATGATCTCAGTGTCCTGGGATCAAGCCAGGGGTCCAGCTGCATTGGGCTCCACACTCAGGGGGAGTCTGATTCTCCCTCCCCCTCTCCCTCCTCCTCTCTCTCTGCCCCTCCCCCCACTTGTGCATGTTCTCTCTCTCTCAAATAAATAAATAAAATCTTTTTTAAAAAAAATACTGGAATATTTAGACTCAATTTACAATAGAAATTTCTATTTACCCATTTCTTAGGGAGGAATAGTGTATAAGAGTGATTTCCATCCTGGCTTTTGCTGAATACTGGTGTCCCACAAGATACTATTTTCACTGAAAGAAGTAAATCATGGCCAAACCCTAGTGAGAAATGCTGAATACCTTATCAGTTTCTTGGAGAATCACAATGCATATCTGCATACTAAAATCTCTTGGATGTCCTCCAGGGAAAAAAAAAATATATTCAATTTTTTAAAAAACAATTATATCCACAATGTATTTGGACATAGATCTTTCTCTCCTTCTTGAAACATCTATTAAGATTCATCAGGACACTAGTGTTGAAGGAACACAGTTTGGAAAAACCAATTATAGCTGGAAATACATGGGTTTTAGGTTGTGTTTTCAAACCTCTAGCCTTGATACACACTAGCTGTGTGACTTTGGACAGGTTACTTAACCTCTCTGATACCCATTTCAGTTTTCCATGCCAACCAATTTTTATTGAGAATCTATAGTGTGCCAGGGGCCTGAGCTATCTCGGCACAGGGAACAAACAGTACAGTAAACAAAGGAGACGTACCCCACCCTCAAGGTAATTTGAGGTCACGTAGAAGAGATGGATGTTAAACAAATACATGTATAATTAGAGTGCTGATAAGGGCCAGAAAGGAAAAAAAAGAGAAAGAGGAGGAAATAATTACAGGGAAAGGCTAATGTAGATTGAGTGGGTAGGGAAGTTCTCCGAGGAAGTCACAAGTTGAGTCCTGAAAGAGATGTAAGATCTGGCTAAGCAAATGTGGCAGTGAAATGTTTCAGAAAGAGAAAAAAGAAAATGTGAAGGCCTCCATACCAGTGTTGAATGAGTCTATGCTGACTTTCCTCAAGAGAGAAAATATGAAACGTAAAACCTACCAAGCTAGAGCTTTCTTCATCTTGTTGGATGAGCTTGTTGTATCCAAGGTTCAGCCAGAAGGCCAGTAGGGATGGGACACAGTGCTGGGGGCAGAGGTGGGAGAGCAGTAGGGGCACTTGAGAGCCATGAAATGTGCAGGAGTCAGACCTAGGTCCAGTTGCCCAGCACTCACATGAAGGAGTGTGGGTTTCACTCTAAGGGCAAAAGATATTAGAGTGGTTTCACCTGATTTAAGTTTTTTAAAAGTTTGTACATGGAAAACAAGGAGATCGGTTAGAAGACTGTTTCTCGATAAGGATTTCAGATTCCTCATCTGCAAGACTAGGTATTAATTCTTAAGTCATACTGTCATAGGAAAGAGTTAAAACCTATACAAGAGCTTGGCAGAGATGGGGCCAAAATGAAGCCTCCTGCTCACACTTCTCTCTTGAGACATGGAGCCAAACGCATCTAGAGACTTCCATAGGTCTACATTGACTTGCCCACTCCCAACTTTGTGCATTCCATCCAGCTTTCTGAATTATAGCCTCTTGAGACTGTATTTCAAATGGGCTATACTGTGAATAAGTGCAGAGGGAATGCCTTCTCTACTCTACCACTCCTTCCCGGGGACAGGTGGGAGATACAGCACCGATTTTGCCCTATGAATTCAGAATCCCATCGTTGCGCAGGGTGTCACCATGGTAATTTTGGGGTTCAAATGTGCTTGACTATCCGAGCAGAACTGAAATGCAGGGGGTGTGAGGTAGAGGGAACACCAGAAACTAACTGAATAATTACAAAGCACCTCCTAGAAAGTCTCTATGCTGGCCGTTTGGATACTTTGCCTTTTTGAGGTCAAAAACCACTGCTTTAAAAACAAATAAATGATCCACTTTTTTCAACAAATTAATTGGAAGGGCAATAAAAGGATGCAGGGGGAAACTATGGATTTAAGAGACTTAAAAATAGTTCCCAAACTGACAAACCTAAACCTCAGCATTTAGGAAGACATCTCTGTGTGATCAAGAAAAGCAAGAAAGTGATCGTACAAAGTCAGATTGATGGTTACTTTTGAGGAATGCCAGGGATTTATGATGTGATGGTATGTCATGTGTAAGACTCAGGGTTCAAGTGGCGGGGGGCTGGCCAATTTATTTTTCTTGACTCCAGTGGTGGTTACAAGGGTGCGGCCTCTTATTAACTTATTAAATTATATATTTGTTTCATTCAGTTCTGTATCTGTGTTTTACTTTAAAATAAATGATTAACAAGTGAAGAAGAAATTACGAGCAAACAAATAATAAATTTTACATGTCAGTTATTTCAGTCAAGGCCGTGACACAAATTTTCAAAGTCAAGAACAAAACAGAGCTCAGGTTTCACGAAATAACTTGATTTGTCCTGCAGTAGGAATAAAGAGAGAGAGAGAGAGTAATGATAGTGTCATATTTTCTGTGGAATTTTTCTCTCCTTTCCAATTGCATATCATAAATCACTAATTAAACTGTTATTTCATTACAGAGTTTAATTACTGTATATGTCACTTAGCTGCCCCCATATCTTGATACACCAAGACAAAAGTATAAATTAAATGAGCAACAGGAAAGCATTCCTGTTGATAAAATTTTTACATTATAAAAAATCTTACCTTGCAAACTGGACAATTAATTTTGTAAATCCTTATTTTAATTTATAAGGAGTAATTCTACAGTATAGTTGATAGGCTTTAATATGATAATAAGTAATTAACTACAGCATCTCATGTGTGTGTGTGTGTATACATACAATACACATATGTACAATATAAAGGTATAAAATACTTCCCTAACTATACCTTTTTCTATCCCAGACATCAGAAGGGAACACATATAAGTCTAAGAGTCCTTACTGATCGTGAAAGACCTTTCACTTCTGGAAAATCTCCAGGTTCTTTGATCATGTCATCTTTGGTTATTTGAGCACAAATTCTTTTCATGCTCTCATGATATAATAATTTGGTAGAAATTGGGATACTTCATATTTGAGTACTCTACGAAAATGTAAATTGTTACCTGCTAAGCAGGTAACGGAACTCACTCTCAATGAGGGGCTTATCAATAAACAAACCACCCTCATTTCACTTTGATTTACTCTATTTTGAAAAATGTTGTATCTTTCTGTATTCAACAAAGAGAGGCCTTTTGAAACCAAAACACTAGAGAACAAGAGTAGGATGGAAGGCATTCTTTGTATAAGGTAAATGGAACTACTGGGGCTACTATATAAGATATTTTTCCTACTGTAACAGAGTGCCAAATTATCACAGTATCAACAGTATGCGAGTCCACAAAACTGCTTTATTAACTCAGAATGCTGGAATATTATGAATCACATCTGCATGAAAACAAATGGCAATGCTTAGTTGGAAAAAAAATGTGGATTTTCAGACGTTAGAAACATTACAGTACTCAAATATAAATAACAAGTTACCATATTTTATCATTTCTTCTCCCCTCAGTTTTAAACCCCCTTAAAATACAACAAACATGCAACTTAAATATTTCAAAGACACCAAGAGGTGTTCAGTCTAGCCATCTCTACTGAAAATGCTCGTAGACTGGGGAATTTTTAGAGTCATTTTACTGTATGTAGCCATGAAAGCATATTTTGCTCTCTGGGTCTCTCAGGGCGCGAGACAGACCTGACCGGAAGTGCTCATTGGCACACCGGTCCCCACAATGCTCTTCTAGCCACTTCCCCACAGGGTGAGGCCCCAACCTCTGACAATGTAGTAGAAGGTTTGGATGCACGCATCACCGAACGGCTGTTCTCTGACTTGAAATCAAGAAGAGCTAGTTGTGAGGAGGAACGGTAACATGTGAAAACCAAGAAAACTCTCACAGCTTTCACAGAAAAACTTCATGGGTTAATTTCCATTACAGAATAATCACTGGTTAGGGCAAATGTTTAAAAAAAAAAAAAAAGAAAGAAAAGAAAAGAAAGGTTTGCCTCTTTTCTCTTTTTCCATTCTGTGTGGTCGAAGTGACAACACTATAATATTTGGAAATCCCATATGCAATTCAGTATGTGTAACACCAAAAAAGAGGTGAATGGAACAGCCTTTGCTGGATGTCTTTTCTATAATGGCCATCAAACCATGAGGCCTGAAGCTTACCTTAAATGCAGGAACAATATCTGTGCATGCCACCTAAGTAGTGTAGAGCAGGGGCTATCAATAAATCATCTTATTTGAGAAATCTCAGGTATGTCCAAAACATATGCATATTTTCTCTCCAGGCACCTCCTTCAGAAATTTATAAATAGATTGTCAGCAAAGTAATAAAGGCACTTGTTATTTTTATTCCTTAGCAACTAGACAAAACCCACTTGTCCCATCACTTCATTTGCCCACTAACAAGACAGCTGAAAGTCATAAAATTAAAGTGCTTTGCTATAGCTATACCCAGACAACGCAAGAGTGACAACAGAAGCAGTTAGTAAAATGCAGGGCCCAGGGAATCATTTCGAAAGGCAAGAGCCTGAGAAGTCCGGTGCTGCTCAGGCATATTGTCATTTTCCACACATGCTGTATGACCACGGAAGGGCAGCAAAATCCCTGTCAGTTTCCCAAAGCTTCCTGCTTTTCACTCAAGGGGTAAATGTACTGAAATGTAAATTAGTAACAGTGACAGCCTTACAGAGATATCCTTGAGTCGGTTTTTATCTTCTTTTTTGTAAATCATTCTAAAATCTCAATACTTAATTGAGGAAACCTCATAGTGCAGAACACTGTCAAGGCACTCCGGAATCACTGGTGAAGCCCAGGATTGTGCCTCGGGTCATGGTCATGGATTTAGAGCAGCGCTTCCCAAATCCTTTTGTTCATTATATTAAGCGCAAGATGCTCTTCAGGTTCCCTTCAAAAAAGGCTTCAGGACAAGTTTGAAACCTGCTACCTCCCCTTCCTGAATTATCTCAGTGCCTTAAAAGGTTCCAAGAATTCTTGAATCACAGGAGCTGCTTGTTTAATCTACTCTCTCAACATTATTTGACCATGGAACACTGGGGGTGGGGGGGGGACTTCTTCTTATTATATTTGGATACAATATACCTCAGACCATAGTTTGGAAAATTTGGCTCTATGTAGCACAAAGATATTGTAGCATGTCCTAACAGGGCAGGTCTCAAAATAATTAAACGTTTTTTGTTTCATTTTTTTTGCAGTGGTCTTCTCGACAGAGCAAAATCTATGTACGTTTCAGTGAATTCTTAATGTTGGATCCACAAAATGGACCCTGTTACACAACCAGTTATATCTTGACCACTTCCTTAGCAGTATCAAAGAAAATGACAAAAGCTTTACTATCAATCAAGGTGGTTATGATGTAATTAGATTCCTCCAATAAGAAACCATGAAAGATTACAAAGCAATATGCATGACCTTCATGCTTTTAAAGGCAAACAGGACTGGAATATTTAATAAAAGCAGCTTTTATCTATTCAGCACTTTCTATGTGCCCAAAACTCTTCTAATTACTTTATATGTAGTATTTCATTTGTCCCTAAAGGCAAAATAAAATTAGGTTCTAATTTTCCTCCATTTTACAAATAATGCAGTTCAGGAACTGAGAAGTTAAGTTAACTTGTATAAGGTCACACAGCTAGTAAATAACACAATGGAAAAAAGATAACTCAGGACTAGTTTGAACATGACTATGGATTTGAATTTGCAAGCATTTTAATCCTAAGAAAATTCCCTAATTTAGTTGAAGAATCTTCTATTCTTTCTGGAAGACATCATCTGATTTTATCATTGGTTTATCAGAGTGAAACATTTTTACCCACTATCAGCTGAGATAACTTCCCCACTATGCTTTATTGTGATGTTTTTATTTGTAATTTTCAGTAGTAGAAATAGCAGCATCCTTTGTGCTTTCACACATATTTCCTTCATTCACATGCCCAGATTCATACCAAATTGCATAACTTAACAAGGCAATGGAGAGGAGTGGTCAATTCTATAATTACCTGTGTGGTTCATGACCTACCAGTACAGTGCAAAAGTATAAATATTTTCAGCACACGGAAAATGCTCACACGTTTTTAAATACATGTTTCAAACAAAATCTGTCATTGGCTTATTTCGCTTTAATAAGTGTAATTTTCACATACAAAACAAAGGCCCTATTCTTCAGCACATAGACACAAGAACAGATGCATTTGTCATCTTTATCATTTAGCTTTAGATCAATTGATTATTGGCAGGCTATGCCTGGTCTGGTCAATATAAACAGAAATATTCATCTCCAGAAGAAATCCAGCACTCAGTCTCATTTCATGCACAAAGAGACCTTGCCCTTGTATTTCACTGAGCTGAAAGCAGCTTTTATTGATTTCATGTTGAACTGAATTTGTTACAGTTTCTACAGCAGTGGCAGAAACACTATTTGGTGATATTATGAAGTTAAAAGTAAAACTTAGATTTTAAAACAGAAAAGGTGAAAATATGAATACTAGGAAATGTTATAAATTTCTGGAAAGTCTGATAATTGCATTAATTTTAACAAAAAAATTTTAAGGTCTTTTACAAATTGGGAAAGAGGATTAAACATTTCATTATGTAATGAATGTCTAATAAACACCAAAAAGAAAACCCTTCTATCTTCATTCTTAGAGTCAAATTGATCCAGATTTTGATGTGTTAAAAATATATATATTGCAGCTAAAAGGAATACATCTGTGTATGCATTTGCTGTGACGTCCAGATCATTCAAAATAATGACACTCCAACGTAGTCCAAGTCACTAAATATTCCCAAGAGAAGGCAAACTAATCTCTGGTAACTAGGACACATTATTTGCGTGGGGACTTTTTCAGCATGTCTAGAAATGTCTAACACACATGTCCTTAACATGGACTATATTTGAGAGGTTCCTCTTCAGTTAAACCCTGTATAAACGGCTGAAAAATTTCCAGGCCTATATTAAAGCTGTACCCCTATTTTGGATCCATAAAACTGAACACTGAAATATAATTTCCAGTTTGAGAGGCAAGAAACTCCTTCCCATTAGCTTTCACATTACTGTTACATAAAGTCTTTCATACAACAAATCGCTGGGCAAATTCACAAGTGGGTCTGAACCACATGTGTGCAAATGTACATAAAATTATTATCCTAATGATGTTTGAAGTTCAGTTATGCTGTTGCCAGGACTTCACTTATTCAAGTTCTTAAAAATGAATAAACTTCATAATAACATTTCTGCCTCATTCCATGTAAGTTTCCTTGGAATAAATAAAAAAAAATAGAGTTCATGGTACATAAATACGTAGAAGAAATCAGAACAGCTTGAGAGCATGTATATAGTGTCTTGCTTTTCCAATGTGATTATTTCCCCAGCAAAAAGTAGCAAACGTGGCATACAAGAGCCTCCGCCAGTGTTTCAAAATTGAGCCCCACACACTACGCTGGCTTAACTATTAGGTATCTAAATGGAGCATGCGAAAAAGCCATAGCGTGTGCGATGCCTGGATGGACATCCTGTCTTTCTCTTTTACTTGGAGCTGCTGAATGTAAAGCGAGTCAACAGGGATTTATTGACCTCCCACAGAGTGGAAAACCGCATATTACCAAAGGGTGTGAGGTACGTTTTTGAAGAAAAAGAAAAGAGCTGGCTTTTTTAGCTAGTGCTATGTAGTTGTGAAAATGGGCCTTAGGTAGCAGCTTCAGAACAAGTGCTCCTCCACTTTCCCCCAAATTATCCTCCCAAGTCATAAATGCCAAATGTTACTGTGCCATTGTGATATAAAAAGAAATTTATATTTGGTCTTTGTCCTCAGTTCCGGGCACAGAGCTTCAAAACCCTTGGAATTTCCCAAGTGATAAGAGTGAGAGGAGTATCTTTTGTTAATCATAGCAAGCCCTTGCAACCACAGGGGAGTTTATGTTAATGAGGTGATTTTTGGAAAGTCTTTAAGGATGGGGTGGGGCTGGTTGCCAAGGGAACCGACCACAGGATTCCAATCCCACTCTGAACTGGAAGGGAGAGTGGCTGGAGGTTTGAGTTCAATCTTAAGTGATGTAATTTAATCAATCATGCATGTGTAATGGAATCTCCATAAAAACCTTCAACAACAGGGTTTGGAGAACTTCCAGTTTGGTGAACACACCGAAGTGCCGGGAAGGTGACAGACCTGGAAACTCTGTACCCTTACCCACGTATCTTGCCCTATACATCTCTTCCATCTGTTCTTGAGTTGCATCCTTTATAACAAATGAGCAATAGTAAGTAAACTGTCTTCCTGAGTTCTGTGCACTGTTCTAGCAAATTATCAATCCCAAGGAGGGGATTGTGTGACTCTCCTAATTAATTACTCCTAAGTCAGAATTAGAGAAAACCCAGAACCGTACTGGCATCTGCAGTGAGGGACAATCTTATGGGACTGAGTCCTTCACCTAGTGGTCTGTGCTAACTCCAGGTGGTTAGTGTCAGAATTGAATTAAGTTGTAATACTTCCATTTGCATCCAGAGAGAATGAGAGGATTGCTTGGTGTGGAAAACCCACACATTTGGTGACAGAAGTGTTGTGTAGGTAAAAAGTAGATCTTAATTAAGAGCTTAAGAGCATCACATGGTCAACTCCTTATTTATCTACTGGTACACCTCACTTTACTCAATGTACACTTTGTTGAAAGCAGGCATGTTCATAAAACTTCCCCAAATAAAAAATAAAATACTGCTCAGAAATTCCCTTACTTTCCATTTTTAATTGATCTCTACTTGGCATAGATTCCCAAGATCTCCTTTATTGCTCTCCATCCTCCCAATCTGCTTTGTAGGAATAAAAGATTTTCCAATACTTAGTGATCCCTATTGGAGGAGGGATTTGCTAAAATAAACTTTAAATCCATAGATTAGTAAAATAAACTAGGAGAAACTCCAAGAATATCTGTGTTATAGCCCTGGTTCAACCACCTGATAGACCCTGAGTTACTCTGAAGTGAGTTTTGGGGGAGATTATCACCAATCAGCGAAGACTGTTCTGATAATTACATTAAATCATGTGTTTATGTGGCCAGGCTCACCCCATAATTTTCTTGGAAATCATATTTTAATCATACTATATTGGCTTATTATATTACACATAATTGTACTTACGAACATGGCCATGAAAGAACTTTTACATCATCCAGATGCAGAATAAAATCCTATGAGAGGTTTTACAGGGTACTCTGAAATCTAAACTACCTGAGTTAGAATTTCAACTAAACCCCAGATAAGATGTAGGACCCTGAACAAATCACATAACTTCTATTTGCCTCAGTTTCCCCATCTATAAAAGACAGAAACTATATTTGATTGGGTTGCTGTGAGAATTACATGAGTTGATCACTTAGAAGAATTGCTGGCATAGTAAGTACTATGTAAGTATCAGCTAGGATTGTGAGAGCTTAAAGAATTCAGTTCGTAGAAACTTGCAGGTCTAGGGCCATAACACTGTTCTGGCCTTGAGATGTGTTTTGAAAACAAGATGATGTGCTAATTAAATTTAATTGAACCCAAGCTTGAATATTTAAGCTTGTTCCATAGCAATAAGTCCCCCCTCCCCCATAATGACGATTTTTCTCTGAACTGTCAGAAGCAAGCTTCTAACAATCTTAATAATAGCAGAAATTAAGACTGTGCCACTAGTTTAACAATATAGGTGACCATTAAAGTGCACTGAGATTTTATGGTAAAGGTTGCCCAAGAAAAGGGAGGGACAAGCATGATCAGAAATGAGCAGGTCCAAGAGAAGATAGAAGGAAATGGACAGTGTATTTCATATAGAGAAACATAACACCTTGAGTAATTTTTTTTAATCCTGTATTTTTTCCCTCCCTTTCTAATTTATGGTTGTTCTCCAGTGGAGACTTCTTTGTAATAGTCAATTCAGAGTTTTCTTTGAGTGTTTCCTTTTTCTCTTCCTTCCTTCCTCCCTCCCTCCTTTCCTTTCCTTCTTTTCCTTCCCTTCCTTCCTCCCTCCCTCCCATACAGCATTGGCAATAGCTCCCTTGTGCCACACACTCTAATAGACATTGGAGCTACGGCAGTCAATCAATCGCAGTCCTTGCCTGCAAGATCCTCACACGTCGAGGAGACTGGCACACAAGCCAATCGTCACAGCCAATGCAATTAGTACGCAGATAATCACAGATGGAAGCAAAAATGTAGAAGGGGTAGACTGAGGAGGTTTGGAAGGAGAGATAAGGAAGGTTTTCTGAACGAGGAATTGATTTGAGTTGAGTCTTCAAGAATTAGTAGAAATTAGCATGTGGGCACAGGAGAAGAGGGATCAGGAGAGCATGACGCGTGATCCACACAGAGGGGAAAGCTGACAGAGGCAGGGTATTGAGGAGCCATGTGATCTGTGTAGGGCACTGAGAATCAAGTCTATGTTGCTGGACCGTCTATACTCTGTGAACGTGCTCAAGATTTTAGACAACACACACTGTTCTTTAAAATTTCCCACATAATATAATGTAGAAGCAGAAACATTATCTAGTAATTTTGAATGTGTACATTTTTCAGAAACACGCTAGGTCATATTTCTGGATGAAAAATCTACTAGATAAATAATAAAGACCTAATTTGTGTCAGACTGTCCTGGGCACTAGTTCCAGGGGTACACAGGACAAGTTTGATGGAGCTTATAACCTAGAAGGAGAGAGGAAAAACACATAGATACAGTTCAACAGTATTTTCATTTTAAAATAATGAAGTAGTTCTAATTTAAACTATTAAGGAGAATTGGTGAATTAGTTGACTATTTGTTAGGGACTGAGTTCCTTCCTAAGCTTAGTGATAAGTTTTACTGCTGAGATTTAGTTTATTTGTTCAATTCACCCATACTCATTGAGCACTTACTATAGTACAGAGTATTAAATTAATTGAGTTGTTTGGACTACATCCACAAACAACATGGGCAAAGAAAAACTTTGAATTCCTTTTTTCCCCTTTTCATTCCTCTGATACTAGCAGTAGAAAAACAATCTTTGATTCCTGTCTCATCATAAAGATTTCATGAATCTAAGAATGCACTTGAGTATCAGGAAAATAATTGATTAGAAAGCAAGAATTGCAGCAGTCTGGTCATATTCATGATTCCTTCTCTTAACTAAAATCTACAGATGTTTGCATTTTTTTAATGATTCCTTTAAACTATCTATATCAAAAAAAAAAAATACATCAAGGTATCTGTGTAAACACTGGTAGCCCAGTGGCATTTTTAAAGAAATACATAAACACAATGTGGGATCCTTAATGGACAGAGAAGTCATGAAACCACAATAAGAAATGTAATGCCAACCACAAGTTATCTAATATTTCAGAGATAACAACATCCTGTAATGTTGTACAATAATTTTAAGGCAGATTGAACATGGTCATGCAATTATCATAGGGGAAAAAAAGTCTGCACATTTTTGTGATTTTTCTTTTTTGACACATTAATTGCTTCTCCATACACAAGGAGAACAAAAGCAGCAGCATGCCATATTTATTCAATGAAGGGTGAGCCACAGGGGTTGTGGAACATTCTTTCTCCAACACTAGCCAAATTATCTCAGTGCCCAACTTGTAAGAGGCTGCAATAATACTCGATCATTTCAGAGTGCTGGTAGGGTTATGCATCATTTTAACAGCACGATGGCAGATTGTGATCATCTTCATGTTATAGGAATCTAGAGATAAGTGGCAGGCATGGTGAGTCATTTTCATACATCCTCATTCTGCATGAAAACCTTAAAGAGATAGTCAGAAATTGTTCTCTTCCGGCATGCAATGCTCGTTAACTCCAAGAATAAGGAGGCTTGTATATACCTGAAGGGTCACTGGAGAAGTAATCGAGGCTTTTGGTGTTCATTTTAAAGAACAACCCAAGGGAGAGTATGTATAGTCACTAAAATTGAAAATGTGCCATCTAGTAAAAATATGTCTCAGAATAAGGAAACTTAAATAAAATGGATTGGAAGCTCCATCAGGGCAGGAGTAATATCAATTGCACTTACTGACTCGTATATCCAGCGCCTGGTATGGTACTAGAAACTTATAGGTGTTTAGTAAATATGTTTCAGCGAATGATGCATGAATGAATTCACGGACAATGGATGTATTATAAATGCTCTATGTGTATGTTGGTGTTAGCTTTGCTCATGTAAACTATTCCCTGTAAGTCTGAGAAACTGGATATTTGGCCACTAAAATACATTTTAAAAAGTAAGAATTTTTTACTTGTCATCATAATGTATTTGTATGCACTGAACAGCTACTGCTTAACCACTTGAATAAAAAAGACATTCAGCATGTTTATGCCAATTCAACCGCCATCAACATCCGAATACCCACAAAAAATCATCATCAGAGATAATCAGTTCTTTTGGTAAAGGCACAAAGCAGTTTGGAAAAACTTAATTGAAAACTGGACACAACTGGATGATGATTGATGATGAATGCAATGGTGATGAATTAATTTATTTCTTAATGAGCAGGCTCAGATCCTTCATTTCCTCTAAGAGATTAGCATATTTAAATACAATATGTTATGTTTCCCTATAAGATCTAATCTTTTAAGCACCATGCCTAGTTCAAAGACCATTTTAATAAAAGAGAAAGGGATAAAAATAATTCTGTGTACAATTAAAGCTTGTGGAAGCACATGTTTTAGGAAAAGGTGTGTCTGTAAATATGCTCTATATTTGAAATATAGATGTTATACTTAGGTTCTGCCAAGCCCCTAAATCAAAAAAATCAAATTCAAATGATGTATCACTAAAAATGGGTTCCTCCATTCCTCATAATGCCACAAGTGTACCATCTACTCCTAAAAACAATATGCTGTATTTTATATTAAATGATGACTATTCCATTTTTCTGTTTCTCTCTTCCTTGTGTGTGTCTTTTTCTTTTATTTTACTTTAATTTCTTTTAGGTTTAATTAGTTTCCTTTCTCTTCAGTGTTCTTTTGAGGCATCTTAAAAGCAGAGATGAGGGATGTGATTTCAAATCAGTGTGACACAAGAGTTAGTGAAGGATATCGGAGAATAAAGGAGTCACTTCACTGGAATGGCATTCGGGGCATTAGAGTCCATTTTCAGGCTTGAGGCAGTTGAGCTGGACGCGACTGCTATTTATTTCTCTATCATCTGCGTTGGTAAATATAGATTTGAGTTGGATTGTTCCCTTATTCAATTATAAGCACTTTACAGAGAGAGCCCAAGTCTTTCATCTCGTTTCCACTCCCCACAGCACTTGGTAAATTGTGTCCATAGTGTACTCAGAAGAAACGCTATGTCCAAACTTAAAAACCCAAACTGTTTAACACAGAAGCCACAGAAACTAAAGTTATCAAGAGATCTCCCAAGTCTGAACAGAGAAGAATATTGAAATGGAACTTTCCCCATGGATCTCATCAACTCACTTGGGGGCACCAAGAGATCACAGGGGGCAATGTGAATTAACTCTTGGTTGATGGAATTTTTGACCAACCAGGACTCCTGTTGCCTTACCATTCAAGACAGCAAAGCTTTCATTGTTTAATAGTGGCATTCATAACAAGACAAGTTAGCCCATATTGTCAGCTCCATAAATAATTGGGTCCCAGAAGGACTGGCAGAGAGCTTTGGTGATATATAGCTACCATGTACACTGACAAATTGTGATCAGGCTGCCTTTGTTCGGAAAGCAGCCCGTCTCAATATAAACTCAGAATGGCAGGGGAATTGTGCAGCATAAAGCAGTCCGATAAATGAAGCTCCCATCTGTCACAGGGAGTCCCACCCCAGGACAGAGGTCACCGGATAATAATAATAATGATGAGAGCAATAATGTGAATAATGACATCATCATCATAATAGGTGAACGAGCTGTAAAGAGTACAAGGGGTGCCTATTGTCAACTCGGTCGCACTGAAGGGGAACTTTGACTGTCTTCCCAGAAGATGGGCAAATCAAATTCAAATGGCTATTGTTCTCGACAGGGGCAGAATCAGTCATAGGATTTTCAGTGCCATTGGCATCCCGTGACACAAGGCAGCTGGGTGACAGAAAGAATCTGTCAAAAATCACTAGTGCACTTGACCCAATATGGGGAGGTGCACTGTGAAAATGCCCTGGGTTCAGAGTAGTGCCAATAACATAAGAATGTCTTAAACTCCCTATGTGCATTATTGCTTATGCATTAAACCCCCTACGTGCATTAATACTTCTCTAAATATCCAGTCCACCGAAGGAACAATAAAAGATTAGCCATTTCTACTGACCGATAACTTGGCCTGATAGAACTGTGAAATTTTTCATTCCTTCTCCATTTAGTTCTTGGAGGTTGGGGGGGTGGATTAAATTCGTGGAACATCTGCTACGTAAAGCCTCTTGTTTTACATACGTTAACTGTGGAGTTGGCAGTATTATCTCCACCGTAGAGGTGAGAAACAGGGAGAATAACTTTCCCCAAGATATACGGTTGGCAGTTGGCAAAGTTAGAATTCACATCCAAGCATGTGACTTTTCATCTCAGGGTTGTGAGTTTGAGCCCCATGTTGGGCCTAGAGCTTACTTTAAAAAGAGAAAAGGAAAGGAAAGGAAAGGAAAGGGAAACCTGATGGATGGGCATGGGGGGAAGGGAAGAGTACTCTGTTGGGTTCTTTTTAGAATTAACATTTTATTTAAAAGCAAAAGAACACCTCATATCAAAGAAAGATGAACTGTTTCAGTAGAAATCATGCAGAAAGTAGTAAATATGAAACTATTGAAACCGCTGTGATGCCTTGTATCGTTAATTTAAAAATAAATATGCTCTTGACTCTGGGTGGGGGGTAGGTGGGGGAAGGGGTAAGTGGGTGATGGGCATTAAGGAGGGCACATGATGTGATGAGCACCGGGTGTTATATGCAACGGATGAATCACTGAACACTACATCTAAAACTAATGATGTACTATATGTTAGCTAATCGAATTTAAATTATAAAAAATAAAAAATAAAAATAAATATGAAAAAAAAAGAATCCATGTCCAGATCCAACTCACTCCACAGTTCATACCCTGTGGTAGGTTGGATAATGGTCCCCCGAAAACGTCCATGTCTGAATCCCCAGCACTGTGAGCATGCTACCATACAGATAAAAGGGACCTTGCAGATGTGATTAAGGATGATGAGATAGGGAGATGATCATGGACTTTCTCGGTGAGCTCAACAGCACAAGAGTCCTGTTAAGAGGGGGGCAGAGGAAGGTTCTAGAGAAGAGGTGAAACTGTTATGGTGGAAGCAGAGGTGGGAGTGATGTGGCCAAGAGGCAAAGAATGCCCACAGCACTTAGAAGCTGAAGAACCAAGGAACAGATTCTCCCTTGAAAACTCCAGAAGGAAACAGCGCTGGTGACACTTGGAATTTAACTCCCTAAGACTCATTTTGGACTTGCAATCTCCAGAACTGTAAGAGGATACATTTGTGCTATTTCAATCACTAAGCTTGTGACGATTTGTTATAGCAGCGCTAGAAAACGAATACCCCCAGTGGTGATGCTTTCTTAACCGATGACTGGGCAAACAGGCTGCTCTTGCATTAAGGGACAAAAGTCATCTCTGCCGCCTCTGTTTAACTAATAGCATTCAGCCGGGTGGGTGGGGAACTAATAAGCAATTTCCTCACAAAAGTTGCGGGAAAGAGATGAGGTCCTAATGGATCCTGTTGGTCTCTGGGTCTATGGAATCTGAGTCACCCTCCTGGGAGTGTTAACCGTTTGGCAAATCATGACCAGCACATAGGGCTACCTAATTCATTGAGGAGAGAAACCAAAAAACAACCTAAGAGAATGGAAACTTTCTAGACTTCCCCTTTTTAGACATAGCTTATTGTACATTGATTATAACTCAAGAGAATGAAGAGGGGCCAGAACAAAGCACCTGGGTTTCCTTCTCCGACAACAGTGGACCTCATCAAAACTTATCAAATAGCTGGAACGTGCAGGCCACGTTTCCAAATCTCTGGCCACCTGCCGCATGGAGCTTTACCCCTCAGCCCCGGGCGAGGAGCAAGAGAACACCCTTCTTTCGCAGGGCAAAGTAAAGAGACAGCCTCCCCCAAGCTCACACGGGAATGCAAACTGCCGCCAACACCAGTGTAGTCACTGCCATTTAAAATATTTTTTTTCAAAATTAAAAATATTTAATGAGATGTTTACGTCACACCCATTTGGGGAAACTAAGCTTTTATTTTAAGTATGAATAATACAGCTGCTTGGGTTTTAAAAATCTCCTAATTTCAATGTGAATACAGCACAGCTGCCTTGATGAGTGATCACAGAAGGTTGGCAGTGCCATTGGTTCGAAGTTGGAATATGTAATGACGTCTCACATTCAAGGGCTCCTTTTGAAAGGTAACGCTCAATCGCCAGCACTGCATTGGTCCACAAAGGTGTCGGTCAACTGTGGCTCACATATAAGCCAGGCAGAGCAAAGCATGTGCGAAATGTGAAGTGTTGAATACATGTGTGTGGATACATTTGGTTCTTTTAAAAGCACAGTGGTCATCCACCCTCATATGGCTTTGCAAGAATCGGCTTCGTTAGCATCAGCTGCACACGTTACTCTTGCATGATGTAAAGCTCCCATCATCTGACATTTTGTTCTAAAAACTATTTTCAAAATGTCAGCAAGTCTCCAGACTTCAACTCAGTGGTTAAGGCCTACTCAAAATCTGCTACTAGCAACCACTTTGTGGTTGGTGTGGGTTTTTTTTTTTCCCCCTCAGTGAATATTCATACAGGAAAGAGTTCACTGTTAAGATACCAAATGAAGTGAAAGATTTTTTTTCTTCCTTTTAATCTCACAATATATACGATACCGATTTCCAGCTCCAGAAAATATTCGCAAAGGAAGAAAATCACGCTGAATGAAATTATAATAAAGGACATAAAATATAGGCATTCTACCAAATGGCAGTAAGGCATACAAAAACCATTAATGATTTCCCACTACTGCTAATTTTGAATTCTAGGTGAAAGCAAACACAATTAGGAAAATCCATAAATTGTGTTTCTGTTTGCACATTATTGCTAAGCAAACCGTTTTATAGCTATTGTCTCAATTATACATATCCATGTCATATCTAAGCCTCATCATGCTCATCAGTAAATAACAGTTCATTCAATGCCACAGGACTACACTAATTTGGATATCCCTCATTCACAATTTGAGGCTAGTTGATACGGATAACTAAAGCTTACAACGACAGCAAGCAAAGAGAGTGTGGACAAAGATTTAAGTAACAAGTTTCTGAGCTTCTGCCACGTGACTACTGCATCTTACACTTGACATCACACTTTGCAGAGACGGAATACAGGTCTCTGGGCTCAACTTTTCCACTGGTGCTCCAGACTCCTGTGACTTCCTTCATTCCTTCTCCACAAGACTTACTGCAGTGTGGGCCACTCAAATTTGCTAGCTGAAAAGTATGGATAAAAGTTAAGAGCAAGACACTTAGAAAGAGGCAGGACATTAAATAAAGTAGAACGAAGGTTCTTAGAATGGTGGCGGACAAGTCCTAATGACTTGGAAAGCGCAAACAGGGGAAGAGAAGAAATTGTCTTATGCTAGCATAGAAGTGGGGCTATACCTAGATAGGGCTAGGTTTCTGGGCAGGGGTGACCACTTGGCAAGCAAGGTGGCAAGAGTCCTTCCCCCAAAGAGGCCGTGACAAGCTTAGAATGCAAGGGGAAAATCTTACATAAACATATGTATCTAAACACCCACAGCAACATGCTTATGGGGGTTTTCAGTGCCTTAATAACTAACTCTGCTCAGAAGTTCAGATGTGCTAATACATAAGGAACTGTAGGCAGTATTAACATTGTTTCTTTTTTCCCCCAATTTGCCACTTCATGAAGATATTTTAACTACTTGTCATTGATCATGATTACACACAAGTGAGTACTCCTCACTAAAAACTTGGCACGAATACACAAATAATTACTGACACAATTAAGCTTTGACACCGTGCCCATCAAATTCCTTTTGTCCTCGCTATGTATCAGTCCCACATTATTCTTTTTTAAAAAGAAGAAAATGATCTGTTTTAATCAGAGCTAAACTCTCTCAAGTTTGTTCACAGTATAAATATAAGGAAATGCTGAATTACTAAAAATAGCCAGTACTTTATCCAGTATGTTATTAGCATTCATCAAGGGGAAATGAAAAAGCAATGTTCAGACACTGAAGGACAGACATCTAACACAATAAAAAAGAATAATTCAGCATGAGAGCCCCCAAATAAGAGAAGTCGGTCATTGCTGATGACTGTAAATGCAGTCTGGTGCCAGTTATTTAAACAAGCTGTATGTCTGTATGAGCACATAACCGAATCTATTATCCACAACCTGTTTAATGTAATTTCCCAACTTCTTAAAGTTGACAGAGTTATATGTTTGCTAATATAGTCAATGCATAATTACTCTGGTCAGTATGAATATTTAGCAAATGTTGCAAAAGAATGATAACCATTTTTCTTTCTAAAATAAAAAATGGTGAAAAAAATTTTAAAGCCCTACCCAGTCATTCCCATCAAGAAACACAATACCATCTACTCCCTTCCAAATATTGTTTAGGCCACATCTGCTACAAGAGAGCTTGAAATATTATCATAGAAATGTTTGGATAATTAGCAATTAATTTCCATTGACGGATATACAATAAAAATAGAGCTGTGTATGCACGAAGCAAATCGCAGTGTGTGGTTTTCCTTCCCTCCTGATCACATTTTCACACGGGGAGAATCTGGTTGATACAAATTCTAAAGGCAGTCTGAGTCAACTGAATGGAAAAATCTACAAACTACATTATACCGAAACTGAAGGAGACAGAAAACAGACAGAACAGGTGTCCCAATGTAAATACGGAAGGGGATACTGCTGCCAAGTTCTACATCCCAGTCCTGCCCCGATGCCCTCTACAATCCACCTGGTTTTAATGGCAGGCATAGAACAAAGCTTGAATGCTGATTTTAAGTGTTTGTCTTTATTAAGCCATTGATAACAAGCATTTTAAAAGCATTCCCATTGCCTATATATATGTATATATCTATCCTCCCATCTGCTGCCACTCTGCCCTTCAGCCACCTGATTCCTAAAGAATCAGAAGGTGCCTGGCTAAAGAATCAAATAGCAGAGCTGGGGACACTCACTCTGATTTATAAGAGCCCAACAGCAATTCTGTCAGCATGCCTACCACACTCCCCACCCTGTATTAGATTCTATAAAAAGTATTTTTTATTACAAAACTCCCCCATATTCTCCAAATAATATGATACAGCACTTTATGTCTCAGGCAAAATCTGAGATTTTGTTAATATGAAATATTTAGCCCCAGCTACTAAAAACCTAAAACTACCTAAGGGAACCATGGTTGTGAGGGGCAGGTATTAGCTGTGGAGTGAAGAGGGCAAATAAAGAGTGAATTAATAGTAATCAGATATTGTGTAGTCATGTGTGTCAAATGTCAAATCACCATTGGAATTAGCATTGCATTCAATTTAGAATTTTGCCACGTTTTAGCTGAGAAACTTGAGGCAAGTCATTCAACCTTTATAAAAATAAGTCTCATCACCTGTGGAAAAGAAAGAGTGAAATCCTTTTCATGATACTACTGTTAGGATGAAATGTAAAACTAATGTTCAAGTGACAAGCATCTTTCTTTCTGACCAGTAATAGCAATACAGAACCAACTGTCATGAAAGCAATCAATGGCATTTCTGAGGTCATTACAATCCCTGGTTTTGACTTTTCAGTCTTACATTTCTCTCACCCTGAGAGAGAGTTTTTCATATTTGTAACTTCTGTTGTAAAAGTTCACTATGTCAGTTGCATTAAATCTCTTATAGATCATGTAGAGGATAAATTATACATAAAGAATTAAAGAACACTTCAATAAAATCTTCTGTTTGACAAAAAATAATACACTCATATTAGGTGGTGATTGACTTCACTCAGGGAAAAGTGTTTCTCATATAATACATTTATTTTATATATATAGTATGTATGTGTCAGAAAGCCTCCTAAAATTTATTTTACCAAGATCATTACAGACAACAAGGAAGGGTGTGTGTCCAGAAGTTTATGAATTTGTTTGAAGTTCAGAGCTTTATGCCCTAAACTCTTTTTGACATTTGGCTATACACCCAAGATGCAGATCTACGTATCATACAATACGAGGGTATAGAGATCACAGAAAAACGGAATTTCACACACATAAAACATATTCTATAAACACTTCTTTCAAAACAACTACAATATAGGAAAACTATCTTAATTCTTTATTGTCTTCCTCTGGGTATCGACTGAGGAAATGTCAACACTTAAAAGCAGATCACATATAGCAGAAGTGAAAAAGGGAAAATAAATGTGCACAATGGATCACAGCAATTTGGCCATACAAATACGGTCGTGGATGAAAAAACTGAGGCTCAGTAAGGTTCAATGCCTTGCCTGAGATCAGAGTTTCTAAGTGGCAGATGGGATTATAAGGCATTGGTCTACTATTATTTCAAGGTTCTTGCAGCCAACCAAATTGTCTTTTATATAAATATCGACTCATTTCTAGGAAGTCACTGAATTCCCTGTCCATCATGCCAGCCCTGGGTCACTGCTGGGCTTCATTAAGAAATTTATTCTGAGTCAATTAAAAAAAAAATCATGAATTTTTTTCATTATCTTTTAAGTGCTATATCTTGTCCTTAGGGACACAAGATATGCCACTTTACCTACAGCCAGATGCCTCTTTGATTCTTTTTTAGGTAAACGCTTCTTTGATTCTTTTCTACATCCTTGAAAGCAAACATTAGAGATCCGAGCAGACAGTGATGAAGCAGACTCTGCTGCTGCTTCCCTTGTCTAACTTTCAAGCAACACTGGCTAAATCGCTTTATAATCTTACTTTTGAAGTAGTTATTCCAGAATTGATAATATAAATATTTTAAGCTATTAATATGAATAGACTTTTACTTTCTTGACCCTTGCCCTTAGAAAATGGATTAGATGAATTTTCTGGCCAGTTTGCCACCCCATCAAGAAGGCAATGGCATCAAATTTTGAAATGTGAAAATGGCTGATTGGTCTTTAATGAAAGATTCTAATTTACACCAGTTTCTTTGAAAATACATGACTAGTTTCTGTAAATAGCCTAAATGATCACAGTTCCACCAATTAAAGTTAACAAGCCAGTAGCCATTACAGCTCATATCAAGAAACAAATACACATTACTCACAACTATAAATGTGAACTCAGAAAGGAAAAGTGATGGAATTAATATGAATCACAATTCTTCCTCATTTTCCTTACTCCAGAGATGTTCTAAACTAGATTATGGTCTTTCGGACAGTCATACAGAAACCTCGTGGCTTGAGCCAACTATCAAGCTATATCAGTAACCCATCTGGGACACCTGGGGCAATTCTTAAATTTAGAACCTGCACCTGTTTTCTTTATTCACTAGTGTTCCCCAAGTATGGTATATAAGAGTAAGAAAAGGGTTCACATCTTTTTTGGCCCCCGTAGTTTTATACTTATGAATTCACCTTTTATTTATGACAAATGGTATTGGTCTTCTACTTATGGTACCAGCATAAAATTTCCTTTTAAAAAGTATTTTAAGGAAAAGAAGTGAACCGATTTTAGTAAAAGCACTAAGTAATGTTGAAAAGGGGTGGGGAAGAGATCAAGGTTAGTTAACACCAAGAAGATAGAGGAGGTCGGTGCTATGGACTGAATTATGTTCCCCTCCCCAGATTCATGTGTTAAAGTCCTAATGTCCAGTGCAGGGATGGTATTTGGAAACAGGCCTTTAAGAGACAATTAGGGTTAGATGAGTTCAGGAGGGTAGCACCTTTATGATGGAATTAGCAGCTTTTAAGTAGAGGAAGAGAGAGATCCTTTCTGTCTGCCCTGTGAGGACACAAGCCAGAGAGTGGCCAAAAAGAGGACCCTCACCAAGAACCAAATCATCTAGCAACTTGATCTTGCATTATCCAGCCTCCAAAACTGTGAGAAGTATCTGCTGTTTAACCTACTAAGTCTGTGGTATTTTGTTATAGTAGGCCAGTAAGACTAATACAGTGAGAGAATTTAGAGACACATATAAAAGAGAAGCACATCCAACACTCTGGGATGAAGAACACAATATGAGGAAGAGAACTGCCCACCATGAGGTTGGGATGAGCTAAGAATTCAAACGAAATCTGATCAGATAGAAGAAGGACTCCCTGAGGCTGCACTGAGCAGGTACCACTCTTGGTCATCTTAGTAGCAGAACCCTTTCCCATTACAATGAAAAAAGCAACATGGAAATGAAGAAGAAATAGGGGTGGGGCAACATCTGATCTTAATTAGCTCCATCCCAAAGGCAGGACTGGAGAGAAATTTGGACAAGAAAAAAAAAAAGAAAAAGAAAAAAGTGAGTAGAAGAATTTAACATGGCTATATCCCTGAGAGCTTCTGAACCATCGTGTTCCAGTTACTTCCATTGGCTTATTCACAATCAGTACCAAGAAACCAACCCAATGGCAATTCTGTTACTTCTCATCCATTCTATTAGTGTCAATGCCTGGGAGAGAATTGGGACTCACTCTCCTGAGGACCAAGGCTGGAGGCTGGAGAAATGGCAGCAATGTGTTGATTAGTTCAACCAGTAGGGTTCAGACCACAGTGAGGAGGAATGAGATAGAACCACAAATTGAATAATAGCTCAGTTGGATTGATATGCAGATCTGACAAATATTTAAAGTAATCCATAAGGACTTAAATTTAGAAAATACTGGTTTAATGGCAAGCTTTTAAAACATAAAATATAACTAATAAACACATTTAAGGGTTAATAACCCTCTTCCATCAAATACAGAGCTCAGAAGTTGTCCATGTTTATGTAATATATTAATAACTGGGGTGGGATATGAAGTTGGAAGCTCATTAAAAGCAGAAAACCCTTGGGGCACCTGGCTGACTCCGTTGGTAGAGCATGTGACTCTTGATCTCAGGGTTCTAAGTTCGAATCCAACTTGGGTGTAGAGATAACTTAAAAATAAAAATTCTTAAAGAAATGGAAAACCGTTATGTACTAACATAAAATACCAGAAATAAACTAGAAATAATATCCATTTTTTTTTACCTTGTGCTTTACAGTACTCTCAATGAACCAGGATAAATAACCAAGTTCATTAAGTGCTTCTGTAAGAATTGTGAAAATACATGCCGTTTGTTTCTTTATCTTTTAAGAACCAAGGATATAGGAATTTACCTAATGAAAGAAAGAAGGAAAGAAAGAAAAAGAGAGAGAGAGAGAGGGAGGAGGGAGAGAGGGAGAGAACTTTGATAAATGAGATAGAATGGCATTTTCTATTTATTGGCAAACATTTGCTCTCAGTGGACCTATAACCCTATGCCAAATGTAAGGAATTCTATTAAGAGCTCAAAAGGGTATGAGGGTTCTACTTACTTAAAGGTGAAGTGTAGTACTGAAATTATTTGATGAAATGAAATCATATAGTGTTTCTGTTTTGAAAGTGTTAGCAAAACTAGGATCAGTTGTGACAGTCATAGAATGAGATTAATAAATAACAACAATAATAAAAACCGAGCTCTAAACCCCAGAAAACCAATTTTGAAACAATTACAGACAAATATTATGGGGTGCCTCTAAAGAGTTTTTGCTAAATTCCCTCAGCACAGCGCTGATGACAATAATGTGCAGTGTGAATGCAATTCACTGCACACACTTGAAAATGTACTCTGCTGTATTTTGTATTAATGAACAAGGCTACCAGCTTAATATACTATCGTTAACAATAGAATTGTTCACAAGTGTGAGGGTACAATAATGTTTTTCCTATGTGACTTCACATCCACGAGAGAGATAATTTTTGGGGGTGGTGTTTTAAAGTCATTACTGAGGCTTCTGTGGCTAGTGGAGTTATACCATTATTCTTAAATTCTAGGTACCAAAAGCTGGGAATCAGGAGGAGACATATGTACTTAGAAGATACTACTTTCTTCAACCAAGATGGTGATGGTACTAGACAAAGAAATCTATGTTTGGCTACTAAAACAGTGGGGAAAGGGATCAAAGAAAGTTGAATAGTGATAGGTCTCTAACTTCTAAGTCAAAGAAATATGCAACATCAGTCAGGTCAGGCTCAGAATCTGATTCCGCTTTGACAGGCATTTTGTAAACTCTCCACTTGCTGAATGAAATCAACATTCGTGATAAGAGTTCTCAGAAAAATAAAATAAGAAGTAGAACCTAACAAGCATAAGTTGTAAAAAATCTACTGCTAATAATGAATGCTATGAACAATCACCTAGTTAGAGAAGTCACTCACCTTCACTAATTTTTATCATTTTTCCTTTCAGTGTTTCATTGGATTTTGTACACATATGCCAAAAAACCCAAAATTCATTATATAAAGTGATGTCACCAAGATAATAGCTAGTGAAAAAGCTGTCCAATATTTGTCTATTAATGTCTTTGACCACATCAGCTGACAGTTTCTTTTTAAGTTTCATATTAAAACATTTCTGCTCTTAAAGCAATTATTTTTTTCCAAATCAATAACCATTTCTTCTCTTGACTTTCAAGAGTCCCAGCTTTGCTATTATTGTTTATTTTGAAACATGTTATTTAAAATAGTAAAGTTGTCACTGTATTTTGTTAAATAGCACTATTATATTTGATAACTATTCGATGGATAAATACTCTGCAAACCACATTTCTGTAGAAGATCAGGGTTTTCTACCTCTATGGTCTGTAGTAAACATTCTTGAGAGGTTTGGAAGCTCTAAAGCACATATCACAATTTAAAACTTCTGGAAAAAAAAAAGATCTTTGTTTTTAATTTGTTCCTAACTTTTATGGGTTTTGTGGCCTTGGGAAAAATACATAATTTCTGGGTCTTGATTTCTCTATTTGGAAAATGTGAATAATAGCATGGCTTCCACTGATGATTAGGGGCATTAAAACAAAAACAAAAACAAAGACCAAAACAAAAAACAACCTATATGTTGAGATTACAGGGAAATAGGTCTGTTAGAGGTGACAGGGAGACAAAACTGAAGTCTAGCAAACCAAATACAGCAGAAAAGCTGAACTGGCTAACCAGCCAGGTTTTTTTTTTTGTTTTTTTGTTTTCCTTTGTTTTTCCATTTGAGTGCCTTTAAACAATGCACCCACCTTCAAATTTACACAATCCCTGGCATTTGTAATAAATAACACCTGGCAGCCATACCATATCACACAGGAACCTATGTTTCAAGTTCCGGCAACAAGTCCCACTTGACAGGATCAGGATTCTTGTTTCCTCCCTTCTAACCTATGGAGTGGCTGGATATGACCACCAGGTATATATATGCTAAACTGCCAGGAAGCATGAGTGAGCACCACCTTTCTGCAAACAAAATCCCACGTGAACTCCCTCACTCAGAGAGCATCCCTGACAGAGCCGGGCAGAGTTGTACGACAAGGCTCCCTGGACCATAAAAGCAGGAGACAGAACAGGATGCCTGTTTCTGCCTTAGCCCTGACCTTCAAGTCCTTCTCCCTTCCCTTTATTTTGGCCAATCTCTGTCTTTAGACATACTGTTCTCTCTCTCATCCTCCCTTCCTTCTTCCCTTCTTTCCTGGCCATTAGTCAGCTTACCCATTTGGGGCTCTGCTGTGTATCTGCCTCCTGGGCCATGTGACTCTCTGATGACTGTCTCCCCCTGATTCTGAATCCCTCTCTTCCTTGCTTTTCAATCTGCTCGCACTGCCAAGTTCATGCCGGTGCTTTAACAAAGGCTTCACTCTCAGGGTCCTAGGAGAGCTTCCAGATGTTTTCCACTGAAGTTACCCTAGGCAGAGGAGAGAACATATACCCCTGAGGGACCTGGGGGCTTAGCCCAGAGCAGCCCAAAGCAAGCTTAAAAGAGCTTTAAGGTATTATGTTTTGTTTTAAAAATTCATGTGAATTTTATATTCTGTTCCATAAATATCTCCATATTTGTGTTAGTATTAAAATAATATCCGCCCCCCCCCAACTTGTTGAGTGAAATTGATGCTCCTGGAAGATGTGTCATGTTAATCCTATGATATTTTGTGCATATTTTTATAGCATTATCTACCTTCTAGGGATTCACATATCCACTTAGGGGTCGACTTTTCCAACCCTGGTATTTCTTCCCATGTGAAGGGTGATCTATTAGCATAACTTGCCTGGCCAAATGTGAGCACCACCCCTCCCCCAATTTCTTCCCAGGGGAGGCTAGAGGGACTTAATCTGCTTGGTGGATTTTAAAGGAACAACTTCTCAGCCATCATTCAGTCCCTTTCTCTCTCTCCTGTTTTTTTTTTTTTTTCCTCTCTCTCTCTCTCCAAAGCAAGCTTCTCACAAGATACACAGTGCTACTTTGTTTCTCTAGATCATAACATTTGAAAGGGTGTGCCCAAAGTCTGTGTATGGTGATACAGGGTCAGAACAGGGTTACCTTCAGGAGGGAACCTTCCGGGATGCTGGAAAAGTGCTAGGAGGTGGTTACGCATGGACATACACATATAAAATGTTATCAAGCTGTTGAAGATTTCTGACTTTTTGTAAGTTATACATCACTGTAAATGTAAAAAAATAAAAAGCAATAACAATAACAACAAAAAACTAAAATTTTAAAAAAGAGGGGTTTGGTATTTCTTCCCCCTAAGGCATTTCTATGGGGTTCCAAATTCTGCCTATGCTTGGCAGGGCATGTTTTTCCATTTCTATTTTCTAATATCAGTTTTATCAGTAAGTAGGGTGATATTCTGATCTAATATTCCTTACCTTTTTTATATCTCTGTTGGTTCAGAAATCTGAAATGCTGTTTATCCTGTTTATCAGTGCTACTCTAGAGGATCTCAGTAACTAGGATGGGGATCCCCTAAGGAAAGATCTGGCTGGTCTGTACCTTTCCCTATAGTGCAGGATAGATGTGACTGTGGCCTAGGAATCACAGCGGTATCGGAGACAAATCCCCAAGTCGGAGCCATATGCTCTGTCAAATGTGCTAGGACACAGGCTCTCAATCAGGACTGTCACCAACAGCCACGTAGGAGGTACATTACCCCATTACCGCATTCTACACTCAAGAAAACAATTAGCCCACAGCTTGTTATGTAGTAGCTATTTCAAGAAGCGTCATTCTCTTCACCTTCTATTCCTTGATTAGAGCTTTTGTGTCCCTAAGGAAAACAAGTAACTGACACATTATCTAAAAACTATGTTTTCAAGAAGAAATAAAAATATTTGTAACATGGTAAGAGAATTTCTAGATATCTAACCCTTCACCAGTGTTTTAACCTAACCACACTGAGATACTGCTAAGCCAGGAAGCATTTTGTTGTATGCCATTTTCACAGAGAATACTCAACAGAAATTTGGTGACAGGCTACAAAACTACATGCAGACGTGGTCAGAGTTCAAGTTATGCTTAATTACGGGCTGTCAGTTACCAAGAGGGAAGTTCAAAATGTAACAGTTAACCAACACACGTGCTAACCTATTCCACAAGAAGAAAAACATTTTTTAAATAGCATTTAACATTGGCTACAAAGCCCTGGAAAGAAGCCAGAGGAAAATAAGCAATTAAAAGATTGTTTTAAGTGACAAATCTACTTGTCTGAGCAAATAAGAGGATGGGACTAGCATTTGGAATGTGCGGGTATCCCAAGGAAGGTGGTGATAAAAACTCAACACAGGATTTACCGAATCACTGGCACTACTCGGACAGTGTGTGGTGGGAGACAAACAGGGCTGGGTGTGGTCCCACCTGGCTAACCCTGGCAGGCTGCAGGCAGAGTTTTCCAGATTGGAAACAGGAATCAGAACTGCCAATGACATCTGACTGAGAGCATAACCTTGGAAGCCACAGTGCCTTGATGTCACATGGGACCTTGTGAATGACCCAACCTCTCTGTGCCTCAGTTAGCTCATCCACAAATTAAGAATCACTACCGTACCTACCACATACTGTCGTGAGGATGACACGGTTTAATAAATGTAAATGCACTCAGAACTAGGCCTGGCACAGAGTCATCACTACATGTGTTAGCTACTATTATTTTTGTCTGCCCAAACTAAAATGTTTAGGAAATCTCTTCATGAGCAGCACCATCTGCAGATTATAAAAGCACACACATATACAAACTCTGATCTATATTTCTATGTCTGTATAAGCCCATTAAAATTCCCGTGTCATTCTTCACATGGCGTGACTGTTTGTACACTGGGTTCAAATAACTCAGTTATTAGCTGTGCCCTAGCCATCTAATTGAATTTACACTGCTTAGCCTTAAGAGATAAATGCCTATAGCAATATGCTACAATATACAATGAACCTTACATACAAGAAGGTTCTACTAAGGTCCCAGACCCTTCCTTTTATTTCCCATGTTTCAACAAATTGTTAAACTTCAGCTCCGCAGCTCCTTCAAAGCTATGGAGTATAAGTGTTGTCCAGGTTGTCCAACACTGGTCAATATCTTTTATGAACTCCAACCACATGAAAGTCTACACTGGATTACTTCCTTGGTAATGAATATTAGATGACATATGATCAAAGGGTTCTTCAAGTGTGATCAGCTTTTCCTACCTAACTCTGCTGTAAATTGTTTGTGGATAAAGAACATCACATACCTTTTGTGTACAGGACACAGCCTGAGCCCAGTAAGCACTGACAATTTATTGCAGTTACCCTACAGAGTTCTAGATCTTGCATACTTTCCATATCCCAAGCACTGTGTTAGCTTACATGTCTCAACTCATTTAATACTCATACTAATTTACTATTCCCATTTTACAGATAAGGAAACCAAGGCTCAGGAAGTTACAGTACAGATCTGTAGAAAAGCTGGGATTCAAACACAGGTCACTTTCATCCCAGAGCCTGAGGCTCAATATTCCAAATTGGTCAATTTAGAGATTCACTTTCCCACGACTCCTCTCCCATTCATCCTCTCTACCTTGCTCTCGCACTACTGCTTAGTTTGGGGTTTCATCCTATTTTGCTTGAGCTATGGTGGTAGCTTCCTAACTGCACTCTCTATGTCTTCTATGGCCTGGAGAGTCGGTGGAAAGTCAGACTCTGGGCGATCTTTAGAAAGGGTCCCAGGAAAGGAGTGGAGAGCTGGGGCTACCAGTGATAGATTCAGTCAGCTTCCCAGACTAGGCTGCTCTGGCCTGGAGCATGCTCTCTCAACATGCCATCAGTCCACACACATTTCCCTGGAGTGTACTACATTCCAGGCACCTTACCAGGTTCTGGGGGCAGTGAGATCAACAAGGCATAGTTGTAGCCCTAAAAAAACTCAGTCAAAATGAGGGGGAAAAGAACAAAACTTCTGAGCAAAGAGTGCCAGGGGAAGGAGTGCCTATTCCAGAGAGTTAGAGAAGGTTTTGTGACTTTAAAAATATGTACTAGCACAGGATCTAGAAGAACAGACCAGGACTATCAGGCTCAATAATAGCATTTCTGAAGGACAAAACTACTCTTACAAAGGCAAGGGAATAAACCAAGATCACAAGGTGTATGTTTAGTTGTTCATTCATTGAGGCAATGTCTATTTAGTAGCTACCTTGTACCAAAGTAGCACATATGACCCTAAAAATACAAAGATGAATTTGACATGGTCTCTGCCCTGGGAAGAGTGCATGGTCCAGGTGGGTAGATAAACATGCAACATGCAAACTGAACAATTACAGCACAAGGTGATTGGTGCTATGAAAGTGAATGGAAATAACAGTTACAAAGGTACAAACCACAGAACAGTCAATTCTGGCTGAAGACATGGATGCAGTACCTGTGAGCAGGGCCATGGTGTCAACTTTCCAGGTGAGGGAACGAAGGGTGGTATTTTCTAGAAACGGTAGACTAGACTAGTGGTTCTCAAAGCATGGTCCACACACCAGCAACATCACCTGTGAACCTGCTGGAAGTATGCACTTTTGAGCCCCATCACCCGCCTACTGATTCAGATACTCTGAAGGCAGGGCCCAGCAATCTGTGTTTAACAAGCCCTCCAGGATACTTGTGATGCACCCTCAAGTTGAAGACCCTCCTGGGCCAGAACATAAAGGGAGAAGCAAGAGGTGAAAAGGAAATGACAAGAAATAACCTTCTATAATAAACTGGGGCCGGTTCACAGTGGACCTTATAAGCCATGCTGAGAAATATCATTCTTAAGCTAATCACAGTCTCCCTTTTCTTATTAAGATGGTGCTATGCCAAGCTTGCACCTAGGTCATCTCATTCACCCTTCAAAGTAACTCCTTATACTAGCACTATGTTTTTGCTCATTTAACATACATGAACTAGGAGGCACAGGAAGGCTGTGCAATTTGTCCCAGATTGCAAAAGTAATATTTGTACACCGCATCATACACTGCAGCCTTCAGTATTAAATGCTTTGCTAAAATGCCTTCTATGGAGAGATGTCCTGTGCATTGGGGTCTCGGGTGAGGGTACTAAGATGCTAGAGGGTTTGAAGTAAATCCATGGTCCTATTAGTGTTTTAGGAAATTCCTCCAGAAGGATCCTGGACAGCATAAGTATTTTGATGACAAGGTTAATTGCCAAAGACGTGCCTCATGGAGGAGTTTCAGATACACCACTGCTTTGTTGTATAAAAATGGAGTAAAATGAGTATTTTGATGTGTTCACACCATCCAACATTACTTGCATTAATGCAAGTAAATGTGAGTGGCTCGGAGACCAGAAGCTCATTAAAGTAATTATTCATTAGTGGCTTTTTTTTTTCTTTTTTTTTTAAACTTGGACTCTAAAGGCAGATCTTTCCTTTTCAAGATCATTCCTTTTCAACCCATTTAATGTTTCCTTGTAGGGTCACAATGTTAATTTTAAGGTTATGTTTTAATGGCTTTCTAAATGACACTTTCATTGTAGTAAAATGAATGCATCAAGTCACTCTTGCAGGTAGAGATGTACTATCCAACTAATAGTTGTAGAAGGGTATGAAAATTTCTGAACAATTAATTTGAAATGTATTAATAACCTACATATTTAAAGAAATCAGATAAAAGCAGTTCTGTTTTCACTGAAGTTATTTAGTGTATGGAATGCTGCATACAAACTGCTTTTTGAATCCCTTACAGACAACTGCTTTTGCTCATTTCAAAAATCCCTAATTCTCATTGAGAGCTTATATTTTAAAAGGGACCATTCATAGAGAAGGTACACATTTGGGAAATATTTCTGTTTCCACTAAAATAAATAAATTCTTATTCTCAGCCCAAATCAAAATTACTAATTTTATTTGGTCAAAGATGTCTTTCTGGTGGCTACATGTCACCCCACTTGGGAAGCTTCAGGCCATAGGGCAGTTCTCAATTAAATGTTAAGGCAGGTAAAGAAAATGCACCTATAAATTCGTTGCTATATCTAGTGAATTTATGGTTCCACTATAAATACACTGATTTTAGAGATTATTGAAATAACCATGCATGAAAATATAAGTCAAAATATTAATACAATAGTCTGGAGCCATACCTATTCACAGAAGTTGATCTTACACAATTACCTTAGTAAGTTAGAAACTCCAGGGAAACTTGGCGGCCTAAAACTTTCCTTAACTCCACATCTGAAATTTAGTGATGATCTTTGGGGTTTTCCTTAATGCAGTGTTTAAGTTTAAATAAAATAGATATGTGTTAGCTTGGAAATTAAATCAACAAATTATAATTTGCAAGGCATTCAAAGCAGTTCCATAAGGTAACGTCATTATCCTGGTATTTGTTTTTATTATTATTATTATGCCGTCAGCATTCTTACTGTTAGAAATAAATAAGTTTCCTTTTGTTATTTTCTAGCTTATAATTCTTCCATCTTAAGTCGATAAAGAGGAATTAGCAGTTGGGACAATATACACCATGTATTTTTCTAATTTTATTTTTTATTTTTTTTAAAGATTTATATTTAAGTAATCTCTACACTCAGTGTGGGGCTCGAACTCGCAACCCCGAGATCAAGAGTCACACGCTCTACTGCCTGAGCCAGCCAGGCGCCCCTCTAATTTTATTTGTATCATTTAACATAAAGGTGAAATTAATATCAAGGGTATTTAAAGAAAGAGGGGGAATCATAAAAGGGCAAGTTGAGGGAAATATGTGAAAATAGAAAGGACACCCTAACCATTTGCCAAGAAATGGAGAAAAATTTGGAAGTTGGCAAGGGAAGATGTAGGATCCACTTTTTGCCAGCTGGTAGAGACACCGCCTTCTTCCCCAGGGGCTGCTGCCCTGAAATACGCCCGATCATCTATTTATATTGCTCCTCTCCCCAAACCCACGCTCATATCCTCATATCTATGTCCTGGTTTGCCATTTTTCAGAAATGGCTCAAGTTCTATATCTGTAGAAGTTAAAATTCCCAGCTTCTCTGAATGTGCATATGATGTTTTTTGAGGTTTTATGAGGTTGCTTCAAATCCAATGAACTATAGCACCTGATATCTTCTCTTCAAGTCATGAGAAGTGTGGGACAGGAAAATCACAGGTCAAGATGAAATAGAAATTCGTGAGGCAGAGCTTCCCTTTTTGTGCACATACTTTTAATAAGAAACATTCTGTCCCATGAATTCTCTATGTAGTGGTTGAAAGAAATCTAGAACAAGACTGCCTGATTGAACCCTGCTCCATCACTTGCTAGCTGTGTGACCTGGGGCAGCTGATTTCATCTCACAAAGCCATTTTACTTACCATAGATAGAGTCAACAACCCTACTTGAAGAAATATTGTAAAAGTCGATTTAAAAGTCATGTGTAAAGGACTGAGGGCAGTGAGTAGTACACCATCGGTACCTAATACAGGTTGTCTCCAGTTAGTACAAAGCAGGTTGTGTACTGAATAATAGAGTCATCAGCAAATATTTCCATATATCTGTGTATCTATACATATCTGTGTAAATAATTAAAATACTGGGTCAGCTTAAGAAACATCAGACAGAATATGGCCACTAACTCCAAGAAAATTACAAAATATAGGGAAAAGAACTACACAAAAGCATTTTGTTAAATAGGCTCCATAACTGACTCTAGGCCACCTCCTGACACCCACACAGCGTCAACAGCACAAACTCTGCTCAAACTCATTTCTCAATGGATCTTACCTAAACGTTACACTCCTCAGTTCTTCCGGTACAGGCCGTGACTGCACCGGCTCTTTGTGTTTGCAACATGCATCCAAGTTTGTGATCGCATACTTATCTTAGTGATTACTTGCTTTCTCACTAGGCTGTAAACTCTCTGGGAGTAGGGGTTATGAAATCCCTCTTCCTTTAACCCGTTTTTATCTTTGGGTTACCACCATCACACGCTCCTCCCCAGGTATATCTACCACGTCTCTGCAGACATTCTGGAAAGATGGTTTTCACACTTTAGAGCACATCAGAACCACCCAAAGGATGTCTTTAAACACAGACTGCTGGACTCCACTCCCAGCATTTCTGATTCAACTCAGTGAGAACTTGCATTTCTAACAAGTTCCTAGGTGATGGTGTTGTTACTATTCTAGGAACCACACTGTGCATTGTCCTCAAAGCAGTACAGCTATTTAGTTCCACTGTGAGGAAATACCGTATAGTTTTCAAGGTACCACCAACCAGTTTTAACCAAATCCAGATGCCTATGATGATGATACATCAACACTGTCTAATCACGATAGTATGTTCTTGTTGTTTTTCACATTTAATCATCTTAGATTCTAAAGATAATGAAAATAATAATAACACTAGAAATTGTATTTTCAGCCAATGAAGAAACCAGCTGTCACTTATTAAACACTGGCTATTGCTAGGCATTGCCAAGGCCCCTGACACTGGTAACTCTCTCATTTGCAGGTGTTCATGTACTACCACTGGATTATAAACTCCCTGGGATAGGAGATAGAAGCTTTAACACTCACAAGATCTAGCACAGTGCTCTGTTCATAACACATGTTCGGGAAAGTCTTACCAAAGGAAGCAGTGAATGCCATATTGGAAATTAAAAATAAAGAAATGGTGCCCCTTTCTATAAGCTACACAAAAACATGATGTGGGAGGTAACCTTCCGGGAGAGATCTACTGAATGCCTATCAGGGGCAAAGTTTTATATAAAGTCATATTTTATATCAATTTTCACTTGCAATCTAGGAGGGGAAGTAAGGCAAGTACATAAATAATTATATCCCAAGATGGACATAAAATAAAACAATACAGACAAATTGCTATGGGAGTCACAACTTAATATTAGGGAGATGGTCCCAGGATAGTACATCATAAAATCTCCCTCTGTCCTTACAAAAACATTTATATTTTTTGCCTTTATTTCTTGGAATCCTAGAATTTTATCAATGAGACATACCCTGAAAATAAACTTTCCCCTAACCATTTGGTCTATAGATGAGGAATTCAAAGTCCTGCGAAAAGTGAAGAACCAAAGATCACAGAGTGAATCTTCTTAGAAAAACCATGTTGCTAGACTAGTGTTATTACTAACCACTGAAAGTGGTGGCAGGTGAAGCTAGTCTCCTCACAGACAGTACTGGCCTGAATTATAGCAGTCCTAGAGATACATATTTACATTGTTTAAATTAAAAAAAATCCTTTTACTAACTAAGGGCTCAAACCAGATTTATTCAGAATAATATGATCTAACAAGTCTACCTTTCTCAATAGAATTAGAAAATGCATTGCTGATATTAAAAGCTCTGGAAGATGGCCTAACTTGTTCTGGATATAAATATAACTTTTGTTTTTCTGTACTTTTGGCAGAATCATTTCCTCTCTGCATATACCTGCATATACCTTTATATAGAAAGCAGATTTAAAGATTCATTTATCTTCCTTTAAGGAAGAAAATATTGTACGGGGAGATTATGAAATTCAATATTTTGAGAGCTTAAATAGATATATATATATATTTTAAAGATTTTATTTATTTATTTGACAGAGAGAGACACAGCGAGAGAGGGAACACAAGCAGGGGGAGCGGGAGAGGGAGAAGCAGGCTTCCCACGGAGCAGGGAGCCTGATGCGGGGCTTGGTCCCAGGACTCTGGGATCATGACCTGAGCCGAAGGCAGACGCTTAACGACTGAGCCACCCAGGGGCCCCAAATAGATATATTTTTAAAGTAGAATGTGAGGTGTCCCTTTAGGATGAGTTTTCCTATACATATCCAATCCTGTGCTATACATCAGGGATACACTGAAAAAAAAAATCTCAAGGTCCATTTATTCTGGACTCCTCCCTTATAAGTTATATTCCTGGTTCACTGCAACTTGAAATAGGCTTTAAGATCCTGGGTCAACAAGAGAGAAGAAAGAAGGACCAGAATCTGGCCTGCTCATAGAAAGACTATGGTAGTAAACAAAAGACTCATTAAAAACACAATTATTTTCTAAGAAGGGGAGGAAGAAACGATTCTGCAGAGGATAATTATATTCTTTCTGAAGTTCACTTCTTGTCCACACATTACTTAGCACATCAATATAAAGTTCTGTTAGTTTGTTGAGAAACATTCTAAGTACAGCTCACACCTTTATATATCCGCATCAGAAAAACCATTTGAGGTCCATGAAATCCTGTATAATGAGACCCGCCTTTTAGGAGGAGAGCTGGCTCTGGAAATAGGCATATCTTGATTATCTGAGGGTCACACAAAGTCCTTGACTTCCCCCAAATGTATTACTTTCAATTAGCTACAACGCTGACCTCCAAATCTACTTGGCTTCCTAATTCTGCCATTAGTCATTCCTTTGAGTTAGGTATTAACCATCAAAGGTCACCATTAAAGTGTATACATGTTATGCTAAAGGGGAGTGTGGACCATTAACATCCATTTACACATTTGCCTGGATTTATTAAGCTCATAAGCTGTCACTTGAGAGCACAGCCTATAAGGAACAGAATGCATAGAACAGGTAAATCAGCCTGGGGAGGGGGAGAGTGGGTAAGAAAGGGAGGGAAGGAAAAGGACAATGCAGTTAATGGAATATACGCAAATATCAAATGGGGGCAGCCTGAAACTTGACCACTATAAACCCTAGTAGCAAATATTTAGGAACAAGTTGCCAAATAAAATAAAATAAAATAAATAAAATAAATTCAGCAGGCTCAGCATATTGCTCAGCATATTGCTCACATACATGAATCCTGAAAGATTCATTTTATTTTATTTGTTACTCATAATTAGTAAGGTAAATACACAAATCAGGACCTTGGGACTAAAAACCCAAAAGAGTCTAATGATGCTTTACCACATTTTGGATTTGAACCACAGAATGTATCCGTTAGGTTGAATGCAAGACTATGGGAAGAAATCTGAAATCAAATAATTTAATCTTTCTGCCTCATTTTATCCATCTGAAAAAAAATAGCTATGGCTATTTCCTACCAATTCTCACAGGGTTGGTACAAGATTTAAAAGAGCTTCGCAATCTTTTTTGAGATTCCGTAGAAGCTGCTTGCAATATATCAAAGTATTTAAACTGTGTTCCCCATTGTATAAATTCAAAGTACTTGTCAGCACCCCATGAATGTTTTACTAAGGTCACCTGAAGGAAACACATTTATTCCAGGTTTCTATTTTCCACTCTAATCTATATAGAGCAAGGTTTTTGATCTTATCAGTTGTTTGATCTTGGCAGTTATAATCAAGGAGTTTCCTATAAAAAGATAGAAAGGGCTACGCACTCCTAGAGACTTTCAAAAACACTGCACTAAGAAACTGGAGACCTACAGTCTAGCCCCTCACTTTTCTAGTGCTTGGGGCCACTGAGCAGGACCCTAAGACTCCCTTCCCCAACAGATGGTGATACGTAATCTGGCCCCTGTGTAACTCTCCCATCTTCCCAGGTACTACTGTCCCGCTCCCTCACCGTGCCCTGGCCCCGCAGGCCTTCTTTCTGTTCCTCAAACACTCGAGCTACTTTCAGCTTTAGTGTCTTTGCACCTGCTATCCGTACCGCCTGGTGTATCCCTCTGTCAGATCTTGGCGTCACTGGCTCTTTCTTCTCATTCAAGTCTCAGCTAAAAAGTCCTCTTTTCTGAAGCAATTTTCCCCGACTGGCTGCCCCACTGCCATGTTTTGTTTCCTACCACCACACCCAGGCTTTTATTGTTTCCTTAATTTTCAACAGCCATCTGATCTCATCTTACCTATTCATTTATTTATTATCCACCTCCCACTGGAAGATGGTCTCCACAAAAGCAGGGACCTGGTCTGCATTGCGAAAGGCTGAAAATCCAGCACTAAAAACAAAAACACAGGAAAAAGTGATCTGGACCCTGTCAACCTTGGCAAATATTTACTGAGGAAATGAAAGAAGTATCTTGGCACTGGGAGCCACGTGACCTGGTTTTCTTTGCAGCTATACTCCTAACTAAATCTGTGACCTTTGTCAAATCCACTGATGCTAAGAGCCTGGATTCTTTGTCCTAGAAATGGATATATAAAGCATATGTGCTTCTGCTCCGCCCTGCTGCACCCATGATGGGCATCTTTAGTTGATCTTGTCACTTTTCCACCAAACCATATGGGCCTCACATTCTTTGTCAACACAGCTCTCCAAGCAGCCACTATTAAGACTTTGCTGATGGCATCTGAGATAAAACGTTTTCTGCCACCACTTCACTAGATGATCTCCAAGGATACTTTCACAGGTTCTGCTCAGATATCTATGATTTAAGAAAAGGGCCAAAGAAAATCCTACATTAAAGGCCCTTCTACTTCTGTGTCTAAGTCAAAAGTAATATATGAAAATTCTCCCAAGCCAAATCAAGAGTGCTAAAAAATGAGGGCCACACACCAAGGCCTTGGGCAGCAAGAGGCACCAATAGGAAATCTAAGTTCACAACATCACAAGATGGCATGAATGTCTCAGAAAGACACCTCCTGATGACGACTAACGACATATTTCCCTTCTCTTCTGAAGGTCTAAAAAGGCCACATAAGACTTATCAATATCATAAGAAACAGTATATTCGGGGCGCCTGGGTGGCTCAGTTGGTTAAGCGAGTGCCTTCGGCTCAGGTCATGATCCTGGAGTCCCGGGATCGAGTCCCACATCAGGCTCCCTGCTCGGCAGGGAGTCTGCTTCTCCCTCTGACCCTCCTCCCTCTCATGCTCTCTGTCTCTCATTCTCTCTCAAATAAATAAATAAAATCTTAAAAAAAAAAAAAAAGAAACAGTATATTCACTGTCATGCTTTTTTTTTTTTGCAATTCTAATCCCATTCTGGGATAACGGTCAGTATGACTTTGTTGGAGTCCTACTAGTAACTGTTTGCATAACCATCTCTACTTTCTCACTTCTCTCAAGGTGAAGAGGTTCAAGCCTCATCATCTCTCTGCAGAGCTTTACCAATTTGGGCTTTCAGCCTTTTCTAGTCTGGCCTCCCCTCAGCTTTTCCTCCACATGGCATGAGACTGCAGTTTATCAAATAAAGTCCTTGCCTCTTGGACCATATCTCTCCCCAGTTGAAAATGTTTCATATCTTCCTATCTCTTTCAAGGTGGTGCCTACACTCTTGACCGTGATCCGCTGAGCCCTTCCTGATGTAGGCATGCCTCGGCACTTCCCTCCTTCTCTCCTTCCCTCCTTCCCATGCTCCAAGGCTCACTTCTCTCTCTGTTCAGTGTCTTCCTCCCTGTCCTAACCAGACTGATTCAGCCAAGGAGACCAGACTCACAGGCCACCTCCCCTTCGGGTCTTCTCCATCTCTAACCCCATCCGCAGGCAGAGATGTGAGTCTTTCTACGAAATCACGTTACACTGTGTCTATGCTTGTCACCTACCACATTATCTTATAATTATATTTCATTTTCCCTCCTCCACTAGACAGAGTTCTTAGAGAACAGAAATGCTGACTTTTACCCCTGCTTCCTCTGTAGCTAGCGTAGTGGCCTTCATGAAGCAGGTATTTAATAAAATGAACTAAAAAGTAAATTTTTAAAATGTGACCAGTTCCCTACTTTGGGGGTTGGCCTTTCTTTGAAGATTTTTTTTGTTGCTGTTGTTGTAGTAAGTCACCAACTCCTAGCAGAGTACTCATTATGTATTATATACTCATTAATGAATTTTAAACACATTATTTCCATGTAATAAACACAAAGCTATTTACCGGACAATTTGGATTGTCAGTTGGATTAGGTACTACTGATACCCTCATTTTACAAATGAGAAAACTGAGACAGAGACCAAGTCATTCACCCGGGTGACACAGTGAAAAGGCAGTATGAGCAGGAGGTGACCCGTGTGGCTCTTGGAAAGGACGCATGCATTATATATAGGACTAAACCATGGCTGAGTCCTCCGATGATTGCATCGGGCAGAACCAATGATCAGAACTAGGCAACTCCTTGTCAGCTCTTTTCACCTCTATATTCAAAAAGCCTTTCTTAAAATACTATCTTTTCAAGACCTTCTCCAGAAGAAAGAGTGAAGGATGAGAGCTCTTTGAGAAAGGCTGGAAGAAGAAAAAGCAAAATACACAGAACTCGGTACTCCCTCGCTAGGCAACATCTGCTCCCCTCCCTTCCCCTTCACTTGTGATATATTGGCACATAAGAGCAGTGATACTCATGAGAAAAATTACAGTCATCAAGGTTATCTCCCCAAGAAGCAACTCTCTTTATTAATATGCTTCAGATTGTTGCAACACTACGAAGCCAAAAATAAGTTTTCTTTGATCAATAAATTGTAGGCTGAGAAAGAAAATACTAATTTTCCATTTCTTTGAGAACCAGCACTAATATATAACAGAGCTTTCCAAAAGGGTTCTCAGAAACCTGATATAGAATTATCTGAAATTACACTCGACCATCCTTACGAGATCATTTTGTTCTCTGCCACTTTAGAGAGGTGTCTTCTGGACTTGGCAGGCATTTTTTTAAATAAATCTTTGTGTAAAGATATATTTTTCTATTTTAGTGTAAGCTTGGCAAAGAAAGCATAATGCATTTCCAAGTCAGTCCCTAAGAGAAAGATTGTTGAACTCTCACTCCCCTGTCAATTCTGGGCTTCAAAACATGCCCCTTTCACCTCCAGAAGGAACTTCATTTTTAACCCAGTACAGAAAGAAATATCAAGCCTTGCCTTTCATGCAACAAAATGCGTATAATATCAAACAGCCTACAAAGTGGAAGAATGCCATGAAGAAATATGAATAGTCATGATAAAATAACAGCAACTGTATTGGAGACACATTTAATCATATACTGAACCAGAGAGGTGGTATCAGATAGTAGAAAAAGAAGTGGATGGACACTTAGTCCTAGGATTAGAGTTGTGGTACTCGCTTTGCCAAGAATTTTGGTCACTTATTTAAATTCTCAAGGTTTCATTAGTCATCCAGTACCTGAAACAGCCATTCTCAACTGGGGATGATTTTTGTCCCTCAGGGGATATTTATCAATTCTGAATACATTTTTATTGTCACAACTGGAGAATAGGGGGAGGGATGCTACTGGCTTCTGGTGGGTAGAGGCCAGGGATGCTGCTGAACATCCCTCAAGGCATGGGCAGCTCCCCACAAGAAAGAATTATCTGGCCCATATTGGGAAAACCTGTTCTAAAATGAAGTCAGATTAAATAAGCTCCAAAGATTCTATCATCTTTGTGATTCTAAGAGGTATGGTCCAAATACCAGACCCATACCTCTCTCATTTCTATAAGCATCAGGGATTTGGCTTTTGATCATGTTTCCTTCTATGTTTAGGGTCTCTAATCCCTGTGAGGAAAAGTCACAGAGACAAACCTTAAAAAAGACAAGAAATTAACTGATTCAATGGATCACTCAACAAATATTTATTGAGAGCTTTTCTGTGTTCTGATCATTTTGTGAGGCCCCATGATATAGCTATGAGCAACTGACGCATCACTTAACAGTATTCCTGAGGTCTAAACTATAGCACCTTTAAAACTAGTTTCTGGATTCAGTGGGTTAAATTCTTCAGGTTCCATAAGCTGTCCACTGAATAGTGAAGGCCAATTTGCTATCATGCATACTTACAATAGTTACCAGATAAAACATTCTGGTGGTAAACTTTAAATTCTTAGTAATTTCAAAGATAAGAGAGTCTACTTGTTTCCACAGATGTGTGTTTTCATGTGGAATTAATTATAATAAAGTCTTATAAAGTCAGGCTAATTGAAAGGCCAGACTAGTAGAAATGAATTTTTGAATTATAAAATATCTAAAGGAAATTTTTTGTGCTATTTTACTTTCCCAAAGCACATTAAAAAAAAATCTACACATAATATCTCACATCTTTAAATCCATCCTGAAATAAGCGTATAATGCTTTTTATTTAACCCATTTCATAGGTCATAAAATCAAGGTTCAGAGACAGAGTACCCTGAACCAACACTGCCAGAGAACTGGCATGATGGAATGCCTTAATCAATCAGTACTAATGATTTATAGCTATTGTACCAAAGTACCAGCTCAAGCACGCCCCTGTGGCAATCACAGAAATGGACCACTTGCATCTCCTTCTGCAGGCCCAACATTCCTGGCCGCTGTCTCTCTGGATCCACTACCACATTCACACAGAGCCCTTACTTCTCCTGGGATGTTCCCTGCCAATTGTTGCACAAGTTCACTGCTGTGGGACAGGATTCCTCCAACAGATGACTTTGGCTTGAGTACTCCTGCATCAAACTGCCCAAACTTTCCTGGAACTGTGCAGCAGTCTGAGACTTTTCCTAGTCAATCTACCTTCCTTCCTCCTCTTCTTTCATAGGCGTCAAACCTACATTATGGTCTGAAGCCTTTCTCTGCTACTCCTGCTTCCTCCCTTTTATGCTTCACAGATGTTCCCCTCAATAAATCTTCTGCATGTATAATCCCCGTATCAGCATCTGCTTCTCAAAGGATCTGAGCTAACACAGGCCTTTTCTGCTTCATAAATGAACAAGCACCATCAGAGGGCGTACCATGTGCCATGCCATGTGCTAACTCCTGTATAAGTATCTCATGTAATTTTCAAAACAACCCTGTTAGGTGTGCATGTATTATTATTCCGAGTTTGTAAATGAAGAGCTGTCCCAAGATCTCTCAGCTACTTCCTGGCAAATCTAGGCTTCAATTTAGACAGTATGACACAGTAGACCCAAGTTCTCTTAACCACTATGCTACACTTTCCCAACGATTTTATTTATTGCAGGTAAACATTACTACTAAAGCACGTTTAATTCATTCCCTAATTAAAATTCTTTTTTCAGTTAACTTATAGGGCGCCTGGGTGGCTCAGTCGTTAAGCGTCTGCCTTCGGCTCAGGTCATGATCCCAGGGTCCTGGGATCGAGTCCCACATCGGGCTCCCTGCTCGGCAGGAAGCCTGCTTCTCCCTCTCCCACTCCCCCTGCTTGTGTTCCTGCTCTCGCTATCTCTCTCTCTGTCAAATAAATAAATAAAAATCTTTAAAAAAAAA
>NC_138375.1:51681881-51757013 GCF_054177405.1 Leptonychotes weddellii | reverse complement strand
TAAATTTCAATGAGTAGTTCCCTATCTGAATTATTCTTCATTCCAAGTGAGTCTAGTTCTGTGATATCTGAACCTACAATTTGAATCCTGGTGTTCAGCTGTGAATAAATGGTGAACCACGGGTGCCCTAAATTTAAAGAAGAGAATCAAGGGGAAATGCAGCCCTTATTATTAAGAATAAATACATATAACTGCAGTGAGGAGTCCATCCTTTAAAGGAGATAAATGTCTATGTAGGTGTCCTCAGATTTTTTTTTAAAGCCGAAGTGTAAGTTGCTCACCTCTCAGAAATCATTTTTATAGACTCTGAGACTAGCCCAGCCTCCTGAGTTAGACTCCCAGAACCAGTCCGGGTAGCCTTACTCCTTCAGAGTCTCCTTTCTGTGATCTCTCCTTTATTGTGCAAATTCAACTTTGGTCACCTACACACTCTTCTTTAACAAAAGTTACTTATTTTTAAGCCTGTGATCTTGGATCTCAGCTTCAAGGTCTTCCTGAAGTTTAGCCGTATGACTTTGTTATTTGCAAATGCAGGTTGACTCCTGCACTCTCACTTGATGCTAATGCCCTTTACTTCTCATTCAAAGTTTCAGAGTATCTTCTCTCAGCAAACAGAGAAGGCATGGATAAGGCGGCATTCCCTTCTCTAGTGCCACATTTCAACTTGATCTTTTCACTCTTTCTGTCAAATTCAAATGTCAATCACTATTCATGTGCATGGGGAGGATTCTAATATACACCTCTTTGGCTTCTTTCAAAATTGCTTCAGTTTCTCTCAAGCCAAAGGCCTTTTCAACCTTTGGAAATTATCTATGGAACCCATTAACATGACTTAGTACATAATACAGATGCTGTTGAGGGTTCAAGAGAAAACAGAGAAGGTAAAGTTAAAAAAAAAAAAAGAAAGAAAGAAAACAAAAAAAAGGCAAAAAAGAAATTAGAAACATTTAGATGTGGATTTTTTTCATGAAGAATTCTAACTTATGTGAGTGAAACCTCTGCATATTTGTTCCTTCCTTGTAGAGGTAAACTCTCACAGTCACAGTCAGTTTTAACAGATATCTCCCCTAGCAGACATTAGTAATTATTTTCCTGATAATACAAGTGGGAAGTTCAGTAAATTTAGCCCTTACAACTTGGCAATTGAGTTTTAAATATGAGAATTTTCTAAATCAAATCCTGATTTTTCCCAAGTAAATAAAAATCTAATTGGGTCCACCTCTGCCTTTGTAAAATTAAGCTCATAATTTAAAATCATGTTTCTGAAGAGTTTTCCCATACTGATATGGGAAATACTCGAAGTAGTAAATGAATGAAAAGGGCAGTCCATTACCGCATACACACTATCAGTTTGATTTTGTCAATATGGATGGATAGATGGATAGATAAAGAGATAGAATTAAAAAGTTTGGCAGAAATAGGAAATAAAGAAAATGGTCTTTCTGGGAACTGATGTGGCTCTTCAGTGGGGGTTGAGGGAGGGGGAGAGATATGATGCTTAAAGATTGGGGATCATTTGTTTGGGGCTAACAAAGGATACAGATCTTTTTTTTTTTTTTTTTAAAGATTTTATTTATTTATTTGAGAGAGAGGATGAGAGGAGAGAGAGAGCACATGAGAGGGGGGAGGGTCAGAGGGAGAAGCAGACTCCCTGCCGAGCAGGGAGCTCGATGCGGGACTCGATCCCGGGACTCCAGGATCATGACCTGAGCCGAAGGCAGTCGCTTAACCAACTGAGCCACCCAGGCGCCCAAAGGATACAGATCTTAATCATGCCTCTGGCCACATCCCTCTGAGGAGCAGAATGGGGATATAAGCTTGCTCAGATGTAGCCTTTCTCTATACTGATTGTTAGAACCTTATTCCTGTCTCATAAAGCTTGTAAATAAAACTAGATAGTTGTCTATGAGTTTTATTCCCACCATCTTTGTACTCATTCCCAGCTTTCCAGGACCAAGGATAAGACAGTTAACCATGGTTGTCTCTGGAGGGGGAGAAAAAAATTCCCTTAGAAGTTTTATAAGTTTTCAACAATGAGTATGTATTACTTTTACAATTAAAATGTCGTAGGTAAGATAAAAGATTACATGAATTTTACATACGATTTAAGGAAGCTGACACTTCGTATGGATTTAACTTCTTGAAAGGGTGAATACTCTAAGCCTTTGGGGCAATCCTAGAGACGGACATGAAGTAATGGACCCTGGCTCTGCCACTGCCTGCATCTGTGAGCCCCTTTGTGCCTCACACTTTTCTTTTCCCCCAAATTGGGTCATATGCCATTAAGTTCCCATCTTTGCTAATTCTCCATTCCAGTTAAGCCTGAAGGTCCCTGGTCAATAAGTTATCTTCCAGGCAATGGCTTGTCTCCCTCCTTGTTTCCCATGCTGACTCTCATGCACCCCTGCCTGAAACTGCATATTGTGACAACTCATCTAATGCTGCTTCCAACCCCCTAAGATGCACATCTCTTTCAGGATATGACTTGGAGATCATGGAATTAAATTTTTTTAAATTTATACTCTTTTCCAATGAGCAGCATCCCCTCTCCCTCTTTCTTCTACTCTTATTACCATGTGCTAATTTGACTACGGTGCATTTGGAAAGAGGCCATTATCATGATGCTATATCAATTTGGCCCATATCTCTTGATGCCACACCTCTGCTCTAATTGCTCCACTCATACTGTGAATTTCCCAATCTTCCCTTAGGAAAGCTCCCTGGAATTTCAGAAGAGCAGCATGATGCCAGATTGTATAGATTGGAACATTTTCAATTCGTGAGATTCAACTGGCAATATTAAAGAATTAATTATAATGAAAATGCACAGAAACAGAGTCTTCAGTGAATTCCATCTGGGAACAGTCTTTTCTTAGGCCTCATATAATTTTTTGAACCAACTTAGTCTCCTATTTTCTCTTTCCTTCATGTAATGTGAACTATCGAATATTATGAGATATTGGACCTAAAATTTTGATAGAAGCTATCATCAGATTTCAGCTTGTTCTCAAAACAATTTATTACCGCCCCCCAAATGTGTCTACATATCTAGCCTACATTCCGAATGTACACGAACATTTTTTTCCCAAGGGCCTGACTTATATCTTAACTACTCTGAGATGTTATTACAGACATATAAAAGGACAGAATATGACTCAATAGGAAACTGCCAACAATTTACACATCTTTTATTGAGTTAAAACAGCTATTAATCTAAGTGGGAACAATCTATTTCCATTTACCACAGTGAAATGAGAAGGAGAAAGACTATGGTATTCATGCCCTGCCAAACAAAATTCTTTGCTGTTTACCTGAATGATTTTCTAGGTACATTGGCTCATCTCTCATGTTTAGAAACAATGATGAAGTTGTTGCCAGGAAAACAGCTTCTGTGTGTCATATATGGATTAGCCTCCTCCTTGCCCTGCAAGTTCACTGTCAATCATTTTAATGTCCCAGCCTAACATACATTTTGCAGTGTGTATTTTGGTGTCAACTCACAATATGGCAGAATAAAGAAAAAAGTGACAAGGGAATTGATATCCAGTTCATGTCAAGACATCCAAACATATGGCCAAGTGAACAAATTAATAAATCCAATGCAGAAATAAAAGGACACATTACTTACATTAATAATTTGGATAAGGCATAGTAAAAAGGAATGAAAATAATAATAAAGGACCTGATACAGACAAGTTAATTCAGTAATTATATTGTACAAGTGTATAAAACAGTCTCATAAAATTATCACACCTCGTCCACTTAAATAGATTATATTTGAGCATTAAGGTTCACTCAAAATGCCTGTGGATGAATTCTGTGACTTAAGAAAGAAACTAAAGTACCCAAATCTACATTTGTTGTCTGGAGTGCAGACTGGATATATATGTTAGTACAAACAATAAATGTAGACACCAAACAAAGGATAGATGACAAACCTGAGCCTAAAGAAAGGACTTGGGTAATCCTTTATCCATAGAAAATGGCTATGAAATCTTACTGGTTTTCTTAGTTCAGTAAGCCCTTCCCATAACACTGATCTTTGAGTGAGTTGACAACATAAGATGTTACTTTGGTTTCTTTTTGCTCTTTGCAACTTAATGAATATGCCAGACTTTCATATTAATAATAATAATTTTATCTGGAAAGAAAAGAGTTATTCCTTAGTACAGATTATCACACAACCACTTAGACTCATCAATAGTTAAAACCAACATCACCAAACCTTGCCCAAGGTCCAATGTGTAAAATTTTCCTCTTCTGGATTATCAAAGAATGACAGCACATAAATTAGTGACATTGTTCATAAGTGAGAACAGTAATATAAATAAACCAGAATAGGAGGGGGATGTTTGTAGAAACATTCCTGCGAAATTATTTAAAATAATAAAATACATTTAAAACATTCTTGGAAAATGTAAGTTCAGCAATTTTTTTTTGTCAGCCAAAATTCTTTGTTTGCATCTTCCCAAAGAAGGCTATTCAAGGAATTACTCCTATTCTTTTGAGAGAGAGAGAGAGAGAATATGAGAGAAAAAACGGAGAAGAATCTATGCTAGGGTAAAACAACCAATCAAAGGAAAGAATGCATTTGCCTGCCACATTTCTTTCTTTTCTACCATCTTTCTTTTTCTTACAATGAATTGAAGTACAAATTCTCAAATACAGGAAAATAGGTATATGAAAAATGGTTGTATACAAATTTTCCACTGAGGAGAAATCCCTTGTCTTTTTCTGAGCCTCCAAAACTGCTTTGGTTAGAATCAAAAAAGACAGTATAGTTTCAGCTCATGAGAACCTAGATTTAGGAACTGAAGATCCCAAGTGAAAGAAAAATATATTAAAGAATGCTCAAGGTAATCAAGCTGGTAAGTAGCACAGGTGCAGCCCACAGATCTTCTTATTTCCCATTTATTCTGGAAAATTCATGGATTTGATATACTTAACTGACCAATCAATTAACCAGATAATCTAGAAATAGGTATGTTGTCGGGTGCCTCGGTGGCTCAGTGGGTTAAGCATCTGCCTTTAGTTCAGGTCTTGATCTCAAGGTCCTGGGATCTAGCCCTACATTGGACTCCCTGCTCAGCAGAAAGTCCACTTCTCCCTCTCACTCTGCACCTCCCCCCTGCTCAGTGCTTTCTCTCTCTTTCTCTCTCTCTCAATTCAATAAATAAATGATCTTTTTTTAAAAAAAGAAAAGAAATAGATATGTTGAATACCCAAAACATGCAACGTAATTAGATTAAATAAGTTCTACAATTGATAAAGAATGAGCAGTGAACTCAGAGGGAGGGGGTACTTTTCAAACATTGATTCTTCATTTCCTACTATGGATCCTCTCAAGATGGGATGGCGCTGATTGGTTAGGCACATGCCTCTTGTTTTATTTCTTTATTGTCAACAAATGAAACTAGACTGTTTTGGTTCAAGGAACATGCCTCCAGTCCTTCTACATTGCCAACCCCCCCCCCCGCAAGTAAACACAGTTAGAGATGAAAAAGGCCAAGAAAGACTGTTCTACTTTTTCTGATATATCAACTCTAAAATTCAGGATGTTTGCGATTTGTCACCAGATTCAGTGGTGGGCAATAAGTCATATAAAAATACCAGCCACAGGGCAAAGGTTGGGTAACAAACTACCTCTCCTTTGGGGGCCCTCAGCCTCTTCACCCCTCCCTACCCCTTGGTCTTGCTATATGGTGGTTAGTTATCCAGGTAAGGTAAAAGAAATTGGTGGGACACAAGTTAGAAAGTTATTCTAAATCTGGAGTTTATAAAAATTCTTTATTTAAACTGCTCTGAAAGACAAGAAATAAAATTATTTCTTAACTCCATGAATGAGGGTATACCATATGGCCAATAAAACTCTAATAATCTGCCAGCCAAAAGACTTCTGTCTTCAGTTCCATTACTCTAAGGCCCTATGGACCACACATGTGATAGAGGGTGGGGAACATGACAGTCATTAGCATTTCTAGGGCAAAGTTTGAGAAATGCTGGTACCAAAATTAAATATTGAGAAACCAAAGAACGGACGTTCTATTCACTTTAATCATTAGGGTTAAAGTGAGAAATTAATTCTATTTAAAGAGTTTAGAGGACTTGAAGCAGTATCTCTTTGGTGGTTGTTTGATGCTCAGGACTGCTCTTTATAGTTTTCTTATAAAGTATCCATTTTCTACTGTATGCAACATTGGTCAGTGTACATTAATATGGGGGGAACAAATAAGAATTTCAAGAATCTTTTAAGTTGAGTCAAAATTACTGTTTCTTGGTGAACATTTCATTACTCTGCATCCATTTTATCAAATGAGAGCTGCTTAGTTATAATTAGTTCTTGGGGGTTCTGTCCTCTTTATTTAAAAAAAAAATTAAAAGCCTTTAAAAGTGTTCTATTTGCCCATAAGGTTTAGCTGTATAAATAGATAGTGCCTTACTATTTTCTAATATACAGTAAAAATACCATAAACTTTTGCTTTTAGTTAAAAAGTCAAAAACTCAGCAAGAAGTCCAGTTTTTCCTCTCAACTATCCATTAATGAAGGTTTCAACGTTAATTGCCTTTTCATTAAAAATTCTTTAAAACCCTTTCTTAACATTCCATACAAAATCAAATTAGCTACTAAGCTTTGGAACAATCTCTGTAATTCTGTTGTGGACTCCCCTGTTCATTATTTGGATTGGTGAGATTAAGGAACAAACGTGTGCCTTTCAGATACTCTAGAAGACTGACTTAATTTTTTTTTTCTTTTTGGGCATTATTACGGAACTCCTTTATTCAAGCCTTTTCTGAAATGAGTCATATTAGGCAGAATCCTACTACCATGGGCACCAATAAAAAAAAAAAAAAAAGCCTACAGTACAGGGGAACTATGCTCATGCCCCCAAGTCTTGCCTATGGAAACTGCATTTGTTCATTTGTTCTTACAAAGATGAAAACCTACTATGTGCAAGGCACTAGTCACCAAGCACTCTTCTTGCTTAGACAGATGTTCATATCCTCATCCATGACTCAATTCTGGGAGTCCTTGGGCATGTTTCTGATTGAGCTACATATTTCTCTTCTAAAAGCAGGGATACAGGATGACTTCTTTGGATTACAAATGAGGCAATGCAAGTGGAGCATTCAACCCAGTGTAAGGCCCTGTGCTAGCTGTTGTAGGAAAGGCGAAGATTATTCTCGCGTTCAAAATGCCTACAGACAAGTAGGAAAAAAATAATCTGTACCAATGTCTACATTAAAGGTAGAGAGAATGATGGGTCTTTTTTTTTTTTTTTAAGATTCTATTTATTTATTTGACAGAGAGAGACACAGCGAGAGAGGGAACACAAGCAGGGGGAGTGGGAGAGGGAGAAGCAGGCTCCCCGCAGAGCAGGGAGCCCGATGCGGGGCTCGATCCCAGGACCCCGGGATCATGACCTGAGCCGAAGGCAGTCGCTTAACCGACTGAGCCACCCAGGCGCCCGAGAATGATGGGTCTTAAATGATATCCAGAAGGGGTCCTAGAAGGCTGAAGAGAGAGGGAAGGATAAGGGTGAAAAGAGAACAGAAATAAGTATCCCTTGGCTGCCTTCTGTAGGTCAAGTCCTCTGCTGGGTAGTTGTGAATAGTTTCACATCAAAGAAGAGGTTAGGTTATCCATGAAAGCCTGACAAGAGTCACCAACAAGAATTGGATGCCTTAAAGATAAATTGGACTCCAGTGTTTCCATATGGGTGTGGTTCACAAGGACCACAGTGGAGATAAACAAGGATTAGATTCTTGTTCTACAGTGGGCACTTAATTTCATCTCTCCAGCCTCGGTCTCTCACTGGGAAAAATGAATATTGATACCTAGTCCTCCAGTTTTCTCCAAGGTTTTTGAATTAACTGTGGTAATTCATGAACATCTTAAGCCCGAGCCTGGAACATTCTCAAGAACCTAGTAAAACCGAGGGGAACACAAGACACTTAGGCTTTCATATTTAACTTTCATTCAATACATTATTTTGAATATTAAATGAAATTCTCGGGCGCCTGGGTGGCTCAGTTGGTTGGGCGACTGCCTTCGGCTCAGGTCATGATCCTGGAGTCCCGGGATCGAGTCCCACATCAGGCTCCCTGCTCGGCGGGGGGTCTGCTTCTCCTTCTGACCCTCTTCCCTCTCGTGCTCTCTGTCTCTCATTCTCTCTCTCTCAAGAAATAAATAAAATCTTTAAAAAAAAAATAAAAAAAAAGAAATTCTCATAAAGGCATTTCATTCATATATTGGAGCAGTATCAAAAATAAATAAAATAACCCTCCAAATCTTTATTCCTTCTTCCAGCCTCTCTCCCAGACACAGGATTCACATTTACAACATACCTGTTTATTGATCCTGCAGACATGCCCCTTATATTCAAAACCAAATGTATCTGTTTCACCGATGTCAATTTGTTTTGTTTGTTTTGTTTGTGTTCTCTACCTATCTCAGTGGCTTCATCTCCCATGCGGCTTTGTGGTTATTCCCCAATTCTCCCATACCCTGTCTACCACACACGTCCTCTCACTGATTAGACCTGAGAAATGTCTCTTAAATCGCTCTCCCACTTTCTTCATCTCTATTGCCACAGCCCCGATTGGGCTTTCACTGTCTCTTACCCGGAGTACAAGCACTGATATACGAACACACTCCCTGCCCACTGGATTCTTCTGGCTCTAATTCCTTTTCACACCCCCAAAGCTAATTTTCCAAAATATAAGTTGAGTCATGTCAGCCACCTGCTTCAAACATCTTCAGTAGCTTCTTTGTACCCCTAGAATTAAGCCAAAATTCCTTAGCACGTTGGGTATTTTATGACTCCAAATTACTGCTCTAGCCCCATTTCCCAGTAAATTAAGCCCTCTCCCTAGCAATACAGGTTATTGTCAGTACAGTCAACATGCCACCGACATTCATCATTTCCATGTAGTTCCTGCCTTTTTATTTCCTTAGTTTTCAGGATAGAATTCAAAGGTCATCTTTCTCTAAGACAGTCCCTCTCACTCAGCAGCAGGGATGGATCCCTCTTTTCAGTCCATCACTCTACGACCTTCTGAAACTTAGTTTACTTTTCCATAAAATGGAAATAAAGGAGCCCTACCCAGAAAAAAAGAACAGTTTGAACAATGTTTATTTAATACTGAAAAACTATCAATCGATATAGCAATAGTGCCAGGCATAGAGCCAAGAGCTTTATGGATATTATCTCTTTCAATCCTTAAAGATTAAGCAGATACCATAAGTAAGTAAGTGTATTCTTTTTAAAAAACAAAGAACAAAAAACAAGAAACAAGAGAAAAAGAGAAAAGAGAAAACCTTCCTGTTCACATCATTACCATCTATAATACTCCCCTCTTCCCCAAGCTGCCTCAATGCCTACTAATGCTTTGATCACTTCTAAACATTGTATTTTTTCCGAACTTAACAACACTTAATTACTTGACTTGAACTTGTCCACTGTATAGCACCACAGGCTGTTAACCAGAGATCTAAAATTACATTCCACTAGGTGAGGTGTTAGAGTCACATTTGAAGGGTTAAACTGTATTAATTAATTATGTAAGTTAAGATTCCTCAGGAGGCTTGGGGCAAAGCACCAATTCACAGAGCAGGAAGAGAATGAAACAAAAAGAACCTAATTAGCCATGTAATTAACTCTTTCAGTGATGTGGTGATAACAAGATACAATAAAAGTGTTATGAATATGCTTAAAGAACATCAGGGTATCACTTGAACATCCTCAAGAATATAACCAACACCAGGATGAGGACTTAGCCTCCTCAGCCAAAACTTACGGATTCATTTAAACTACATCAAGGTGTTAAAAACATTTACTGACCCTCCACTACTGAGGCTACTTTTTTTCTAATTAAATATATTATATCTAATATATCTGGAAATACAGTGTCTGACAAAACACATTTTCTCCATAGTTTTTGATAGGCAGCAGATCTAAAAGAATTCAAAAGAAAAAGTGTGCTTTGTGGAAGTAGCTTATTTCATTTTGGAGACTAAATGCATTTGCAGAAAGGATTACATTTTGTTTGGCAATTTATTTTATTGACAAAACATATTTCATCACATATTCCATCACATTCAGTAGACAAATGCATGTTGTCAAATACCCTATTTCCTGCCTTTGATGAAAAACACATATTTTTTAGAATCCATATTTTTTTAAATGGTGGAGTTCTACAGATAATCTCCATTTGCTCTAAATTGGCCAGGGGTGTCTAGATTTGGATTCTATCCTAAGTATATGACTTCTTCTTTCAATATAATGTAAATTAATCTCAGAAGGAATATTAATGTCCATCTTCGCCAAAGAAACATCGAAATTCAGTTTACATTGTAATTATTATGATAGGTTCCTTTTGTCTAAACATAAAACTCAAATGGTTCGCATACACTCGTCAGTTGCTAAAAATGAAATTACCCTTTACAGGGTAACACACATACAAAGTAAATATTTAATCTAACCTATTTGTATATCTGTTTAAAGTTGATAATTCAATTATTGTCTTCCTTTTCATATTTGCCCTCATCCCTGATATATGTATTAAATTATAAATATGGTCTTAGAGGTCAAGAGGCAGATCTGTATAATTTGTTCTGAGGAGCACTCAGCACAGTGCTTTATGAAAATAGGTGTTTAATCAATCCATGGCTGTGGCACAATGGTAATGACTTTCTCCAGCCAAAAATCTTTTATTGCCAAAGCATTTTGCCTTTTTTCATGTCAATAATCATTTCATGAAGACCTACAATGTGCCACACACCGTAAAAATTTCAAGAGATACAGAGGTCAACAATCACGGTCCTTGCTTTCAAGGGTTTACAATCTAGAAGGCAGAATAGGCATGAAGATAAATAATTACAACCCAGGCTGCTGCAAACCATATGAAGTTTGTGCTGGCTCCATCCACAGTACAAACGCAGGAGACATTGACATGGTTAAACTGGAGGAAAGCAGGATGTGTTTGATAAGCTGACATGAATAGGTTTAAAGACTGAACAGAAGTTCTCCAAATGAAGAAAGGCATTCCAGGAAGGGAAAAACAGGTGTTATAATACAGAGGAAAGAAGCGTGTGTGTGTGTGTGTGTGTGTAAACCCATCATTCTACCAATAATACTGTAGTGTAAATTATGAGGGGGACTTGCCAGAGAAGACATTGAAGAGGTTGACAAGGCCTTGTGGGGACTTCTATGCCTAAGAGCTTGGAAAAGCTTATATAAATATTGGGAAAACCACTGATAATTCAAACCACTGATAATTCAAACGAGGTCAGATTTGCATAGAGAATGGGTGGCACAGGTGTGCCAAGGTTAAGACAGCACAAATTCAAAGCCTGCTGAGTTACTCCAAGAAACATGTAGAGAGTATAGGCAAAAGTGGTAGTAATATGAATAACAAGAATACAAAGATTCTAGATATAATTAGAATGTGAAATGAACAGGACTGCACATAAAGGGTTAAGAAGTAAAGTGTCTCCTGGGTTTTTGCTCTGAGTAACCAAAATTTGAAAACGAGGTAATTACACAGCTTTTTAAAGTTTCTGAACTTAATCTGCAGACAGAATGAGTTCACAAAACCTCCTCAAAACTTACTCTTTCACTTACCCACTAATCCAAGCCCACTTACATAATGAGAACTTGTATAAGGCTGATCTTCTAAGTCAGAAACCACAAGATATTATACAAGTACAGAATAGTGAGAAATATTCATGTTCCTGTCTCAGAGAAAAAAAACCTACACAAGTCCAAAATCTTTTCAAAAAGGCAGTTTTTATTATAAATGGAAACAGCAGGAGACTGTAGGTCAAAGGACCTGGTCCCAAGATGAGGTCTTATCTATCATGGGGTCTTGAACCAGTAATTCAACCTCTACCATACTCAGTTACAGCCTCTGCACAAGGATAGCCACCTGTCCTACATATCTCATAGTCTTGTAGTGAGTATTAAATAGTGCAGTTGCATGTCACATAAAGAAAAGTGAAGAGCTCTCTAGATACAAGGCAATATAATCATAAAGAATTATGATGTTATTGTGTAAGATTTTTCAACTTTGTAGTACTTGAGTCTTGCAATTCTAACATTAAGGCCTTTAACGCTGGCCTTCAGTAGCATTAATCACTTCTGGCAATATTTGAATGTTAAAGATCTTTTGATGACGCTTCTGACCTCATTGGCTAGAAGCTATTTTTGCTACTTCCTATTCTTTCAACACTTACATTCAATTTGTTATTAAGCTATACCATTGATTTCTTTGAAATTTCTCTAAATTTACCCTTCATCTTTATTACCATTGCCACCTGCCTATTACTCTCTTGGACTAATGAAATAGTATCTGAGCTGTTCTTTTGTCTTCTGGTTGCCCACCCCCTTCAGGTTTGCCTAGTTTCGGAACTGTTACTAGAGTAAGCTCCCACTGAAGTATGAATCCATAGACATGCTCCTCCCAGGTCAAATGCCCCACGTGCTTACATCTCTAAAGAAGCCATCCAACACCCTGCACCATCGTTCTCCCCAGCTTCTCTTATTACCTGTTTATTCTCCATCTAAGCACTCATGAATGCTTTTCTCACTTCTGTCTGTGTTCCCATGGTTACTTCCATATTAAATACCTGCCTCTCCTCTTCTACTCAGCTTATCTAAACCTTACACACCTAACCAGGTTCAGTATAAATTTTATCTCCTCACAAAACCTCACAAAGTTTAAAACCACCCCACCTCAGAATGATACAGTCTCTGAACTCACGCACGAGTGCTAGACTGCACCATATTTAGCCCTTAGATATACCATCTATCCAAGCAGTGAAGCACAAAGACTCCACATCCTCTCCCTTCACTTACTATGTGAATGTGTTATTTCACCTCCCGGTGCCTTAGTTCCATCATCTAGAAAGTGTGGAAGGGCAATAATGCAAATTCAGTGTCCTTGTGAGGATTATATAAGCATCTGGTCAAATCTGGCACACAATAATAATAAGTAGGAACTTTTAGTAGTTGATTATTATTATCAGCATCTCTTTTACCGATCTCTGTTTTGCTCAATACTCTATCATTAGAAATTGGCATGAGCAAATTAACCTTAGTGGTGTAAAACAACATCAGATTCTGTGAGTCAAGATTTTGGGCAGGGCACAGGGGTTGGAATGTTCCACAATGTCTGGGACCCTTACTGGGAAGACCGGTAAGTCTGGGGTCTCAACTTATCTCCATTTATGTCCAATTGTGAGGTAGAGGAGACCCAAAAGCTACAGCCAGAGTACCTCCATAGGGCCCCTTCATGTAGCCTCATGTCCCACAATATGGTAGCCAGGTTCCAAGAGGGCATTCCCTGACAGGGAGTGTCTGGAAAGCAAGCATTCCAAAAGATCCAGGTAAAAATCGCCTGACCTTTTTTGACATAGCCTCAGAAACACATTGGTTATAAGTGCGTCCCTAAGACCAGCCAGATCATAGGGATGGGGAATTCACTCCACCTCTTGAACAGGCAGTGGTCAGGCCACATCGCAGAAGATCATGTGGGATGGGAGATATTACTGTTGCCCTTGTCTTTGGAAAAGACAATCCCCCAACAAGTGACATTGGTATAAAGCTCATTTCTTCTTCAACACTCTGTTCATACATAAATAGTAGTAGAACCCTGCCTGGGATGTAGTTGGTATTCCATAAATAATTATTGAATAAACAAACAATTTCACATTAGTTTCAATTTCATATTAGTTTCTCCTCAGAACTAGACTAGAGTCTTCTCAAAGGCAGGGATTATACCATATAGTCTTTCTATATACCAAACAAAGTCAAAAAGTTATTAGAATTAAAGTAGATCAATTATAACACTGCTGAATATTGTGGGGACATAATCTAAATCTTGAATTCATTAACTGTAGAACAACGACATTCAAAACTTCAAGCAAGGAGAGAGAACCTCTGTATTTTGGTTACAGGGTCCATAAATTTTAGTTATTTTTATATCCTAAGGACTATATATTTGAAAAATGATGCAAGTGATACCTAAACATCTATCTGCAGAACTGCAGCGTTACTTCTCTCAATATAAACTAATTAAAGATGAATAACTGTAATTACTGCCTTTTTAATCCTTTCCTACTCGTGTTGAATTTGTGTCACCTTGTAGTATTTAGATCGCGTTCTATTTGCTCTGATTCAGATTCTGAGTCATCAAAATGTTTGAAATAGGTCTGAAAATAGCCTGAATTAATTCTCTGGATTGCTGTTTATAACAGATATACAAGGGAAGCATTTTATAATTTTAAAGGAAAACTTATTTTGTTGCCAAAAAAAAAAATTGAGAAGTTTCTTCTCAGGTCTTAGGTATGTTAAAGTGATGTGGCAGAAGCAAAAGAAAGGGCAAGAAAGAAAGATGTTTTATTTGCATGGAGAAAAGAGAAAATATTCAACTATTAAGGCACAAGGATCAGAGCCTTTAATGCATTTATCAAGAGCAATTTGGAGGACCCTCACAGTCTTCCAAAACATGGCCCCAAGGAAAATGAAAGTGGTCTACCAGCAAGGAGAACAATAGAGAAAAAGGGAGTCTTTGGAGGCAGTCACAACCAACTTGTGCTAACCAGAAACACAGTGGCCAGTGTGCTCTGAGTGAGCACAGCAGGTCTCCTGGGACCAGAACAGAAACAGCATCACCAACTCACATCACCCAGGTGCCACTGGCATCTGAACAGTAGGAATCATTCACGCACCATCTCCATCTGTGCCTTCCCCCTTTCAAGTGTTTGCTACATGACCAGAGGAAAAACACTGTCATTTGCTCAGACTGTCTGTCTAATAGCTGTAATTAAAGCCCTCTAATCGCCAAAAACCCAGTGTGTGGGAACTTGGCTGAAAACATACACAATGAAAGCATGAGGCCATCTTTGTAGGGGGAAAGGCGAAGGGTACATTTTAAATCGCCAGAACCGGACAGCCTTCAGTCTGCAGGTGTGAGGGGGTGGAAGGCTGCTCACAGGTTTTGGCCAGAGCCATCCTCAAAGGTGAAGGCATTGGAAGATAAAGTGCGGGAGATCTGCCAGATGGTTCGGTCAATGAAGACTACAGCAGGGCTCACTCCACACTGGTCATCCTGCCCTTGAGGCAGCTTTCTACAGGTATATCCTAGAATGTCTTTCCTGAGAGCCACTGAAAGGAAATGCCCACTGCAGATAACTCATTCGCTTTTATTTTGATATTTTCTTTTTTTTTTTAAAGATTTTATTTATTTGAGAGAGAGAGTGAGAGAGAGAAAGAGCACAAGAGGGCGGAGCGGGAGAGGGAGGAGCAGACTCCCTGCTGAGCAGGGAGCCCGATGCGGGACTCGATCCCGGGACTCCAGGATCATGACCTGAGCCGAAGGCAGTCGCTTAACCAACTGAGCCACCCAGGCGCCCTATTTTGATATTTTCAAGTGCCTTTTGAGAGAGAGCTACAAAGGTTGAAACTTTGATGCCTCAAAAAAAGATGAAGCGTCTGTTAGTGTCCCACAAGTCTGTCACAGGTAAGCTGCCATGTGACTGTTTTTACTATTATCAATAAAACAGTAACACCTCAACTAGTATGGCAATGATTATAATTAACATTGAACAGCACACTTGATATTTGCCAAGCACTGTGCAAACTGCCTCACAGGGGTTGTCCCACCCAAGCCTCCAAACAACTGTTAAGTGATGGTCCTATTGCATCTCCCATTTATAGATGAAAAAAATGACAGGTCAGGTCACTGGAACAAGGTCACACACTCAGCGAGTGGGGGTACAAAACCCGCTGGTTGGGCTCTGCATCCCACATTCTTAACAGTTTTATATTAATAAAGTCACAAGATACATATTTTTGACAAAGAAATCTCTCGACAGAAATTTTAGAAAACATCTCAGGTAGCAGACTGTGGCCCTGGGCCCTGAGCACAGGGGTCCTGCTTGCACAGGTTGGTGCAGGCCTGGAGGTCTGTATTGGACAAGCACCCCCAAGGGGGATGCTAATGCAAAGGGACTACATAGACATGGCTAGAGAATTAGTACTAGTGAGTTTGCTTAGTTGATACAGAATGAAAAAAGTCATGCTTACCAAGGCGGTGTTGTTTGCAATTAATTTGCATCACTTTGGTTCATATCTATTGATAGAGAAACCTCCCCAAGCATGAAAACGGGTCTTAGAAACAATCTATTTTAGACAAAATGCTTCTAAAACTGACCATGCCCTCCTTCAGGGGCTCCCCTTTGCTCAGTGTGTTTTCAAGTTTTCTGTTTTCATCTCAAATAAAGTCTCAGTTGGGTTCTAATATGCATTTAACAGCTGCTAATCTCTTCTTTAATAAGAAAACAGGCAGAAACAACAGGGATGACAAGCTCTGAGAGAGATGAGAGCAAGGCTGGAGTAATCAATGGAAGCAGGAGCCTCAGCTGATGTTCCGCCAGGGTATATGGCCCAAACGCGCAACCTCTGACTTCAAATTTCAATGCTTTCTTATAAATATTAAGTTTAAAGAGGCATAGCTAAGACTGACCATTCAAAACCAGCTCTCCTTCATTACCAACACGTAAGTGGAAAACAAGAAGCAAAGGAAGGAGAATTGTATGGTCATAACCATTCTCTTCTATCAACACGTCATTTGTGTGACTTGACTTAGATTTTGTATGGTTCATCAGATCAAATAGTCCTACTTCCACATGTTATTTATCATGATTGTTGTTAAGTGTTTTAAAAATAATGCATTCGTGCAGAAATAATAGCATAAGTTAACTCTGTATTCATTTCCCAGATGATGACCATATAAAAGTAATATATTTCAGCATAATTCATTTGCGTGGAATAGAATTCTAAGACTAAGAGAATTTTTTAAAAGGGAAAAATAGAGGGAAAATCTTGGCGTGATACTTTTATGATAAGTAATGTCAATCAAAAGTTGTCACTGCAACCATAACACCAATGAAAATTACAAATCATTTGCATAAAGGCTCTCAAAAAAAAAGGAATCACTTAATAAAGCAAGAAAATTGGAGTAGTCATGGGCTACATTTATTGAGCACTTATTATGTGCTAGGCTCTTCTCTAAGTTTGTTATATGAGAAACATGAAAAATAAAAATACATGCCATGAAAAAGAACTTTTAGAAAGATCTCCCCCCCCAGTGCCCTGAAATGCAAAAGATGGGAATTGCATTAGAAATAAATTCAACTCCACTTTAAAGTAAATGTATAAATCTTCAGCATTGTTGTCTTGCTGCCAAAAAGCACTATCTAATTCACTGATGTTGGATCTTAAACACACACAAATGCAAACAACGGACTGTGACTAATGCATCAAAATACACAAAATGGATCATAATAACCACCATTTCTTATGCACGCTACTTGTAGGTGAATGCCAAAAGATGATACACTGCTTCCACATCTAACTATCCCTACACTGATAATTACATTCCAAGAGCAAAGTGAGGCAGTAAGCAAAGTAAGGATTGCACACCTTCATTATCCATTAACAGCATGCTACATTAACCTTTGAATATTTACCTTGATGCCAATTAAATATTTGTGATGGCAGCATCAATAAAGGGGAGAATCTTGGCCAAGGCCCCATTTGCCCTTGGTTTCTCTGCAATTCTTTGTAAATAGCATCCTGAAGTTTTAACACATCAACATACTAGACATACTAGATCAAATCATTTTTAAAATAAGTAAATCCTGCTGATCCATTACCTTAGCAGGCCACGGGACTAGCACAAACACTCACCATTGACAAGCCAATGCCTTGAGCGTTTGACTTTCTAGAAGAAAGGCATTAGTTAGCATTTAGATGGATGACAAGGCAGCAGACAGTGAAGTCTGAACCCGGCAGAAAGGCATCCAGCGTTCTCTGGAGTGTGTAAGCCTTCATGACTGGCTGACTAGATTGCGGACAAAAACGACTCACAGTGCAAGATAAAGGAAAAAAAAAAAACCCAAACAGTTTTAGCAGTTTTGTGAAACCAAGACTGCAATGTGTTTGGGCCAGGTCTACACATGTTGCATAAGACTCTCCCTTTAAGGCTGCACTGAGATAGAATTTACCTGCTTTTCCTCTCTATATTATTATCATGATTATTTTCTCTAAATTATTTACTATGTTCATTCTCATTGTAGCCATGCCTTTCTCTTTACTCCTCCCCTAGGTAGGATAAATAAAAAACTCAGTATGGAATAGCTGAGAAACATGATCATGTTCAGAGAACACAGACCAGTCTGAAATGGATTAATGATAGGCTTCAGGCTTTATGAAAAGGTAGGGTTTGAGCAGAGGCTGGTAAGGCTTATAGAGTTTGGTCAGGTAGAGACTAAAATCTCACTAGGAAGTGACCCTGAAAATAAAGTACCTAAGAATAAATGAAAGAGAGTGATCAAAGCCAAAGGCCTGTGGCCCACTGGGTCCAGGAAAAAAGAAAAGAAAGAAAGAAGAAGAAGAATGGTGACCCTTGAAAAGCATGATCGTGGAGAGGAAAGTGAGAATGCTAGTCAGGTGACATTATGGAGGTGAATGAACCCCATACCAAAGTTCTCAATGTTGATCTTTTTAAAAGCAAATCAGAAAAGGCAACAAGGGAACTTCCCTCGAATTGAAATGTCTTATATCTTGGTTTTGATGGTGGTTATAGAGTAAGTTGTGTACAATTGTCAAAATTCAAACTGAACACATAAGATCTATTAATTTTATTGTATAAATTTAATTGATTTTATTGCATTACCTTGACGTCATTTGTGAAACAACAATTAAAAGATGGGGGGGGAGTCAGGTACTCTCCTTTAAATTCCTCCAGGGGCTCCCTAGTCCCCTCAATAAAATAAAAAACAATGACCCAAATCTTGGTCATAGCTGCTAAATCCCTACAGGATCTCCCCCTGCCTAACTTTTTCACCTCAAGTCACCCTTCACCCATTCATTCTTCCCAGCCCAATCCTCCTCCTCTGGGTCCTGTTCACCAGGAAAGCCCTGCCCATTTCAATCTCTGTGCTTGCAATTCTCTGTGCTTTCTGGAACGTTCTTGCCCTGACTCCCCTGCTCTGCAGCAAAATAGTTAATGATTTCTTTCTAGAAAAATGTCACCCTGTTTATTTCCATCATACAATTTCTCCAATCTAGATGAATCCTGCTCATTTATGAGCTGAGTTTTCTCTTACACTACAAAGCAAGCTCTGTGACTAAAGGGAGGTGGCCGTTTTAAGAGTGGAACTCAGGACTTGGCATATAATAGATGCTCAACAAAATGTTGTTTGTGAATTAATATATACACCTTTTCTAACCATGTACCCTCATTACACTAGAAGTCTCTTCAGGTCAGGGGCCATCTATTTGTCATCTCTATATCTCTGTTACCAAACCCAATGCCTGGCACATATTAGAAGCCCATGAAATGCTCACTGAACTTATAAATGTTTAAATTTAGATTTAACACAACTTCTCCAATAAATTCCAAGAATATTTCACTTTGTAAGGAAATTCATTTGCCCCTAAGAAATGCACTGATTTAGCTAATTTTAAATCATAGCTGCTGAGGTTTACAAGGACTTTCCCCACCTGCGGATTAGCTTTGGCTTCCTGACTTAAAAGGATAAGAAACTCAACCTGCAGTGAATTCACTCAGGTTCCTTCCAGGTGACCCACACAAGTAGCATAATGCTTAATCAAACCATTTCAGATGATCAGTTTTGGAGGAGTTTTGTGATTCACTCTCAGTGGACTGTATAAACATGTTGAAAAAAATTAGCGTTAGATTTGGATAGTGACCAGCGATGTAGCTTCCTGTTTCATTTGTTCTGTGAGCATTGTTAAGAGCAATGAAAAACTATGAATTACCAATTCACACAACATCATGAGCCAATCTCCTCACACAAGTGAAAGAAGCCAGATCACACATCCCCCAAAATAGTATATAATGAATGATTCCATTCATATGAAATTCTAGAAAGTGCAAACATATATATATATACAGTGACAGAAAGCAGAACAGTGGTTTCCTGTGAATGAGGGTGATTACAAAGGGGCACAAGGAAAGTTTGAAGGTAACGAAATTGCTTATAGTGATGGTTTCATAGGAATATACATATTCGTTAGAACTCATCAGATGATGCCCTTTCAATAGGTCTAATTTATTATACCTCAATAAAGCCATAATATATAAAAATAAACTAGGAAGTCTCCATTGGAATGATTTCTTAAAACTTTAAATATGCCATCAAATTAGCAGCATTTTAATTTTTGTAAACACTGATATTTGCCAAAAGCCTGTGGCAATGCATTATTATCTCCTCTCTTTCACCTGTATATTATTTACCCTCTGAAACTCAGCTGAGGCCTCACCATTCCCTACTCTTATAAAGATGTCAGAGGCATTTCTTATCATCCACAGGGTCAGTGAGCAATCCCTTGATTGCACTTTCCAAGAAACACTGCCCAGAGATACAACACTTTGATGACTATGGATCAATCTCTCCTACAAGCAAGGACCAGGAAAATTATCTTTTCATTCCAGACTCTCACCAAATATAGCGATAAATTCACTTCCATTTTGTCTACATGGTATCCAAACCCTTTTCCTCCCTACTCTGGAAGTGGAAAGAGTCCACATGGTCCTTCCTTCTTACACCTGGCTAGTAAGATAAGGCACTTAGTCAACAACTTGGACAATTCACTATTACCATCCATGACTGTGAATTTTTACAAAAGACACAAAGGTGTAGGAAGAGGTCAAAAGTTGATCAAGGTGGCAGCATTTGGCAACATTAATACTAGTGACACTGTCCCAATCAGCCCATAAGGTTGGTCAGGCCAACCTTATGGCTCTTGTTGCCAAATCTTCTGTTCTTACCTCCTTTATCAACCTTATTTTCCTGGCTTCCTGATGATTCTAGAAACTACCTCACATTCTTCCAATATGTTCCTTTTCTGTTTAGGTTGCTTATAAATTAGAATCCCAGTTCATACAAAGACAATCTGGCACAAAGCACAGGACCAGAAAAGGGGGATAAGTAAAGGAGTAGCCTACGACCTTTAGAACTGTCCCATGAGCACTTGCTTCCATGGAACCCTAGGTTATAAAAGTGAATCTGGGTTAAGTGACTTTCCCAACACCACAGAATCATGTCCTACTATGAACCACTGTGGACCACTCTTTTTCCTTGTCATAACAACTTTGTTTTTCCCAGTGAATTCTCTTTCATAGAAGAGTCCACTAGAGTAACCCAGCTCTCCCATCCTTGCTACCTTACACAATTAAGCTCCAGTCAGTGGAAATGCCAGGGTGGTGGCCTGAAGGTTATGTTTCAGAAATTCTGGAGACCCTGCCAAATTATTAACCATACTTTGAGCGGAAAAGAAATCCAAATCTCAGGTTTCAAGTCTGAAAACCAAATAGGGCTTCAGGAATTTCTCTCACCTTCCCTCCTAAATTAACAGTTATGTAGGAAAGAAGGCAATTGTATTTCTTCACTGAGGAAATGTCTGCTCATTCTCTTTGTTTGTTTGTTTGTTTTAATGAAGTGCTTGTCTTTTTGGCATGATCTGTAAGGGCTCCTAATTTTAGGAATGACTACAGTGTCCTTGTTAAAATATGGCTTTTTGCCCTCAGACAAACCTAGTTCCAAATCCTAGCTCCATGACATCTTATTTGTATGGCTTTGCGCAAGCCTTTCCTCTAAGTTTGTTTTCTCATCTATTACATGGGAATATTTGCAGTGTCTACCTCACAGAGCTGTCATACAAATTCCAAGGGAAGAGGCACACAAAATATTTAGCACACTCCCTGGTGCAACAAGGTTCTCATGAAATGTTAGCTGCATGTATTAGCTATTAGAATATGTTATATTAGTCATATTTTTTTAGATTCACTCAGATACTATAACCTAAACCTAGAGCAGATGTCAGCAAATTTCTCAATAGGGCCACAAAGTCACTATTTTAGGCTTTGTAACCCCAATCATTTCCTTTTATTTTTTTAAGATTTATTTATTTATTTGAGGGGGGAGGGGCAGAGGGAGAAGAAGAAATCCTCAGACACCCCAGTAAGCACAGAACCTGAGTGGGGCTCAAGGAGCAGGGAGACAGAATGGGGATGCTCAACGGGTGAGGGGCAGGAGGGCTCAGTCAGTGAGGGGTTCAAAAGGGGGTTCGATCCCAGGACCCTGAGATCAGGACCTATGCTGAAACCAAGAGTCAGACGCCTAACTGACTGAGCCACCCAGGTGCCCCAATAGCCCCAATCATTTCTGCCTGACTACTCACCTCTGCTGCTGCAACATTAAAGCAGCCACATACCATATGTAACCCGAGGGGTGTGCTGAGTTCCAATAAAACTGCATTTCTGGAAACTGAAAAGTTAATTCTCTAATTTTCACATTTTATAAAATGTTTTTCTTCTTTTTTTTCCCCAGTCTTTGAAAAATGTAAAAATAATTCTTAGTTCATAGACTGTTTAAAAACAGACAGTGGGTCAAATTTGGTCCACAGGCCACAGTTTCCTAATCTCTCAACTGGAGAAAGAGATAAATCCTATATATGGCCATTGTGTGAGGCAAATATTCATTTCAGGGCCTCCACCTGCTGTTAAGTGACATGCTGATAGACAATATGGTACAACTTGATCAACAAAGCCAGTACTGTAACTTTGAGATCCTCCAGAGTATGTGATAAATGCTACACCAAGTGCCAAGATTTCCTTTACACTGAATTTTTTAAACTTTTGACAAAAAGTCACCAACAGCTAGTCAAGTCTATTTCTACTTGGTTGTTATAAAAATTCTTTCTACTTTCATTATATTAAAGGCATCTTGAAAGGAAATTAACAGTTTGTCACCTTAACAGTGCAAAATTATGCAGATAAATACTGTAATTTATAAAAGATAATGTCTTTTATTCATTTATATTCATAAGCATTTACTAGAAATATCTGTATTTAGAGGATTTTTAAAGAAAATACTTCAGAAATGATAAAAATAGCCCTAAACTAAAAAGATTTGCTTAACTATGTCTACATTTTTATTCCAAGATCTTACCCAATTTCCAACCAGTGATGCCTTAATTACTTGTATAATGCACCAAACTATATATACCTACAGTTTGACATGAAACAAATGTCATTGTGAGGTTAAAAACATGTTTTAGTTCCTCTGTTTCTTATCGGTATTATAAGTATATGACAACATGCTCCAAGAGAAGCAAAATTCTGATCCAAGTTTCTACTAAATTGATAGGCATTTAATATCCATTATTTTTTATAGTTATCCGCACATATGTAAATTTTATAAACATCCTAATTTTGAGACAAGATTCAGCATTTTTTACATTTCCCATTTGTAATCCTCCCTCCCCCCACCTCCCTTTAAGAAACTAAAATAGGCTTATGGGGCCAATAACTCAATGAGCTATTCCACATCTGGTTATCGGAGGCATATTTCCTGATTAAAAAAAAAATCACAAAAAGCTGTTTTTATATGCTTGGTTTCTCCTTCTGTTATTACCCATTTAACAGTAGTTTCACATACAGCCAGGCATGTGCCAAACATAGGGCCAATAATAAAAAATACTGACTTAATATAATTTGCTTCCTTGGCTGCTGGGAAAGCAGAAAGCATTGACAAACTGTTTTGTGTTTATTAGTGAAGCTATTGTAGAGGGTGATTGGGGTTTCATTATAACGGGCCTGCAAACAGTTTTAGCACAAATGCCAATATACATTTTAGAATCGAGTGCAATTTTAAGTATTTTCACTCAAATGGTTTTGCAGAATCTACAACTCAAATAAAAAGTATATTGTGTTTTAACACCACCACCGACTACTATACTATTTGTCGCATTGATCTCCATTGTGAATGCTTCAAACCTTTCTACTTTCATGAAATGTAATGCGCAAATATATTCCCTGGAATCCCAAGTTATGATTAGTTACTAAGCAATCAGAAAAATCACAGCAAGGCATACTTCTGAAAGAAATCAGAAAGAGTAAAGATCACTTCTCTATGTGTGTTACATAGTGAATCACACAATACCTCATCGATGGTACTGTATATATTAGCTAACCACCATGGGCTAGCTGGAAGCTCATACATCAATGAAAAGATCTTTGTCAATTGCTGTATGCCTCATTATCTCACTAAGATTTCTTGGCAACAATTAACAGTTACCCAATTCATAGAAATTGCCTTTATTATTTTTGAAGCAGCTACTTTCTTCGGCTTTAATGACTAAGAGAATAGAGACAGATGTCTCTGTTGCTAGGGAGACTGAATTAAAAAAAAAAAAAAACCTTTGAAATGAAGTAAATAAGCAACTACCATCTTTTTTTAAAAAGGAGAATTCTGCTAGTTTTGAATTAACTATTTGTTTTAAAAACAAACCAGCAGTAGCTCTACTTTTTAAAGGAAATAAATTAGAATGGTTTATTATCATTCTTCTCTGACAGTAATAAATCATTAAAAAAAGAAAAGAAAAATAGACCCACCTGTGCACTCAAAATCAATTGAGGCTGATTATCAGAAACTGGTACTTTCTTTGTACTGGTACCTGAATTCAACAGGAATTGCCTTTTTATACGATCTGTCAATCCTCTACAACTAAAGAGAAAGCAGGCCCTCCCGCTGGTTAGAAACACTGGGGCCTTGCAGACAAGCCTTGCTTGCAGAGCTGGGAGAGCTCATGCCCTCTCCTCACCTAGTTCCAGTCCCAACTGCAGCCCCGTGGCCAGTAGTCCAGACTCTGGAAAACAAGTGATCCAAGCCAAGACAGCTTGGCAATTGGGCCAAATTTCTTCTTTACAATCTCTCTCCATGCTCACCCCTCCTCCTCCATCTTTAATGCCTCATGCTTGACAATACACCTGATGCTCTCCCATTTTCATATATCTTGGACACGCACATCCTGTTCAAACCCTCCCACCATCCTACTTGCTCTATCATCATGCTTTAAGAGGAATGATACCTTCACGTGAAAAGAAAAACTAATCCAATTTGAAAGGAAATCACATGTCATAAAAACAATTGCAATCCACCTAAATTCTTTGAAAGAGCCCCTAATCTCCTTTGGCATCTATCCAAAATCACCCGAACATCTTTTTTACTTGCTCTAATTAAATCATTAACCAGGAATCTGTATTCAGCTTAAGTATAAACCAAAAATTGAATGAGGACTTCTTGGGCCTTTTCGGTTAGTAATATTTTGCTTAAATATCAGCATAGTATATTAAAACAGAGGCAAACTATCTATTTTTAAATGTTATATGCTATTGCCATAATTTTAAAATCACCTATAATACATAGAACAACATACAAGATAAAAGTACTTTCTTTTTCCTATTTAAGAAAATGTTTCAAGTTATACAACACTTGGCCTCTATGGCCTGGTGATCTAAGCACTACTCCTAACAGTTTTCCTTTGTGAATGCATAGTTTGAGCTCCAAATGGTGGACTTAAAAAAGTTTACAAGAATTTGTAATGTGAAGACTTTCTGTGCTTTTTATTAAAATTCTAACTTAGATGCAATTAGTATGGAAGACAGACCATCATCAGAGTCACACTGGATGAAACTGGGTCCAAATGGAGCAGTGTGGCATTTTGGGTGAATATAGCAGCTTGTGGGTCCAAAATTCTGGGCTCAAATCACATTTTTTTTAAAGATTTTATTTATTTCTTGACGGAGAGAGAAAGAGCAATAGCACAAGCAGGGAGGAGAAGGAGAAGCGACGCGGGGCTCGATTCCAGGACCCTGGGATCATGACCTGAGCCGAAGGCAGACACTTAACTGACTGAGCCACCCAGGCGGCCCTCAAATCACATTTCAACCACATACCTGGGATGGGACTTCAGTCAATTTCTTGGCTTTCCTAAGTCTCACTTTTGTTGGTGGTAAACTGGATATTAATCACCTCCTAAGTCTGCTTCGAGGGCTAACATGATACAACAGATGTAAGTACGTGGTCCAGTGCCCAGCACCGAGAAGCACTCCATCAAAGGCAGTTGTTATCTGCTATTATCATCATTATTATTAGCTGCTTCTCACTTTTCTGAGCATATTAGTTAAAGATCAAATACAGCTCTCCAACCTTTCATGAAAACTGGGGACAGTGTATGCTCTCCATGACAGTTATGATCATATTATTTAGAAATATTTGCATTAGAAACCAATTGTGGTCTATTTCCAAAGACTGTTCACTTTGGATGATTTCATCATATCATGAGATTGGGTTAATTTTAATCATAACTTGTTCATCCTAGCCAAGCTAAGGAGCTTGCTCCATTCTGAGGTGACTTGGTTTGGCTCTTAAGAGATACCGCTTCCCTAACAGAACATCCTTCCAACATCTTACCAAGACCACTCTTTCTTTATTGAAAATCTACTTAGAACCCTACCTCAGCTATTAAGATTTCCTGATGAACTTCAACCACCTCATATTATTGACTGATGACAGAGATTCTCAGCTTCATATATCACACACAGACCATTCATTTAACAAATGTTTACTGGGTGCAAGGTACTATTCTAAGTACCAGAAATATAATACTGAACATGTTAGAGAAAGTCCCTGCTCTCTTGGTCCCTATCTTTTAGTGGTACAACTGGTATGAGCAAACAAATTGGCTTCAGTTAGTAACTTAGAAAAGGAAAAAAATAAAACCAGTTGATTCGAGAGGACTTGGAGAGAGGACTGATAGGAAAGATGGTGCCCTATTTATGGCTACCCTCATTTGGGACTGCACAGGTCCAGAAGGTCCTGCTCATATAGACTGCAATAAGATGACACATGAGCTGAGAGCCAAATGGCACAAATGGAGTGGCCATGCAAAGATCTAGGTACTGAGCATTTCTGTAGAAGGGAGAAGATAGAACAAGTTTCTAAAGAAGGAAAGGGCTTTGTATGCTCAAACACAAAGCACTACAGTTGACCACAGTGCATGAGTATAGGGGCAGATGACCAGAGAGGAGGTGGGAGAGGTAGGCATCGAGATGGTTCCAGGCCCAATTCCATAACGCCCACCTGCAGAGCTTTTGCAAAATGTGGATGTGTGGCCCATGCCCCCAACCCATTAAATCACAATCACTAATGGTAGATTCCAGGCTGTGTGTGTGTGTGTGTTGGGGGGGGTTCCAAGTTTCCGAGATGATACTAAAGTGCAGCCAGTATTAAAAGCCAATGATAAAGAGTGTTGGAATCCATGATAAGGAGTTACGGTTACGTTGTTCTTTTTGTTCATGTTTTCAGTTACTTTTCAGTACCTCATCTCCCCATTTAAAGTTTGTGTTCCAGGCATTTCTGATCATTATATCTTTGCAAAATGCCAACTAGAGAACTATGTGTGCAATAAATGCACAACACAAGGTTGTGATTGTCTTCTGTGTGCCTACATCTGTTTGGAGTGCACTACAGAAACAGATTCATGGTTCTAGGCATATTCCCAATTACCTTTTAAAAAATAAACAAACAGGTGCGTGCAAACACCAGCCCTTAGCAGCTGGCTCCCATGCATTTCCTTCAGGGAAATGAAGATACTGGCTAGGAATTCTCCAAAGTATCTGAAAAGGAAACAAAGGAAGGTTTTGGATTTTTTTTTCTGTTTGTTTGTTTTTTGGTTAAGAGGTGAACAATTGTAGGACCTCTGGGCCATGAGCAAGATGGTCAGTGTGCCCACATGCTGATAAACATCACCAAGATAATCATTTTGCCGGAGTCTCAGTATTTTTCTCTAAAAGAAAAACCACAATTTCGAAAGTCAGAATTCAGAGTAACTGAGGAAAGAATTAGGTGATGAAGGTCACATGGAAAGCAAGAGAGAAAGCATAAGCAAAAAACGGTTGTGTCTGAAAATGACTGTTGGCACATGCAGAATTCCAGAGAGTCATTCCAGGATTGTTTGAGGGAGGTCTAGCTGTGACATCTGTCACCACAATGGCAGCCAGGGTTGGTTGTGATAAATTTCTGCTTCATATGCTCAGTTTAAGGGAAGGCCCTTCCTAACTAGAACAGAATCATGCTCCACTTGTGGCTCACAGAAATTGCCATAAGTCCAGATAGGCTTCTGGGTCATATGGGAAGAAGTTACCTTCTTGGTAGTTAATTCCTGAAATTCTCATAATAGGGCACACAACTAATGATAGCTGTGAGCACTCCAGACTCATGCCAGTGGTCTTCCTACCTGTATCATTCAAAAATTTGACCTGTAGGTTTGGCCATTCTTAAACAGAGCTTCTAACATCATATCGTACTTACATATGCTTTGATAGGCAGATTCTAGTTTTTACGGTAGGGTTTATGAATTTCCACCTGGGTTTGACTCTCACATGGCCTACTTACCAGCTGTGTGACCTAGGCAAACCACCAGAATGCAAGCTCCATGAGGATGGGAATTTTTAACCTGATTTTTTCTAAAGATACGTCATTGGGGAAAAAAAAAAAGATCAAAATCAGACCCAAACCAAAAGTCAAAAGAAATTTTCTATGTTTCATTTGCCTTAACTTCTGCATCTTTAACATGGGAATAATTATAGTCTCTACCTCATATATTTTGTAAGTGTTAAGTGAAATAATGGATGTAATGCACTTAGCACATTGCATAGGAATAATACACATTCCAAATGTTTGTTGAAGAAAGACCAGTGTGAGTATAATGCTTTTAAGCCAAGTATTGATAATAAGATAACTTTCTAATTACTTACAAATATTTTAACGATAGAATGGTGCTTTCTCAGGCAACCTAATAGTCAAATATCTTAATTGAGTATCTGATCCCAAACATGGACTCAAAACTTCAAACCAAGCACCAAATTTCTACTAACAGCTCGATATTGTGTCTAGATTATTGATTCACCTATGTCAGCATCTTTCCTTTGAAAACTCCTCCCCTTTCATTCTGAGCTCAGTCCAGGAAAGAATAAAATCACCATGGTGACAACAATGACCCCCTCTTCGGAGTGTATTCAAATTTATGTTGAGCTTTTCTTGAATGCTGCTGTGCCTTGCCTTTAAATTGTCTCTTGGAGTCACTCCAAGGTCAGGGAAATTTCTTTATCAGTTAAGGTCTCCTTCAAGGATACAAAAGAACAATTTGGAGTTCATGATCTGGAATTGATAAATTTTATAATAAATAATTCTATCGTATTTGAGTCAGGCAAATTATTTACTAGGACCATTATGTTAAAGAAGTTGTAGGTGATGTTGTGACTAAGAACCTCATACAATAAAAATGTATGTGCAATACTTTTTTTTTCCCCCTAGAATGTCTGATCAAGACATTCATTGAGTGGGTATCACTTATTCAGAAAGTTACTATACACAATACATAATATCAGTCTGGGTTCTGAGAGTGACACAAATTTGGGTCTTTCTGTTTTGTATTAAAAACAATGCTACCTTGAACTACACTGTAAAATAAGTGTTATTTCAATGCTGGGTCCAGCTTAGTCAGGAGACAGAAGCTGAGAAAAATTTAGGTAAGTCTCATTGATCAAGGGGAGCTTTAGGGAGTTCAGAAGTTTTGAGTCTGGAATGTCCCATCAAGTGTTGTGTGAATCAAATGAGATGTACATTTAGTCCTTATCAGAGCTGGCCCATGATATTATGTGGTCTCTATATGTTAGCTATTATTAAGTTCCAGATTTTATTATTATTATTGTTGTTGTCATTGAATTTCAACATTTGGTCTAAAATATATTTACATTTTGAGAACAGTCTCGGTCTGTTTTGTATCCATAAAGAGTTAAAATGGCTCTCTGAAGGAATTCCACAACTCAGAGCCTATGCACAGTGAGAGGCAAAATCCTGGATGTCATGCAGATACACCTTCAAAACATTCAGTATAGGCAGACGGGTTTTGTTTGACAAAGTTAACAGTGGCAGTTGGAACTTACCACTGTACAAAGAATTTGGCGAAGTGTGATGTGGCATCTTTTATTACAAAATATCTGTAACCTTCCTCACCCCCTACCAAAAGTCACTACTATTTCTTATACCTGAATTAGGAAGCACACCAAAAGCAAAATTATCCTATAAATGGCTAATTTCACATGTCATTTTCTAAATTGATGAACCTTAGTATGTGATTTATGGAAAGAGGAAGCTCTAGAGGGATAGACTAGAGCCCCGAGGTAACTTTCCTGAAAGAATTTCCCTTGACAACCTTAACTTGGAACACGAACACACACACACACACACACACACACACACAGTACAGTACAAAATTGTTTCATGAATCATCCCACTCTGAGTTGGTTAAAATAGCAATGTCACTACGTGGGAGCATAATCTCTTTGCTCTCCATTACCCTATTGACATGTTTTTCCACCCCACTGCTGTTAATCCATGAAGACTCCTGATGATTAAAACTGATTTGGTTCTTTAAGGAAACTCAGTGGTCAGTAACACTTCCTCTCCTCAAGCCCTTTATACGTCACGCTGGGAGTGACAACTACATGTGCTTTGGGCCTCTTGAATCGATTTAATATCTCAATTTGTGCTACTGATGTTTCATCTGACAGTGGCGGGTCTCCAAAACACTTCTACAGTGACACTGCTGAACTTAGTGAAGGTCAGATAGCTATTACATTTTGAATTAATTCACTTTTTCTCTCTATGTCAATCCCATCGAAGTCCTTAGACATAGTCACACAAATGTAAAATGAACTCGGTAAAAGACCCTCAATGGATAGAATTTACTCATTCACTCAGAAAAAATACTTTTTGGGCACCTATTGTGTCCCGAGCAGTTGGTTAGGCACTGAGGATTTACGTGAAAGGAACTCAGACACAGCTGCTGCCCTCCAGGAGCTGTGATTCCTAATGTGGAAAGCCTGAATAAAATGGGCTATTCCAAAAAGATTTCTTGAATTTAAGTCACAAAGAGAAGTGGCCACTATATAGGCCTCACCTGAGTGCTGTGGTTTAGAGATGAGACTCCCCAGTGAGAGCCTACACACCCGTGCTGCCTCAGGGACCCATGTTTTCAGCACTCTGGAGGGAAATGAGAGCTTTACCAACCTTCTACCCCACTCATTCTCCATGTAAACCCTCTATTCTGATGGCAGTGGTTCTCCCCGGAGGGTGCTCACTCCCTTTGTTTGCCAGCTTCCTATAGTGTGATATTTTCCAACCCCATTTCTTCCCAATGGCCACCATCTCACACCATTGTCATTATTCCTTAGTATTTTTATTTACTTTAATGAACTGTTTCTTTAGCACACTATTTTAAAAGTCAATTATAAAAACTTTAAATATAAAAAACCCCATAGTATTGGCTATGATTAGAAGGTAGCTGTATAAACAAATGTAATGTTTAAAATGTTCCTAATTTCAGACCAGATACCAGTGGCTAATGAAAGCTGAATCTGAGTCTGATATCTTTTTCCTACAACAGAGAAATCAGCAAGTGTGAGAGAGTGGTTAAGGTCAGCATAGACATAAACCGAGATGCTCTTCTTTTTCTTCTTCTTTTTTTTAATTTTATTTATTTGTCAGAGAGAGAGAGAGCACAAGCAGGGGGAGTGGCAGGCAGAGGGAAAGGGAGAAGCAGGCTCCCTGCTGAGCAGGGAGCCCAATGCAGGACTCAATCCCAGGACCCTGGGATCATGACCTGAGCTGAAAGCAGATACTTAACTACTAGCTACTGAAATGTCCTCCTGTACCACTGGTGATAGTCATTTCCTTTTTTTGGTAACAGAGCTACAGTAATAACATTAATAATGATGATGATGTTACTGTTGCTGCTGCTAATAATAATCACTTAAGAAAGTAGTAATCAAGTAGTTTCTACATCCCTGTTTTAAGCACTTTTACACATAATAACGAATTGACTCTTCCTAATAACCCATGAAGAAAGCACTTTTGCACATGGGATCCAGTAGCCCTAAAAAGTTCAGTAACTTGCTCAAGCTCATAGAGATGTCACATCTTAGAGCCGTCACTAATCAAACCTCAGCTCTAAGTCAAACACACCTTGTTCCCAGCACCACCAGATACTCTGCATCCCTGGGCAAGCCACTTTAACACCATTTCTGCAGAAGAAACCAACATTTTGAGAGGTGACAACCGAAAAACATATGCCTGGCATTAGGACTCAATGAGGAGGAGGTAGAGGAGGGGGAGGAGAGGGAGGAGGGGCAGGAAGAGGGTGGTATTTGAATCCTTTCTGCTGTTACTCATTAGCTATTTAACCTTGGGAAGGTTGTTGAGTATCTCTGAGTCTTCATCTGTAAAATGAGATGATATCAGCTCCTGGATAACTGTGGTAAATGTTTTGAAGTGGCTACAGTGAAAGTCTAGCACAGTAGTTGGTATGTAATAGGCTCTCAATAAGCAGTCCTTGTTATTATTCTGCAGTGTGTTTATCAAATCCCCAGCCATTATTCACGGCTCATTCTGTGCCATCCATTCTCTGATGCTTTCCCTTATGTGTTCTGCCCACAATGATAACTACAATGATAACTCTTCCCTCTGAATTTTTGTGTCACTTATTTCATTTCTTTTTAAAGAACCAACTTGTTCTTCCAAAGTAACTGAAGCCTTTAGAAAACAAGACTCATAAACTTCTTTTTACCACATATTATTTAACACACTGTACTTGCCTAAAAGGCCAAAGACATTTAGTAATTTTTAAAAATTAATCATTACATGAAATGAGAAATGTTTCATCAACAGAATCTAAAAAGGTGATCTAGGTAGTAGGGGAAAAAAATATAGTATCTTTTGTTTTCTGAGGATATTTTTTCCCCTTCATGTTGGCTGCCCGTAATACTTGATATAAACAGCACCATCTTCTGCTGGAGGATATTAAATCCTCATAAACAAGACGATCTTCACATTTTTGGTAAGAATGAGATGGCCTAACATCCAAGACAAGCATCTCCATCTGGAGATGGAGTATCACATTCTAATATCTCCTCAGTTGTTTTCTTCCTTATTTACTTTCTAATTACAAAAGTAACAAATTTATGGTAGGAAGTTAGAAAAATACAGAAAAAAAAATAAGAAAATACAAATGATCTGCTGTCTCTTTCCCCAGAAATAGCCACTATTAACATTTCCTCATATGTCCCTCACACCTTTCTCTTAATGTTCTTTGGTACATTTAAAAAATAAGTATACTAGGATCAGGCTATATATACTTTTTAAAAATACAATATTCCGGTATTCTTCCATGTTCTTTAAAAAGATTACTTTTTCAGGGCTGCAAAGTATTTCAGCATTTGAATGTCATTAAACTGTTATTGGTAGACAATTGTTTTTAAATGGCCCTTATTTTAGGGGTGCCTGGGTGGCTCAGTCATTAAGCGTCTGCCTTCGGCTCAGGTCATGATCCCAGGCTCCTGGGATCGAGCCCCACATCGGGCTCCCTGCTCCGCAGAAAGCCTGCTTCTCCCTCTCCCACTCCCCCTTCTTGTGTTCCCTCTCTCGCTGTGTCTCTCTCTGTCAAATAAATAAAATCTTAAAAAAAAAATAAAAAAAATAAATGGCCATTATTTTAAATGTTTCATTAAGTAACATCCTTCCAAATGTATCTTTCTGTTCAGTGATAATTCTTAGCATAAAAGGTTAAATGTGTAAGAAGAGGGTCAAACCTTATAAGCCTCTTAAGATCCTCAGCACTATCCACTCTCGGTGATTGGTGACCCCCCCCAACACCACACACTTGCCAATACCAAGGACAATGAGTTTTCAATATCTTTTATAATTTGCCTAGAAGACAAATGTTGGTATCATATGCTTTATGGACTTTCAAAAACATGCTGCTTCATCATGAACAGACAGCATCAGTGCTCTAGACATTTTATCTTCCGCTCAGCTTACAAAAATGACTTCCAAACCAAAACCAGTGCATCTATGGAGGATGATCAGTACTAAATCAGTTACATAAGGAGCACATAAGACTGGCGTGGCTCTGGTGCTGTGGAGACTGACACAAGCAAACCAAACTCTAAGCCTATAAATGCCTCAAGGTTACAAAATCAAAATGCTAAGGACAACCAGTCACCAACAGCCGATTAGGCTTTACGCTGTCGCCATTCAATAATTTCCTTACTTTGCTTCTGCCTTTTCTCTATTCCCTGAGCTCCCGCTGGTAGAGTGCTCCTACCAACTTCCGCTATGGCGCTGCCCAATTTAAGTTGATTTTTACTCAAACTCTTCAAATTTTTAATGCGCCTCAGTTTCTCTTTCAACAGTTCTGATGTCAGAACACGGAACCAAAGGAGACCCCCAACAGTCCCCAGGAAGCAGTGAGCAACCCAGAGTAGCTACTTGTTCAGCCCCTTGAGCTCGCTGTTTTCTCGCTGCTTCTGGCCGCTGCAGGGGTGGTAAGAACGTCTCTCTTGGATCCTAGGTCTGCAGCTTCTGCGCTATGAGCTTTCGGAGTTCATTCGTGTATTTCTTCCCCCTACCCCTACTCATGCCACGTGTTCCGAAAATCAGACAGAGTGGACGAGGTCCAACTTAGCAACCCCACAGATCTCAGGTCTGACTTAAAAACGGGACTGGGACTGGAGCTGTACTGGGTCTGAGTTAAGCAGGTCTGGGGCGAGCATGAGGGCACAGGTGAATAAAATTTTGTTTTAAGGCTAAACCAGTAGGTCATCTTACCAAAGGTAATCTTTTTCTTTAAAGATTTTATTTATTCATGAGAGAGAGAGAGAGAGAGAGAGAGGCAGAGGGAGAAGCAGGCTCCCAAGGAGCAGGGAGCCCCAATGGGGGACTTGATCCCAGGACGCTGGGATCATGACCTGAGCCGAAGGCAGACGCTTAACAATCTGAGCCACCCAGGCGCCCCTACCAAAGGTAATCTTGAATTACAGCGGACACAGTGGAGAACATTTAACCATCTCAGATAAGCTTATCCACTTAAGAGGTGCCGTAGATAGAAAGGGGTCTCAGCCAAGCACTCACTATAAAGGATAGAGGGAAAATTATTTTTTCCTTCTCTATCGTTTCTGGTGACCAAGACAAGGACTCACTGGGACACCCCATTCTCTCTGGATCCTGCAGATGGCATTCTAGGAAAACTGGCAGAAGCCTACAAAGGGTAAGAATAAATAACAAACTCAGCTCTCCCAGATTTCCACCTGTGGACCTGGTAGAGAGAAGGTAAAATTTCATGTCTGTTCCTTTCCAAATTCAGATTGGCAGGAAAAGATAATGATTATCGATCCTTTCTTACCCAGGAACAGCTACTCCCTTGTTTGTCTAATTTTGTGTCCTAGGATCTTGGTTTGGCAAGCATGAGGTTGGGGGAGGGGCAGCCCAAAATACGGCTAGATAGAGATGTGACTTGTACTACGATTTCAGCTTGGGTCCTCCCAAGTGTTGCCAGCTCTCCACTGGAATTGTTTAAGTATTTCTTTTGGTTATCTTTGGGAGTGGCTCTGGATCTTGGTAAATAGGGAAAGGATGGGACTTTAGGTAGGGAAAGAAGAGGGGCCCCAACTAGGCTCTGAGGGTATTTCAGGTACACACACCTTGAGACAGAACAAAGATAGGAAAATTTAGACCACCCTATCCCACTTACTAGGGTTAAAATGTGTTTCTACTAACTACACTGTAACCCCCAAAAATAAAAAAAAAAACACAGAAACTAACCAGGCCTCAAAGGAAAAGTTCACTATAGAGATTAACCAGACCTAGCAAAACATATCTATAGATCATAGATGTCACAGAGACAAAAACTCACACACAAGGTATAAGCGTCATGTCTAGCTCCAGGCCATTGACCTAACCACTGGCAAGTTTCCTGCTAAAGTCCTAATAAAAGGCCAGAGATGAAAAGCCCTCACTGGCAACGCGGTTGGGACCCCTCTAACTCCTGAGATGTTTTTCTGTATCCTTGCTTAATAAAACTCTATCGCTTTGTTCACTCTCCTTTGTCTATGAGATTCATTCTTAGACTCTGTGAGACAAGAACCTCGCTCCACCGGCTTCATTGGGACGGTAGTATCTTTTGTACTTTTTTGGGGGATGCTTCTTGTGTCCATGGGGTTGTTCAATACTGTCAGGAATATTTACTGTTGGTCCTGGCTCACACCTAGCAAGATATTTGAAAGGATTTTTTTAAGTAGCTCTATAATCAGAAGTTGGCCAAATTGGAAGCTGATATCAGAGCCTGATAGGAACTTTTTTTTAGGCCTTCTCCCCAGAGCCAAAATGAAAATCTGTACACAGAGGAAAAGAAAAACATTCTGAAGCCATTGTGGAAGGATTTATCAAACCATTCTAAAGAAATATAGCTCTAAATCTAGAATATAGGAATCTTCTGATTTCAATCTTAGTTGAAGATCTTCTCCCTGATATGAAGAAGCAGATTAAGGACAATGTAGTTAGATGGCTGTGGTCAGCTTCTGGTTTATCATTCAGGTTGAAACCCAATTCTTTGAGGACTTAAAAAATGTACTTGTCTTACAAATTGAGTCTTTATAAGAACAGAAACATGGTTCTAGAAACAATTCAAACACCACCTATCCTTTTTGCCAATCCCCAAACCTCCCCTATTCATCTCAAAAGGCTTTCACATATTGTGAAAGATCTGGATTTAAGAAACAAAGGCTTTCTTGGAGAAATTTACATACTTTCTCTGTGCCTTTGAGATATAAGTATTCTACCTGCTCTTCCCTAGGAACCCAGAGCCATCTCTTAATATGCAAACTTCAGGAGGAAATTTTTATAAAGGAAAAGAAAGAGAAGGGGAGTGGAGGGGAAGAGAAGGGAAGGGAGAAAGCTATATGGAAATTAAATGAATAAAAAATTTTAAAAATCTTTCCACGAATATCAGTAAAAGCTTTTAGCCATCTCAGCAGGTAGCTTTAACTTATTCTATCTGCCAGAACACACTTTGGATTCAACTGTTCTTTTATAAACTAGTGAGTTTTCCATTATCATACTTGTCTCATTGCTAAAATTTTAAAATCAGAGCTCTGAGATCCCTGTACGTGTCTGCATATTACGTATGTCTATGTATATATGTTATAGATACGTGATACTTGTCCACCTCCAGATGGTATTACAAAAATTGATTTGTAAAGACAAACATTTATATAAAGTATATTCTCATAAATGTAGAAAATAACTCAAATGATTTTCAAGTTCATGTGATCTAGGATAATGTTTGGTAAATAAAAGCTAACTTAAGTTTGTTGGTGTAATTAAAACAGGCATGTCTTTAGAGTTATCAGCATTAAATATAATACTTTTATTCTACACAGATTTATTAAAAGTCAATCTCATGTTGTCTCTGTTACAGAATTTGTCAGCAAGAAAGATAACATAACAAGATGATGGTTAGACATTTAATATCTCATGAAATTTTCATAAATAATCTAACCATAATTCTTAACAAATAAAATATATAAGTAACATAAAAGTTTATACATATACTTTTCAATAATATTTATGCTTATGGTATGTCTACTTAAAAATAGTTTCCAAAATCTTTTTGGTAACTGAAAACTTTAAAGGTATACTGAGATAAGTTAAATATTGGATATTCATTGAATATCTAGATTATTTCCAAATAAGATAAAATATTGAAACATTAACTACTGACCATAGGATTATCCACTTTGGGCGTTTCTTTATTTGTAATCCCATAATCAAGACTCCTAGCACTTTTACAGTCATGCAGAGCAGTGAATAATTTGAGTTGCCTAATACACGTTCCCGGCTGAGATGTAATAATGAGATGCCCTGCCTTCTTATTTCAGTGCTCATATTATAAACAAGTCCTTTTCACTGTCTATATAGTGCCGCATTTTATACGTTTTTGTGCCCTTTCTTGCTGATTTTGCTGTTTTAAATGACTCCCAAGCATCGTACTTAAGTGCTGTCTAGTGATCCCAAGTGCAAGAAGGCTGTCAGGTGCCTTACGGAGAAAATACATGTGCTAGAGAAGCTTTGGTCAGGCAGGAGTTATAGTACTGTCCGCCATGAGTTCAATGTTAATGAATCAACAACATATATTAAATAAGATGTTCTTAAACAGAAACACACATAAAACAAGGTTACATATTGATCTGCTGATTGGTTGATGAAAATGCTGGGACTTGAGGCTTGCACTTATCTAATCCAGTATTTCCCCTGGGGCAATGATTCAGTATTTGCTAATTCAGTGTCCAGCAACTTGATAGAACATGACTACCACAAGGAAGGAGGATCAACTGTTATATTTATTTCCCTATGTTCTTGATAGTTTATTCCTTGTATGATTGTGGCTCTATGTTCTTACATTCTTTATTAAGATGCCTACATTTGTAACCCATTTTCTATGGACCTAGATATGGCATGCAGATGTACAACACACACACACAGACCTACACAAACACATACACACACAAGCAAATATCCATTCAAATACCTTAACGGTAATATTTTGACTTATTTATAATTTATATTATGTAGGATGATATTTAATTTATATTAAATTGACCTCTTAACAATATATTTTTATCTGTTGGTTTTTCAGGCAAATTGGATTCATCCTAATATAATGGATGAATCTTTTTTTCCTTATACAGGCACACCTCATTTTATTGTATTTCATTTTATTGTACTTCACAGATACCACATTTTTATGAATTGAAGGTTTGTGGCAGCCCTGCATTTAGCAAGTCTACTGATGCCATTTTTCCAATAAAATTTGCTCATTTCGTGTCTCTGTCAAATTGTGGTAATTCTTGCAATATTTCCAACTTTGTCATTATTATTATATTTGAATTGTTGCAGTCTCATGATAAAACTTTAATGGATGAGGAGTTGCTTCCTGTGGAGGAGCAAAGAAACTGGTTTCTTGAGATGGAATCTGCTTCTGGTGAAGATGCTGTGAAGATTGTTGAAATGGCAATAAAGCATTTAGAATATTACATAAACTTAGTTGATAAAGCAGTGGTAAGGTTAGGTTTGAGAGAATTGATTCTAATTTTGAAATTACCTACTGTAGGTAACATGCTATGAAATAGCGTCACATGCTACACAGAAATTTTTAGGGAAAGGAAGAGTCAGTCAGTGTGGCAAATGTCATTGTCTTATTTTAAGAAATCGCCACAGCCACTCAACCTTGCCAGCCACCACCCTGATCAGCCAGCATATATCAACATCGAGGCTAGACCTTCCTTCCAACAGCAAAAAGATTATGACTCACTGAAAGCTGATAGTGGTTAGCATTTTTTAGCACTCAAGTATTTTTAAATTAAGGTATGTACATTGGTTTTTTAGACATTATGCTTTTGCACATTTAATAGACTACAGTATAGTGGAAACATAACATTTATATATACTGGGAACTGACTAAATTCATTTGACTTGCTGTATTGTGATATTTACTTTATTGTGGTGGTCCGGAACTGAACCTACAATATTTCCATATTTTCTCAGTACCCCATTAAAATGTTTGATTTTACCCAAATTCTGTTCTATTTGTTCATCCTGGTTTACATAGTTCTAATGATACAACAAGCCTCTACAGACTACTTTTCTTCTTTTGTAACTGTTCTGTAATAGTAAGCTAAGCCATTCAAAGATATTCCCACTCAATTTTCCAAATGAGCTACTCAAAAATTGAAATAGCATTTTATAATTACTTTTCTTATTCCGTGTTACAAATATCTCATTGATTTATGTATTCGGGGATTTGAAAACCAAAATCTACATCCAATAATAGTTGGCAAACATCAATAAGCACACCATTCACACTTTAGCCTAAGTGACAACAGTTTATAAAAAATCTATACTTTAAAAATTGATGTAATTAATTTACTAGATCATAGCTTATCATACCATATTCTTCATAATAAAACCTAGACTTTCTCTAGAATCATCCATGTTTTTCCTTGTTCAAAATATTTCAATTAGTGGATCAGTATCTGGAATAATAGATTGGGCTAAAAAATATAGTTCTTCTTAGCTGAGCAAACTTGAGTAAGATATTTAACCTCTTGGGACCTCAGTTTTCAGAAGTAAAGAAGAGTTTGTTTTTATGTTAAATAAAATGATTTACATTACAGAGAAAAAAATGTTTAAATGTAGCACAGGGCAGGTATTTAATAAGTGTTCCTTTCTACTTTTACTCCCTTCGTAATTGTTATATTAAAACACCACACACACATCATATATTAGCTCTGGTTACATAAGTTCTGTTTCAGTCTTTAAATTTCCAAGGAAATATTTTGTGAAATATATAATGTTGCACGACTTTATATGAGAGAATTTGGAATGTTTAAAGAAAACCTATTGTAAATCTCACGACGTTAAGAGGCAATTCAGGCATGTAGTGTAGAAAAAAAAATCTCAAAATGCTCTCATCTTAAAGGTTAGATGGTGAGTATGAAAGCGCATTTCTATACTGGCAAAAAAGGAAAAAAAAGAGCTCAGTGTAATTCTTTTTTTTTTTTAAAGATTTTATTTATTTATTTGAGAGAGAGAATGAGAGAGAGCACATGAGAGAGGGGAGGGTCAGAGGGAGAAGCAGGCTCCCCGCCGAGCAGGGAGCCCGATGCGGGACTCGATCCCGGGACTCCAGGATCATGACCTGAGCCGAAGGCAGTCGCTTAACCGACTGAGCCACCCAGGCGCCCTCAGTGTAATACTTTCAACATGGTGCTACTAGTTCAGTTCTTACACAGAAGTGGATTTTAAACGAGAGAAAAAAAATGTTAATCTTATTTTTTAAGAGACTAGGTCACTTATATATTCAGTACATACTGATTATTACAAACTCTTTAAAATGGGAAGGAAAGTGAAAAATGTCAAGTTGTATTCCACTGATAGGAATTAAATCCACACATCACCCGCTGCAGGATGTGTTGCTGAAAACACAGCCTTCATGTAGATTTGTTGATTTTTCCAAAACTTCTACCTAAAGTAGGGTTTCAATTTATTTATTTATTTATTTATTTATTAAAGATTTTATTTATTTATTTGCAAGAGAGAGAATGAGAGACAGAGAGCACGAGAGGGAGGAGGGTCAGAGGGAGAAGCAGACTCCCCGCTGAGCAGGGAGCCCGATGTGGGACTCGATCCTGGGACTCCAGGATCGTGACCTGAGCCGAAGGCAGTCGCTTAACCAACTGAGCCACCCAGGCGCCCAGTAGGGTTTCAATTTAATACTATCAGAAGTTGAAAAACATTTGTTCTACTTTTCCCATATCAATGGCAATCTTTCAAAGTATCAGGGTTTTTTCTATTGTTTTTAAGTTTCTTTCTCTTTTATCTTCATTTCCTAAATACTGAAAAAAAACAGCCAAAAAAATATTTTAGTGATGGCAGAATCATATCTTATATTTCATCCCACTCTGATTGAAAGCAGATATGATCATCCTAGAACTATGAGAATCTACATTTAAATTTAGTGTTTTCTATGAATTCAACACAGAGTAAAAACCATTTTATACACTCCTTCCAGTTAAGCAAAAGATTTGCATAGAAATTTTTAAGGTCCTGATACACTAATTGAAATATTGTGAACAAGCAAAAATATGGGATGATTCTAGAGAAAGCCTAGGTTTTATTATGAAGAATATGGTATGATAAGCTATGATCTAGTAAATTAATTACATAAATTACAATAAATATATTTATTGCCTCTTATAAGCAAAGAGAGCAGCATTTAAAACTTCAGGCATAAGCCTAAGTGAAAAGAAAAAGAGCTAGAGATGGTACAGATGGGAACTAAAAACTTGGGCAAACACCAGTTAATGTTGCTAAAGCCTATTGCCTAGTAAAGCCACTCTTATTTATTCTATTAGGGCTGAAAATGACACTTTAAATTGAACAGCAGAGGGCAGAAGTCTTGCAGAGTTCTTTTCAAAGTAGGTAGGTATTTCTTGGGAACAGGTTCCATAGAATGTAAATACAATGCCAGACAGTTACCATGAAGAACTTCTGAAAGTTGACAGCAGTTTTCTGCAAGCCAAGCCCTGCCTCACTGGCTGCCTTGTTATTTAGCCAAAATTCAAAACACTTGTGGTTGCAATAGTAAATCATCTTAACTAAATGATGGCAAAACCTGATGAGAGCGTTGAGTTTTCTCATTGAGTTTTCCAGCCAGCGTGTTAGGCAAATCACTGGCATTCTAAAATTTGCTTTTATTATCAAGGTAGTTCCTAAGATCATGTAGCCTTTTCTCTCTCTTCCCACATGGACACAATATTCCTCATTTTCCTCTACCTATTTTCCTGACTATTATGTACCAAAGACCCATCTTTTCTAGGAAACTGAGTCACAGAATTAAATTAGATGAGAAGATTAGGATGATGAGCAACAAAGAGAAAAACGGGATGACCGATGAATCTAATAAGTTCAGGAAAATCCTCTAGGAATCTGAACATGGGCATCATTCTTCAAGGCAGGTTCTATTCTTCCAGGTCTTGCCCCACCTAACCTATCTCCTCCTCTTCTGCAGTGTTCTGATCTATTATTTGCTCTGGGGGAGGACAAATGGGTTAGCATAGGCTATTTCAGAGTCTTAGGTCTGTTTCACCATACACCTCCCATTTCTTCTAAAATTGACAACTCTATGTTTATAATGGATTTCCTAAGCACTCAGTGATATCTCCTTAAGAACAAAAACAATGATGGGTCCAAGCTTCCAAGAAGGAAAGTGGTACTGGGGGATATTTCTAGGAGAGGATAGCACCTGATCTGTGTGCTAGCGTCCTTGACGTCAGAGATGTGCTATAATAAACTCGAGCCTTCCTTACACAACCTAGTTTGGATCTGACCTCCAAGACATGAGGAACATCTATGCTTCAGAGAAAGTTAAAGTGTGCTGAGCATTATCCCATTGAGTGCCTTCTCAGAATCCAAGAACGATATAATCCAAAAAGAAGTCACTACTACCCTAATAGAAGATTCTCTCAGCTCAGACCACATACCCAAGAAAACATATGGGGATGGCAAGAAAAAATGTGGAAAACTAGCCACAGTAGAAAGGTAGTTTTCCAACAAGTTGCTTGGACTTCAGTTTCTTCACCAGCAAAATGGAGCCAGAACTGCTGATAACATTCATTCATCTCCAACTACATGTCCAAGTACCAGGTTAAGTACCTAATTGCATCATCTACTTCTCACCACAGCCTCATGAGATTCCCATCCAGACATTATATTATCTGTTTCATAAGTACTTTCTAAACTGACTGTTCCAGCCAGGCTGATTACTGCATTACGCACACCTCCTTCATGAAAGTATTCATGTCAACACCCTTGCCCTTAAGCCCATTCTCATTCCCTTTGACACTGCCTCATTTTCACGGGAAACACACACACACACACACATACACACACACACACACACAAACTTCTGCCAGAAATAAAAAGGAAGAAAGAAGAAAAAAAGATTTAATCCAGGTACCTGTTCCTTTTATCCATCTAATCACTTATAAGTCTCTATCATACCTCCTCTCATACCCTATCCTTGGTCACAATAGCTCCATATATATTCAAATTACTAAAATTATTCTATAACTGAGATTTTAGCTAAGTCAGATGATCCATCTCCAAATTAGAATTGCAAAATGTATTTATAATTGTACCCATAGGACCCTTTAATTTCCTCATTCCCCAAGGTGCACCATCTTGGTAAGATGTGACCTGTAAAAATATAAAAGCAAGATCTGAAAAGCAAAAGACTTGGGGAAAATGGATGCAGAAGGTCCAAGAAAAGCCTTGGGAAGACCTTTGATATATGGTACTAGATGCTGTAGATACATTGAGGATGCCAGTTCAGGGGCAATAAAAACAGAGAGGATTTTATTAGGAACATCAGAAAGGCTTGCTGGTTTCCTTTTTGCTTGTCTTACGACATGCACAGATTAACAACATGAAACAGATCAAGGGGGCCAAGTTTTTTTTAATCTCTAATGTCTTACACATTACAGTGGAATACTATGTGGTCCAGCTGACCACAACTATCACCTTTTGTTTCCACGCATACACAGCAAATATGGAATGCAATAACCAAATTATTTGAAGAGGCCAGGGGATGAGGAAAGGTGTCCCCCAGAGGGGGACACATCCAGGTAGAGAAGAAGCAGATGCATGAGTGAAGAACTGTAGTCATTCAGTTGGGTTGGGAGAGAGAGAGACAATAGCGGATTTCAGAGAGAGAAAATGACAGTACAATTTACTTGTGTCCGTAAGGAAAAAAAGAGAAAAGAAGCCAGTTTTCCTGCACAGAGCTGGAAAAGCACTATTTTGTGCTCTGTATCAAAGCACTTTGGTCAACAATACAAACAACATGAGGCAAAGCAAAACACAAAATTGTAGCTATGATTCCACTCACCGAAAGGGTGGATCTTCAGTGTGCAATTCAGCTGGCTTTACAGGAATGCGCCACAGCAAAGTCAAGCGACGAAGCAAGCCCCAGTCTGCTTAGGCAATAAAAAGCTGGATGTAACTGTTAAAAAAAAAAAAAAAGAAAGAAAAAAGAAAAGAAAATAGATAAGATTCAAATGAGCACATAAAACAAAAAAAGAATAAAAATGCAAATAAATACCATATATCTTCCAAATGTAGGAAAGTTGGAATTGGGAGCTAAATAAGCTAAACTGCACACCTCACCCTTTAGAATATCTTTCAATGGAGAAATGTAAAATATGGTAGAAAACATATTAATTAAATCAGTCATTTTGACTATGGCACACCGTTATCGTTAAGACATAAAATTACCACAGTACTATTCCCATTGGTTATCCTTCAACTGTGATGCTGTTTGTAATCCAAACACCGAAATACACAGTATTAGAATGGGAGAATAGTTTAAGCGCATCTTTCTAGCAATAGATTTTAAGCGGCTCTTCACATTTACAAATGATTTATTTCATCTTCAAATTTACAGTTTGCTCATCCATATGATTTAAGCGTTATCTGGCCAACTTTTAAATTCAAATACTTGCTAATTAGTACCACGGTCAACAGAACACAGGAGTAGTATTATATATACCAGGAAAGTCCCCTGACTGCAATATAACTTGCTTTGGGCAAATAACCTGAGCTTTCATCATCTAAAATGGGGATATAATAGCCCCCAGTTCATAGAAATGTTGTGATGATTAAACATAAAAATCCATCAAAAGCACTTAGTACAGGGCCTGGCACATAGTACCCCTTCAACACACATCACGTGTCACTGCTGTCACTGTTGTTACCAACACTCCAATGCTATACCTGGAATGTCATCAACAGAGATTTTGAGCTCACGTCCTAATGATTAACTCTTTTGAAAAATACAAACATCTTCCCCTCCACCAAAAAAGTCCACATAATTAAGTGAATCCACACTAAGATGTTGGTTCCTCATTATGCTCTCTTCTCCCCCTGGCCAGGAGAACTGGGACAGTGAGGGAGGCAAGGGGTGATTTCTTAAGTTCACAAAGGGATTGGTGTTAGTGCAAAAAAGAAAAGAGGTGAACAAAGAAGGAATGACAACAATTGAAAACAAATAGCTTTAATCACCAAGTTTTGCTCAAGCCATTCTCATCTTGGGTATTAAATGTATGCCTCCACGTGTAGGACAAAGGAGACCTTCCTCAACCAGCATGCTAAGGAAGGGTGTTAAGATCCCCTGATGAGGTGGAGCCTCAGTCTGGCTGAGCCCATCTCCAGCTCCCATATATGGCCACAGCTGGATAACACACTCCTGGACACCCTCCTCACAAGGGAAAGCAGTATTCTCAGACAGATGACTCTATCTTCCTGACCACTCTGAAAAGCCTTTCTGCCCTCCTCAAAGACTCCTGGAAATGTGGATTAAATACTAGGCACTAGCCTCCTGATCTTGCAGACAGTAAGAGGGCTTGTTACAATGCAGTGGAGAGTATGGAATTTAAATCACAGCAGACCTGAGTTTAAACTGTGACTCTCACTAATAAGTACAACCTCATACAAGGTTCCTCAGACCCCCTGAGCCTCAGTCTTCTCATCTGTAAAATGGGAGCAGAGATAAAACACCTATTAAATTGAGTAATAAGGAAAGAATGTCTCAGGCACACAGTAGGCATACAACAAACGTTAATCACAATCTCTGCTTTCCTTGTCATTGCTATCTTGCATATGATGGAAGCTTGATTACCTGATTATAAGGGAATGAAACAGAATTGTCTAATCAAGACTGTGTGTCTTGACAAACTGACAAGACCAGACAGAATTATAAGACCTTATGTCAACTTGCTTTGTTTAAATTTTATTTTTTTTTCAACTTTTCAATTTGGCAATCAGAGCCCAGGAAAGCAATATGGTTCTTTGATTTCTTCCTGAGAAACTCTGCAGCCTTTATTGTCTTTGTATCGCACAACTTTAGCACTTAATTATATCCTACCTTGTAATAATTAGGTGTCCTTATAATCAAGTCTGTTTACTCACTTGTGCAGTTCTGATCCTTTAATCTCTCCTGAATATTAGTTTCTAATGCTATAAAAAGCCACAATTTAACAATTTTATTACTAAATAGAATTGCAAGAATATTTTGAAGAAGATTCACCAATGGGTTGAATCTAAAAATTTCTTTTATAATTAGGAGTAGTACAAAATCATACAAGTAAGCCTCAATAGTAGAAGTGTAGAAAGCTTCTGTGCTTTTCCACTGACTTGCTGTGCAGCCTTGGGATAGTCACTAACCTTCCACTTTGGACCTGTAGATGAGCCTGCACTTGAGTCAGATACTTGTCTCAGCTAGATCACAAAAGTATTTTAAAGTTAAGAATTCTCTATAATAATAAGACTATAATAGGACAGCTGTAAATTTTAGGCAACAAATCTGGTACTTGCTTTGTTATTTTACATCATGTTAATTGTAAATTGAAAAGCCCACTGCTGGAATGTAACATAAAAACAGGTATGGTCAGTATACACAGTATATTCAGTACAGTGTAATGATCAACTTGCTACACTCCGCAGCCTAGGGAAGGAAAACACTGAATAGCCACGTGGTCCAAGACAACTTTTAATCTTCTTTGTTCCTTAGAATCTTGGGTAAAATAGGGATGATAACAGTATCTAACTCATAGGGTTATTATAAAGATTGCATACATAACTCACTTAATGCATACATAACTCAAATAACTAGCTATTATTAGTTTGTTTTTATTAGTAAAATATAATTACATCCAAATGCACTGATTCCTGAAGTATGGAGCTCACCCCCTATTTTGTTATATGTATTATGGATATTTGTCAAATGAATGTATGTCACTCATCAAATATTCAGTCACAAATGATGCATGCTTTAAGGCATATATTTATTGCCAATGTTATTATTTATTGTTTATATAATTATTATATATAATATATAATTATTATTATATATTATTAGGTTTTCATCTACATTAAGATAGATCAAACATATATTGATTGAACTTAAATATGTTATTAAATTATAATAAAACTAAAAACTCAAACTAAATTTTTTTCTGAAATATACATTTCTGTTAGATTTTACACATGGGATTTTATATAACTACGAGACATATTTTCAAATATTCTTTTGAGCATCATCATTAAAAAATTGTATAGTAAATAAAAACAAACAGAGTAAAAGTCATTCAAGAGCACAGCAGCCAGGAGTAACTGCTGCTTACATTTTGGTGGGCATCCTTCTAGATATCTATAAATAAAATCACCTGGAAGAGACAAAATTATGCATAAATAGGACAATGCCAGCCACCTATTTTTATTCCAAACCCTTTCCCATAATAGAAATGCATTTTCTAGATTACTGATGCAGTTAATCTGGGTCCACTTTTGATTCTATCAAATTATTTTAACTTTTCATTTAATGTTTATCAAATATCTGAGAAATTTAAATATCTTATTTAAAAGTATTAAAAATGAACTATTTAAATTAACTAAATATTATTGACATGTGAGGAATAATTTAGGATTGTCTCAATTTGTGTCTTTTAAATGCACTTTTCTATCACTAAACATATAAACCAGAAAAATTAAGCAAATACCAGACTACATATTTTACACAATAGGAAGTGCCACAAAATGAAGTGATATAGACAAACCTATAAAAAGCCAGACAATAGGAATAAAACTTGCAAGATGTTGTATTCAAACTACCAGTTCCCTTAATGGAAATTAAGTTTATAGGCTTAAAAGAAATATTAACAATTTTCCCTTTAGATATAAAGAGAGTGATGTTACAGTGTGAGGAATGGGAGATTAGTAAATGCAGATTAATTGACTTCTTTCTAATGAATAAAAATAAAGATTTCAGAGACATAAAAATATGAATTTCATTCCACAAAGCAGAAAATGAAATGACGAGTTAGAATGAATGACTTTCAGAATACGCAAGCCATTTTGCATTCTACTACTCATGTAACTGTTTAGGAACTGTAGCCTTCTTCTAAAAAAGAATATTCTAGGTCCGAATAAAAGATCTCTCTGTTTCTTAACAAGGCAATTTGACAATGAGGCATTTAGACCAGAAATAAAATGATTTTATAACATAAAAAATTACTAATTGATCTGGATATACAAAAACCAGTCAGCTAGTATCATTTACTTACTTGACTAATATTTAATTGAGTGGTGCCCATATTCCAGAAACTACCTCAAGCCCTAGGTTTATACTGTCCAGTAGAGTAGCCACCCGTGGCCACGGACTATTGAACACTTAGAACGTGGATAGTCTGCAATGACATGTGTAAATGTGAAACACATACATGATGGCACAGATTTAATATAACAAAACAAACTCTCAATCATATTTTTATATTGGGCACACATTGAAAAATACTACTTGATATATTGGGTTAGATTAAATATATTAAGAAAATTAAGTTCACCAGCTTCTTTTTACTACTTTTAATGTGCCTACTAGCAAATTTCAAATAACATGTGTGGCTTGCATTTGATTTCTAATGGACAGCCCTTTTCTAGGTGATAATAATGGTTAATAAGGAAAGCAGGTCTTTGTATTCATGTTTGTGTGCTTGTAGTCATGCACTAATGCCGTGCAAGGACCTGTGTCAGATGCTGAGGAAGGTGCATTAAAGTATAAGGTGCATGCCAACCCCTGAAATTCTGCCATCTAGCAATACACACCAGAAAGACAGGAAAAGGTACATAATCGCAAAGCCATTACATAACGCTAACCTAAAATATAACACTGCTTTATGCAGAGAAATCTCTCTAATAAAGTTATGGTTGTTCAATACATCTCACTTCTTTTATCATGAGGGGAGCATTAGGCCGATCTGCTGTTCGGCACCTGCTGCTGGGGTTGGGGATGTGCTTCTCAGGCTTCAGGAGGGGGACGAGGAGCTCATATTTTATTTGCTTTTAATGGCAAATTTGTACAGTGGATCAGGAGAGCAGCCTCATCACAAATGCTATTTGAAATCCACTGATATCCCCAAGCAAGCTAAGTTGGATCTTAGGAGGGAGCCAGGAGAAAACATTTCAAAACATCCAGAGGTCCCCAGAGCCTCCCTAAGGATCTGAAGGCCCACTGTGGTTGTGACAAAGAGATTACAGAACTGTCAAATATATGGTTGAGATTAATTAGCAGAGTATTATCCCTGGTGGCTCTGACCAACATCACAAAGAATTTATCAGCAGCCAAATAGTTACGACAAGGTATGCTTAGAATAAATTTAAAATAACTTATCTCTATTTTTACAGTATGTTTTATTCCCTCTAAAGCCATTTCAGGCCAAAGAAGTCTTTTCTATACGGAATCTTTGAATTTTCACTCTTTAGGATAACATTTCAATTAATTTAAGTCATTTTATCTCTCACACAGAAATTTCCACAATAATCTGTCAAATTCAGGCATAATTTTGCTCAAAATAAATGGTTTCTATCATAAAGATGCACTAAACCAATCAAAACACAATCATATTTTCAACATTTAAATGCAGGATCTGTGGTCCAAAGCTTATGTTTGAAGGTTTTAATAAAAGGAAAAAAAAAATACAGAAGTTTAAAAAGATACTCCATGTAATGCCAGTTCATTAAGCAATTTTGGAAGGGTCAAATCTTATTTTGCTTAAGGGTTATCTGATGCAGAAATTACTGGAGTTTTATAAAATATGTACTCTGTCCCTGCTCATTTTCTGAATGAATAAATATGAGGCCAATTTTATACAGAATCACTTCAACTTGAACTAATAATAATTGTGTATTACAGTCTAGCATGTTTCAAAGGGATACATATAAAAAAGAAGGCAAAAGAAAACATTAAATCAGTCACTAATTATAATTAATTCATAGACAGTTGAGGTTTATTTACTTTGGCTAAAGTATATAACAGTACTCATATAGAAGTCCAGAGTACAAGCAAAAGAGTATCAGATCATATAAGGACTGTTTTTATTTGCTGAATAGCTTTAGAATACAATAGACTGTTTTGAATATAAAATGGTATAAGCAGAAACCTGTAGATCACATCAGAAACTGTGAATCTCTTACTGATTATTTCCTTTATTTTGAGGAATGTACATGGGTCCTTTTGAGAAATTTTTAGATCATTAAAAAAAAAAATAAAAACTTGCCGAAAAGACATTGCTTGGGATTTCATTTACACTGAAATATTCTGGGGTGTTGGATTTGCACTGAAACATATAAAGAGCTTTGAAAAATTATCATCATCTCTTTTTAATTATGGGGAGATGGAGAACTAACCCATGGAATAAGAACGCTTTTGAAATCATAAAGAGTCTGACCTTTGGGTATGGTAGCCATCTTCTAACTGATACCCCAACCTACTCAGTTGGTTTTGTGATATAGTAATTATCATACTTGACCTCTGTCCATGAACAAACTACTTAATTGTTCATATCAACTATTGCCCATAATACCTTCCAAGGGTTACCTGGTTATTCATCATATTCACTCCCTGCTATAGGGACAGTTGAACCTCTCCCTGCTCACTCATGGGCCTGCATCCTCACCACTCAGGGAGCGTTATTCAAGTGAGCACATAAACAAGTGGTAAAGTGAGCCAACCATCTGAACTTTGTATCAACAGTCATTGTTGGTGAGAGCATGATCCAGAACACCGGACTGCCACAGAATACAAATAGCCACAGCATTCCACCAAAAGCTATATAAAGGAAAAAGCTTGGGGCATTAGGTTTATAAGGAATTTGGTTGCCAAGTGCATGGACATTGACCTGACTAGTGCAGGTCTATGATAAATTTTCACAGTAAAGACAAGGAATTTTTGTGCAGAAAAAAAAAAAAATCAACAGAATCAATACAGCTATCCCATCTGCATACAAAAACTTTCGAAGCACCTTTAAATCTGCTTTATCAGCACTCAGTTTGAAATGATCAATTTATTAACACTCATAATTGATTCATATATTTGCATCAAGAATAACTGCCAGTGGACTTCTATTTACCGTCACATTATCAACCATCACTGTTATTTGTAGTTAGCTGAAAATAATGAAAATGCATTTCTTTAAAAAACAATTCATATTTCTCCCCTTCATTCACACTACTTAGAGGTGTGCACATATACACACGCGTGCACACACGTATTTTCTGCCTCCCACACACATACACATCAACTCAATACAGGTCATTAGAATTGGCAGGGATTTATTCTATGTTCAGTACTTCAGAATAAGAGAGTGGAAAAGGAGGTAGAGAAATGAGGAAATACCATGTGTTTGCAATATTTTGAAAATTAAAGATCCCATATACCAAATGTCATACAGAAATAATTATACTTTCGGATTTCCTAAAAGTACAATCATTAAACAGATGAAGCTGTTAGAATATTAAAATAAAAGCTTGTTCTAAATTTTTAAATACAAGTAATGCTTGTTTTAATCATACTGCTGTCAGATCTAATGGCATCAATAAAAATTAAGGATGCACATTCACAATCAATTTCAGAGGTAAAATACTCATTGTTTCAGGTGCTAGCAGGAGCAATGCCACTCTTGCAAAAGAAGAAATAAAAACAAACTGGTTATTTACCGTGTTAGTCTCACCAACATGAACTGTGTCCTTTAAAATACAATTTTTCCACGAAGTGTAAATATAACCACTCTCTAAAGAAATCAGCATGATTACTGTATTAAAAAGCATCTATTTCCACAAAATCATTATATTAAGTAGCAAACAAATGTCTTTATCCCTTCCGTTACCCTCCCCCTAATTAATTAAAGATTGGCACAGTCTAAGAACTAAATTTATTTTCAATTAAAATAAGAAGTCCGTATGTCATAATTTTTTGTTACTATTTCTAATGTGCCAAACAAAGGTTTGCTATTAGCATTGAACATAGTAATCAAAACAAATCCTTTAATTTTCAATAACTGTAAGGATACTTGAAGACTTGTTCTCCTAGCAAGGTACTACCTCAATGGTTAATCCTATTAAGAACTGAGCCATGCACTGCGACTAAATCCTCTGGGGAATTTGAGGAATCAAAGGCTTACTGCACACTTAGAAGGCAAGGACTTTTGTAAAGGGCTCTATTATATGAGGAACAAAAGAATACCACTTGTGTACTTAAATATCATCTGCTTTTCCTTCCAAAATACTCCATTTTTAAGTAAAGATATGTGATTTAAATGTATTTAGAGTTTAGCTTTTGGCACCACTCTCGTTTCTGAGTAGAAGTGCCATCTGCGGGCCCCATGGCTCACGCATAATGATATGCTTACAAGCTGCTTCCCTTTTCTGCACAATGTACCCTTTTCACTTTAACATACATTTCCCATAAATTTTTGAATAACAAATTGGGCTGTGAAGTTTGTTGAAACGGGGCAAGGGAAATGCCTGTAGGCTAGAAAGCGGCGATTTTACTAAAGAAATTGGTGCAATGGAAAATAGCTACTCCACCTGCCCCTACCCCAAACACCTATCTTGAGCTGTGATCCTTTAAAATTGCAAATTAAAAACTTCTCCCCTCCATATATTAGGTCTGTACATTAACTTGGGCAAAGAGCCCACATGCTTGCCATCCATTACACCTGCTGGGTGACAAACAGATGAGAGTCATCATGCAGACTCCCAACGTTTGATCTCCTGATATTGCCAGATGTCCCCCATTTACATTCAAACATAACCACAGTCATTAATGCAACTAGCCCGGCTGGCATTTAATAGGGGGAAAAAGTGGAATTCTAATCTAAGATCCTAACTATCCAAAGCTTTCAGGATGTGAGCGTATCTACTATTAAATATGCTTCAACGTATCTAACCTTCTGGCTACTAAGAGAACTGATTTCATTGTAGGACTGAAAGCTGGTACAGATGGGCAGATTTTGCTCGTATTTCAAGAGAAGACCTGCATTCTGCACTTTTAACTTAAACAACAAAATTTACATTCATATTATCTGCTATACTCTTAAATACAGTAAGAACAATCTTGCTTGTTGGTTACAATTCAAATACACCACTTAGTAAAAATTAGTAAATGGACAACAAAAGTCAAAGAAGCCATGGGAAGAGTAAATCTTAATTTCTTCCTTGCCTCATAAAACTGCTTACTGATGAGGGTCAACTGGAGAACTTAAAGCAAAAGATCATCTGCACAGGTGTCACTCCACAGCCCCTGAATGAGACTCCAAGGGTATGACCCAGGAATTTGAAAACATCCTTGCTAACTCTCTTGAAATCGATCCTAGACCTTGAGCATATCCTGGCAGCATATTCAGGAACTATTCATGAGAACATGACTTAACAGCTTGACTTTCTGAGACTTTCTTTTCCATTCTTTGTTTTACACAGAAAATATTTATAGTGTGTCTACCCTGTGCCTGGCACTGGGCATTTGGTATACACAGAATCCCTAAGACACCAGGATTTATCTCCGCAGAGTCAATACATGGCTCTAGGTACAGACAGAAGGCTGCCTAATATTATGAGGGCAGAGAGATTCTTATACACAAACTAAAAGGAATGAAAAAACCCGGAGATACTTTCCAGAATTTTACAAAGTGTCTACCAACTGGACACTTCAAGAAGATCTGGGAAGGAAGAAACCACTAGGCCTCCTACAAAAGGTAGGGACTCTGACTTGTTTAGGGGAAGAAGATTGAATTTAAGCATTAAGGAGGAAGCTGGGAAGACTGTAGCTTCTTTCTGCATTCCTTCCTTTATTTGCACTAGAATCAGTTTAGACCTTCTCCCTTCTTCTAGCTTCCTCCCTCTCTGTAATGAAAATATTCTCTTCAGTGAGGATGTCGTTGAGCCACTGTCCTGGACCCCCGTCACTCTCTCCCTCTCCCTGTTCCATCTTCCTTGTCTCCCTTACTGCTGTGTAAAATTATTGTGTTCATTTGTGTATCTGTCTCTTATCTGTCTCCCTATATCAGAGCAGAGGCCTTGCCTATCATTCACCTGTTCCCAGGACCTAGAAACACACCTGGCATGAAGTGGGTATCCAAATATGTGTTGAATCAATAAATTAATGAACAAAAAAATAGTTACACTTAAAATTTCTTGATCCCTTCTATCACCATGCATGGATTTTTTTTTTTAATGTATCTTCTTGGATTTATAGTATTAGTGATTTTTTTCATTGGAAACCCAATCCGATTCTCTTCTAAGATTATTTTGGCCTATCTGCTATCTAGCTTTATTCATTGAGGATGTTTACACTTGGACTCAGTTCAGAAGCAATCCATTTTTATTCAAGCCCAATATATCTTCTGTCCATCTCTCCTATAATTTATAAAATATCCTATTGCCCCTCAGCAGGGACAGAATTCCAAACCTTACTCAAATCTTACACCACCTACTAAGGAAGAACAACAACAACAAAAATCCCCTCAAAGGAAAAGTACTTGAGGCATTTCTGTTTCAAGGTCAAGGCAACAGAGGAAAAACTTGGGCTATCAACTCAGAATAAGAGGAATTAAACAATGAGATCACTGATTTAAGGCTTTTGATAACAATGGCAAAATATTAAATTGGGCTTAAAATTACTAAGTACTATCAGGCCACTTTTACTTGAGTTTTTTTCTTCTGCTGCTCAGCACATCCCTGCAATTTCACGGCACCTACTAATAGAAAGTGAGCTCAGATTCTATTGACAGTTTCATGACAAGTCATACTTCACCTTCCATTGTCCAGTCTTCTTAGCTGTTCATTATCTTGACTGCTGTGCCTACAAGATAATGATACACTCTGCTTCTACCCCTGACTGGAACACATTTTTGCTCCAGGGTTCCTTTTAATTGAAACACACTGTCGGTATTACTGTTTTTGGTGCAAAAGTAAACACATTTAACACAAGAATTCAGTTTGTATTTGTTTCACCAATAGGAAGTGTGTAAAAAGTCACCTGCCTCTAGAAAAGTGACTGGATGATTCTTTTGAGACATTAATATTTTTACTCTTTTCTTTTACTTTCATTACCATTTGTCACTTCTGGGGATGTGATAATCAATTATCTCTGAGAAAAAATATTATGACCATCCTTACCATTTCTCTGTGTGTCCCAGACCCACTCAGGAAGTACTGAGTAATGTTTCATCAACTCTTAAGCATAAAATTGACTGAAAATGCTTTAACACTTAAAAAAAGGGGTGTAATAAATTGTGCCTGTTAAATTATCTGTGTCCATTGTAAATCCCATTAAGTAGCCACTGATTGACTAGAACAGAACTGCCCAACTTCGGGATTAGCAGCAGCTGAGCATGGCTGAGATGCTGCTCCTGTCTAGCAGAGGTTCTCAGAATTTGAACTCTTTCAAGAAAACAAGTGAATTCTTTCTACCAGCAAATATATTTCAAAAAAATAACTACAAGTTATTTATAAAAGAGGATTAGGTTTTATTTTCTCGCTGTCTGGCATAAAGGAAAAAAAAAGGGTGATGTGCTAACCATGTAAGAACCATGACATGTTAAAACACTGTGCGTGTCTTCGTTTTATTCCATTCAATTGACACAATCATATCTATGAGGTTAGAATTCCCACCATTCCTATTTTAAGATGAAAACATCTAGGCACAGAATTATTGAACATCATGTCCAAGGCCATACATTGAATCTGGATCTGATACCAAACCCCAGGTTCTTAGCCACCACTGTTCTGTGATGCTTATTCTCTGAGTGCTTTGTTTTGTTTTTTTTAAGATTTTATTTATTTATTTGACAGAGAGAGAGAGACACAGTGAGAGAGGGAACACAAGCAGTGGGAGTGGGAGAGGGAGAAGCAGGCTTCCCGTGGAGCAGGGAGCCCTATGCAGGGCTCCATCCCAGGACCTCGGGATCATGACCTGAGCTGAAGGCAGACCCTTAATGACTGAGACACCCAGGAGCCCCATCTGATTTCTTTTTAGTTAAAATAGAAAAGCACTCTAATGAAGTCACCTAACGACTGTCATGTATTCTTATAGTAAAAATTACATGGATTTAAGTTTTGAAAATATAAAATGGACTCACAAATTACCCAAAATTCAGGTTGACCTAAGATATATTTGTTAGTATTCCTTCCATTTATAAATTGTCACATTACTTGTCTTTATCACTAGCCAACACACTGCGTGTTTTTTGTTTTCTGGGGGTTTTTTTGGCACTACATATTTGGGAAAGAGGAGAAGAAAGAGCATTTACTCTCTCTTCCAGGAGATTAGCACAATATGTGTGTATAGCAGGGGAGGGGCTAGGTGTATACGAGGACATGGGAAGGGATTATTTACCACCCTTAGAAGTAAAATGGTTCTCAAATGTTAAAATGCAAATGAATCTGCTGGGAAAATTTTAAAATATTACATCACTAGGCTTTCCCTAAGAGATTTTGATTCAATAACTGTGGGGTAAGGTCCAGAAACTGAATTTTTAACAAGCAGCAACAGGTGATTCTACTACAGACAGTTCGTACCTGTGTTGTCCAATATGGTAGCCATTAAGCTTCTAAAATGCAGCTAGTCCAAAATGACATGTATTGAATGTAAAAAAACACATACTGAATTTCAAAGACTCAGTATGAAAACTGGGATATGAAATATCTTATTAATAATTTATTTTGATTATGTGTTAAAATTATAATGTTTTAGATATATTAACTTTAATAAAACATATTACTAAAATTAATCTCCTGTATTTCTTTTTATTTTTTTTTAGTGTGGGTACTATACAATTTTAAATTATCTGTGTAGCTTATATTGATATTTCTATTGGACATTATATTTCTATGTGGACTTATTTTTCTTTTGAGCAACATTGTTTGATACTTTCATTCCCAGGCAAAGGTAGTAAAAGAATTCTAAATTAAGACCAGGACCAAGTAACATATAACAACAATTTTAGTATGTAAGATTTCTTTGAATATTTTTAGAAATTTGACAAAGATATATGCATCAACTAAACTGCCACATTAATAAATTTCTACATCAACTTTAATATTTTAGTGAAGCAAATGAACAAAGCATTAACTATCCTTAACCAGCATTCAATGATTATCAAATCCCATGTGTGGTTGGTGTTTGCTTTAATTTCCTTGAAGCAGAATATATGTATGTTTGTATATTTGTATTATGGACACTGTTTATACAGCCCACAAAGTATGACTTTTCATTTTGTGCCTCATTCACAGAATAATAGAAACATTTGTCAAGAAAAGTGTTAAGTATAATCCAGTATTATTTTAACTGGCAATAACTATATAATGAGATAAATAGATTTGTATGGGTGGGTGGAACATAATCACCCTTGCTAATATTCTCTCTATGACCAAGGTATTATGAATTCTAAAGAGCTGACATAAATTAAAGTTTCTGAAATCAACATGTTATGAATGACTACCTATATTCCTAAATTATCCATTATTATTCTACTAAAGTGAGGTCCATACATTTATTTCATAGAATTTTATATGGTTTAATGATGATAAGCAAATTTCAATCTTGACTTTCCCGACTTTTATGCTATATACTCATATTCTGATGATGGATTATATTACAGGCCCCCAAACATTCTCAGTTCACAGTCCCCTTAGTGTCTTGGTGATGTTTTCATGGTGCCCCTAGGGCAAGAGAATTACATAACAGTTCCAGTTATTCAGTAGTTAGGCCCAAACAACTTAATAGTAGTAGTTTAGGTGGATGTTTCTAGCTTTCTTTTAAATGTTTAAGATAGCTCATAGATTCCAAGTGAGTTTGCTGAGGTTCACAGTTACTCCAGCCCAGTTTGAAAACTGTATGACTGTATAGTTTTAAATGGTCTAGAAAGTAAAAGGCAAAATTTTAAACCTTCTAAAGGAAAGAATACACCTAATACTAATAGCTATTTAAAGCTTTGTTTCTTTTAACACATTTTAATTATTAGAGTTTATAAAAGTCATCATATATTGCACCACTGGATAAGTGACATTTAGCATAGACGGTATCAATCAGTTGACCAATCAACAGGTATATATAGAATATTTATTATATATTCAAGTCAGTACTCTCAAATATCTTATATCCTATAATTCATCTATAGATATATCTTAATGTCATGGCTCTCTCAAATAGGGGTCTCAAATGATTAGTGTCCTCTAATTTTTTTCTATTTATTTTATTTATTGTTATTATTATTCATTAACATATGATTAAAATTTCTTGTGATGGTTAAGGCATTTTATGAAATTCTGAAAATACAGTATTTTCAACAAAATGTTGCTCTCATATTAAGAGCACAGATAGAGGTCATTACTCAAATAATGATAGCCTCAACAAAAATTAAAAACTGACTCAACTTCCAGTTTCTTTTCTGGTATATAATTTCTTTAGTAACCACTCTGTTCTGACAACAAGTAAAAACTGAACAAACTGAAAAATCACATCTCTTCTTAGATATATCAGAGAAATAAGGTCAAAGGCAAACCACTGCCCTCAAATATTGGAAAAACAGAGAAGTGGATACAGAGAATCACAACTTACCAGAGCAGAAACCCACAATTAGAAATCTCTATGGGAACCAGGGCCAGGATAAGAAGAGATAACTGAAATTAACAAATTGCTGGAGACAGTGTGGACAAGGCTAACAGTTGAAAACTCCAGGGCCACTCAGTCATAAAGAGTCTCACACACCTTTGTGAGTTTTACCTCTAGGAGCTCTATCAGGTTCTCTCAGTGAATACAGGAGAAAAATTCCCTAGTGCTTCTAGCAAAGGAGAATTAAGGGAACCATTTTGAAATATTCCAGAGCATTCTATAATTTTTAACAGGGCCTGATCTCAGGAGAAAGTATTTTACCAGAGCTTAACCTGACAGGTATTTATCAGAACCTAATTTATCTGTAGGAAGGGAAAAACCAATTCCAGTTCCCTCCAGCCTTCCACTGGGGGAAGAGAAATACCCAACTCCAGCCTTCACAGGCTTCCACATGAGAGAAGGGCAATACATACCTCAAGCACCCTCTAGCCATCCTGTTCCACCAAGATGGGAAAACTGAGAAGCACTGACGAAGTTCAGAGCCCAAGTTTACTGAGACCTAATCATAGGACTACAGAACACTCTCCCTCCTCTTAAATCTTACCACTACACTATTAAGATCTATTTACCACTATCCCTTTTACCTAGCACATCATGTCTGCCTTTCAACAACAACAAAAAATTATAAAGCATACTGAAAGGTAAGAAGCATACTTTCAAGAGATTGAACAGGTATCAGAACCAAAGTCAGATATGGCAAGAATGTTAGAATTATTAAACCATGTTTTTAAAAAATATATATATATGATTAATATGCTAGAAGTTTTAATGGAAAACATAGACAATATGCAAGAATAGATGAGTAATGCACGCAAAAAGGTGGACATCCTAAGAAAGAACTGAAAAGAAATGTTAGAAATAAAAAACGCTAACATAAATGAAGAATGCCATCGACTGGCTCATTACTACACTGGACACAAGTGAAGAAAGAATTTTTAAACTTGAGGATATGACAACTGAAACTTCCAAAATTAAAAAGCAAAGAGAAAAAAAAGACTAGAAAAAATAATGAACAGAATATCTAAGAATTGTGGGACAATTAAAAAGGCATAACATATGTGTAATGGGAATAAAAGGCAAATAGAGAGAAAAGAACAAAAGCAGTACTGGAAGCAACAATAATTAAGAACTTCCCCAAATTAATGGCACACACCAAACCACAGATCCAAGAAACTCAGAATATACCAGACAGAATAAATGCCCAACAAACTACACTTAAGCATATAATGCTCAAACTTCAGAAAATCAAAGATAAAGAAAAAATCTTGAAAGAAGCTAGAGGGAAGGAAAAAAAAAACTTTACCTACAGAGAGCAAAATAAGAATTTCATCCAACTTCTCCACAGAAACCATGTAAGCATGAATTGGAGTGAAAAACTTGATGTTTTACGAGGGAAAAAAATAATATAGAATTCCATACTCTGCAAAATTATCCTTCAGAAATGAAGGAGAACTAAAGACTTTATCAAATAAAAATTGAGAGAATCTGTTACCAGTAGATCTGCTTTGTAAGAAATGATAAACAAAAGAAAGAAATGTTTCATAGAGAAACAAAAGTATATAGGTTAGAAACTTGGATCTACATAAAAAGCATTAAAGAATTAATAAATGAAAATAAAATAAAAAATTTATTGTCATTCTAAATTGATCTAAAAAATAACAGTTTGTTCAAAATAATAATAGCAAAAATGTATTTGATTATATATGCTTTTATATATATGTATATATACACATATATATGTATTTTGGTCCTTATATAAGTTTATGTATAAGTAAATGAATGACAGAAATGATACAAGAACTGGAGGAAAGAATTAGAAATATATATATACATATATATATATTTTAAGGTACAGTACTCATGAAGGGACGCAGTGTTAATTGAAAATGGACTTGGATATGGTAAATGTATATTGCAAACTCTAGGCAACGATTCACTAAAAAAAACAAAAGTGTAAAAAAAAAGCACAATTAATATGCTAAGAAAGGAAAGAAAATGAAATCATGTAAATGTTCAATTAAAACCACAAAATGCAGAAAAATGTGGAAGACAAAGAAATAAAGAAGAACAAAAAACAGAATATATATTAATCTGTATTAATCATTACCTTAAAAGTAAATGGTCTAAATACATAAACTGACAGAAATGGCCAGAGTGAATTAAAAAATAAGACCCAACTATATAGTCTTTACAATATATATATATATAATGTAAATATGTGGGAAGATACACCATGCTAACATGCTAATCATAACAAAGTGGCAGTAGTAATATTAATTTCAGACAGAGGAAGAGAAGAAACTTCAGAACAAGAAGTTAAAGGGATAAAGAGGGGCATTACATAATAATAAAGGGATTAATACATTCCTTCATGTGTAGTGCATAACAACAGAGCATCAAAATACATGACAAAAACTGGTTAGAGTTGCAAGAAGAAATAGATTAATCCACTATTATAGCTGGAAATTCAACATCCTTCTAACAGAAATGGATAGATCCAGCAGGGAGAAGATCAGTAAGGATATAGTTCAACTCAACAGCACTATCAATCAACTAGTGAAAATGGACATCTATAGACTACTTCATTCACTAAGAGCAGATTACACCTTGTTCTCAAGCTCACATGGAACATTCACAAAGATAGACCACATTCTGAGTCACATCCTCACAAATTTAAAAGAACAGAAAACATACAATGTCTTCTCTCATACCATAATAGAATTAAACTTGAAATCAGTAACAGAAAGATCTGGATAATCCTAAAATACATGGAGATTAAATAAGATAATTATAAATAACACATGGGTCAAAGAAAAAAATCTCAAGAGAAATTGAAAAATAAGGTTGGCCTTTGAACAACACAGGGGTTAGTGGCACTGACTCCTCAAACAGTTGAAGATCTGCATACAACTCTTGACTACCCCAAAACTTAACTACTAATAGCCAACTGTTGGCTGGAAGCATAAGATAACATAACATAAACAGTTGATTAATACATATTTTCTATATCTATTATATACTATATTCTTACAATAAAGTAAGCTAGAGAAAAGAAAATGTTATTAAGAAAATCATAAGAAAAAAATACATTTGCAGTACTGTACTGTATTTGTCAAAAAAAATCCACATATAATTGGACCCATGCAGTTCAAACCCATGTTGTTCAAAGGTCACCTTGATTTTGAATGAAATGAAAATGAAAATTCAGCAAAAACAATGTTTACAGAAAATTTTAACAATGAATGCATATATTAGAAAAGAAGAAAGATCTAAAATCAATAATCTAAGCTTCTACCTTAGGAAACTATAAAAAGAAGGGCAAATAAATTTCTAAATAAGCAGAAAAAAATTACAATTAGGGCTGAAATCGATGATATTGAAAACAGGAAATCAGTAGAGAAAATTGACTAAACAAAAAGGTTGTTTTTGAAAAAATCAATACCAGTAAGCCTCTAGCCAGGCTAACTTAGAAAATGAGAGAAGACCCAAATTACTAATATTAGAATGAAAGAGGGGACATCACTACAGATCTCATGGAGATTAAAAAGATAATAAAGCAATATTATAAACAACACTATGTCCCAAATTTGATAACCTATATGAAATGGACCAATCCCTTGATAGACACAATCTGCCAAAACCTGGACACACACAAAAAATACACAATCTGAATAGATCTATCTCTATTAAAGAAATTGAATCCATAATTAACAACCTTCCAAAACAGAAAACTCTACGCCTTAATAAATTCACTGGTGAATTCTACAAAACATTTATGGAAGAAATTATACTAATTCTCTACAATCTTTTCCAGAAAATATAAGCAGAGAAAATACTTTATAACTTATTCTATGAGGCCACCATTACCCTAATACCAATATCAGAAAACACATTACAAGAAAAGTACAGTCCAATATTGCTCATGAGCACAGATGCAAAAAGTTCAACAAAATACTAGTAAAATGAATCCACAATATATAAAAAGAATTCATTGTATACCACAATTAAATGGGATTCATCCAGGTATGCAAGGATGGTTCAATCCTCAAAAATCAATTAGTGTAATCTATTATATCGACAGGTTAAAGAAGAAAAATCACACAATCATATCAATAAATGCAGAAAAAATATTTGACAAAACCCAACACTCATTCATAATAAAAACTCTCAGGAAACTAGGAACAAAAGAAAATTTTTTCTACTTGATAAAGAATATCTACAAAAACTCTACAACTAGCATCATACTACTTGAAACTTGAAGCATTCCCACTAAGATTAGGAACAAAGCAAGGATGTCCCTCCTCATCACTGCTTTTCAACATCATACTAGAAGTCTTAGATAATGCAATAAGAGAAGAATAAGAAGTTATACAGATTGGAAAGGAAGAAATAAAACTTTGTTCACAGATGACATGATGATCTATGGAGAAAACCCAAATGAATCAACAAGAACAAAAAAAATAACCCTCCTAGAACTAATAAGCGATTATAGCTAGATTGCAGAACATAAGATTAATATACAAAAGTCCATCATTTTGCCATATACCATCAAATAACAACTGATATTTACAATTAACAACACAATACCATTCACATGAGTGTCCCCTCCAAAAAGTAAAATCATTAGGTATAAATCTAACAAAATACATACAAGGGCTATATGAGAAAAATTACAGAGTTCCGATTAAAAGATACCACATAAGAATTAATTGAATGGGGAGATATCCCATGTTCATGAGTAGGAAGACTCAATATTGTCAAGATGTCAGTTCTTCCCAACTTGTTCTACAGAATCAATGGAATTCCAGTCAAAATCTTCTCATTAATTACAGTAATCAAGACAGTGTGGCATTGGTGAAAGAATAGATAATCAGATCAATGGAACAGAATAGAAAATCGAGAAATAGACTCATATAAATGTAGCTAATTACTCTTTAACAAGGGAGCTAAGGCAATACAACAGAACAAAGACAGCCTCCTCAACAAATGGTACTGGAACAACTGGACCTCACATGGAAAAAAATAACCTAGACACAGACCTTACTCCCTTCAAAAATTAACTCAAGGGGTGCCTGGGTGGCTCAGTTGTTAAGCGACTGCCTTCGGCTCAGGTCATGATCCTGGAGTCCCGGGATCGAGTCCCGCATCAGGCTTCCTGCTCAGCAGGGAGTCTGCTTCTCCCTCTGACCCTCCTCCCTCTCATGCTCTCTCTATCTCATTCTCTCTCTCAAATAAATAAATAAAATCTTAAAAAAAAATAAAATAAAAATGTAGTGCTCTAATACATGGCTCAAGCAATAAGGTATCGAGTCCTGCATCGGGCTCCTTGCTCAGCGAGGAGTCTGCTTCTCCCTCTGACCCTCCCTCCCTCATGCTCTCTCTCTCTCATTCTCTCTCTCTCAAATAAATAAAATCTTTAAAAAAAATTAACTCAAAATCATCATTGAACTAATGATAAAACACAGAACTATAAAACTCCTAGGCATAGTGCAAACCTAGATGAACTTGGGTATGACTATGACTTTTCAGATACAACACTAAAGGCATGATCCATGAAAGAAGTAATAAGCAGGACCTTATTAAAATTAAAGACTTATACTTTATGAAAGGCAGTGTCAAGAGAATAATTCACTGCCAAAACTTGGAAGCAACTAGGATGTCCTTTGTAGGTAAATGGATAAATGGTGGTTCATTCAGACAATGGAATATTATTCAGCAGTAAAAAGAAATAAGGTATCAAGCCATGGAAAAACATAGAGGAAAGTTAAATGCATATTACTAAATGAAAGAAACCAATCTGAAAAAACTTCACACTACGTTCCAGAAAAGGCCAAACTATGAAGATAGTAAAAAGATTAGTAATTGTCAGGGGTTAGTGGGGAAAGAGGGATGAAAAGGCAGAGTACAGAGGATTTTTAGGGCAGTGAAACTATTCTGCATGGTACTATAATGGTGGATACAGGTTATTATACATTTGTCAAGACCCATAGAATGTCAAACACTAAGAGTGAACTCTAATGTAAACTACAGACTTTGTGTGGTAATAGGTCAATCTAGGTTCATGGAATTTTAACAAGTGCACTCCTCTGATGTGGGAACTTGATAGCAAAGGGACACTATACATGTGTGGGGACAGGGAGTTTATGGCAACTCTCTGTACTTTACACTCAATTTTGTTGTGAAACTGAAATTGCTCTTAAAAATAAAGTTAGCTAACTAAAACAAATAAACAAAAAAACTCAGCTCTGACTCTCAAAATAAAGTGCTACACTTGGGAAACTTGGGAATACCAAAGTTACTCAGGCAACCCTACAAAATGATGAGGTGGTTAACATAAAAGATAAATACCCTGTTGTTTAAAATGGATGGAAAAATTGATATTTCCAACCAAGTAAGAATTCCTAATGGTGGAAGAGTTCATGGATAGACATGGGTGGTAGTTTACAGCTGATATTTTTGAGGTTATAACCAGTTTAAATTGGGACATTAAATAAAATGTATTTGGAGGAAAAGAGGTGTGACCCCTCAGTCACTTCTAACACATACAAACATCCCCTCCAAAAGTGAATCCATTCATTGCACAAACATTGAGTAAGTGGCTACTATGTACAAGACATTGTACAAGAGCTTCAGGGAATGAATGAGATGTAGAACCTTCTGACAAGGATCGTGGAAGCTAATAGGGAAATGTCACGTGTAGAAGAAAAAAAACACATTTTGTAAGTCTAAATGTAAAGGAAAATAAAGTATATAGTAAAGGAAGCCAATGCTGAAGAAAAACTTCTGTCTGGGAAAGAGGTAGCATATGGACTGAGTCTTGAAAGATGAAAAAATCACCAGGTGGAAATGGGAAGAAAGGGAGAATTCTACCAGAGGGAACAGCATGAAGTAAAGGGAGTGAGAAAGGGGTCCTGTTCGAAGGACTAGAGTTTGGCTGGGATGTGAAGTATGCAAATGAAAGTAGGTAGAAGCCAGACTGTAGAATTGTAAATGGCAGTTTAGACTAGAGTCAATCAACACTGAGGAAGGAGGTTTGGAACAATTTTAAGCAGAGGAGGGTAACATGATTCTCAATGAGCTTTAAAAAGATCTAATCAACAGGACTTTAATGAGATAAGAGAAGAGGGAAGGGGGTGATAAAAACTATCACCGAGAGTGCCCAGGAGAATTAATAATGCTTACTTAGAAAAAAAGTCAGAAAACTCACGTCTGGACTTAAAATGTAAAAGCTACATACATAGTACCATTAACGTAGCTGCAATTCTAAGAGGAATGAATATTTCAAAGCCTGATAATCCAGTAACCTAGTACAGTATATCACCTTAAGTGAATTAACGAAAGTTTATTTTCTGTAACAGAAATGAACTATAATTTAACTAATTCATCATTTTATAAAGTGTATTTTAAATGCAGCATATTTGGTGTATCATACACTACAATGCTCTTTCAAAGGAACTTTTTAAAATAAAGCACCACCAACTGTTCTTTATGTGGAACACTGTTAAATTCCAGCTCTGCTTTGAGCATAATTAAGTACCCATAACACCATAAAACTTTTATTAAATTACGGTGTTGGGAATGAAATGTAAATTTATCTTCCAATATGATGTTGGCATTTCAACCTTTTTTTTTTCAGCCTGAATATCATTAATAGTAAAAGTTCAGGGAGTAAGTAAAACTGAAGTATTGGGTGGAATTCAAGGTATCACATAATCATAAATGTTAGTGTAATTCTATTCTATCCATCTCTCCTCCTCTACCTATTTTCTAAATAACCATCATTGATATAGTTGATGATTATAAAAGAAACAGTTAAGACGGGGTTAAAATGCAAAGCATCATCTATAAATGAGTTTTATATTTTGTCATAATATATGGAGGACATAAGTGGCTGTATCCGTCAATTGTTCATGCTACAAATTATTAAAAAATATACATATTACAAACAGAAGATATCCATTCAAGCTCAAAAGCACAAAGGAAATGCTGCAAGGAAGATAAAGATGTCTCCTAGCACACAGAGAGAATAGAGAAATCTATTTGTGCTTCAAATGAATTGAAAAAATAAAAATATATGATCTTTTATTTGCAATACAGAAGGCACACGGGCAAAAATCCTGGAATTCTGCTACTCGCAAGGCATAATTGACTACTTTGAATTAAAAAAATGTTTTGAGAATGTCCTACCTGAAAAGAGAAATCTCTCCCTGTTAGGAAAGGGAAAACTGGTTTCATTTCATAAAATCCACGTTGCCCCAATATAAAAAGCTGCCAATGTAAATATGTTCAGGGACAATATCTGTCTAGAATATGTCATGAGCAAGCAGAAGTTTTTCTCACCTTATCTGGGTCCCCTAGAGATCTGACCCAAAGAGAATGTGGATCGAGTTTTCCATTTTGTTTCACATCAGGGTCTCCTGAGAAGCAAAGACCTGGAAAACCATAGCCACAATATCCAAGGCATGATTCAAGTTGATGTCCTAGTAAAGGAAATATATACTCCCAAGCCTTTTTATTTTTTTCCAACCCACCATTCACTCCAAATGATAAAATCACAGACTCAAGGAAAATCACACCTTAAAAAAAATTGTTTGTGTTGGCTGTTGTCTTAGAGAAGTCGAGTTTTCCTGGAAAGTTAACATTCCTTGTCAGAGAGAAAATAAAAATAAATGTGGCACAGGAAAAGATGACATTTGAATCCAAACAAAAGTTTGCCTTTTGCTTTTTTATTTTTTTTTCTTTTCTCCTGATCATACACTGATGTGCTAAGGAAAACATTCCCAATATAGCTTCCCATAAGCCCTTCGGAGTGGTTCACATATATAGTCTTTCCTAGGGAGGTTCACTTGCAAACCCTTGTCAAAAAAGGAACAAATATGTCATGTGAAAACTGTGCATTGGTTAGAGGAAATGGATCAACACAGAGGCCACAGGGGGAAAAGTGTCAGTGGCTTATTTATTGAATGATTCAATGTTTTAGACAAGGAAAGATTGAAGTATGTCTCATGAGCTGAAACCACCTTCAGGCTGACAAACTTCCACCTACAGAACTTAAAAACATTACTATATGATATATTACATTCAGAGTCCAATTATAAGTGTCTTTGCTAAACCCTGGTCAATTAATGCTTCGACTGGTTATTCCAGTGGCATCAGTCTACCTCCCTTGCATTTACACTGCACCTGGACAAATGTATAATATTCACTAATGGCAGTGACACTAAACATTTCAGCATAAAGAACTATGTGGACAGAATATAAGAGGAGCTTCCAATATTCTTGTGCTAAATTCTGAGCAGCATCCCCTCTCCACTGGATTCCTGCACTGACCTCAATAATATGTTTCCCAAGTGGCAGTATTGCCTTATTCTCATCCATTGTCCACATTGTCCACTCTCCTTCTGCTTAAATTCTTTAATGATTCTTCAATGAGCATGGATGAAATCAAAACCCCTTATCATAAGGTCGCTCAAGGTATGGTGCCTATCTTCTGGAATCTTCTCTCTACCAGCTCACACCCTCAAACTCCATGTCCCAGATATGGAGGCTTCAAATTTCCCATGTCATTTCACCTTTGTCTCTGAGTGTTTGTAGCATGCTATTCCCTCAGCCTGAATACTCTCCTCCTCCATCACAACCCCAACTTGGCTCTCGTGACCTGATAATTTTAATTCATTCTCATCTCATCCTATGCTTGCTATTATTTTTATACCATAAACTGAAATAATTTGTCAATTTTCTCTTTCATTATGAAGACTAATAGTTGCTAAAAACCACCTAGCATAGTATTTGGCACACGGAGAGACTGACAAAAATACTTTGAATGAATAAATGGCTGAAAAACAAGTCATCTAGCTCCTTGGTTAAAGTCAAATTGTTACAAAAACATTCAGTATGTTGAAATCTGAACTTGTGAAGACATGACAAAATTAGGGGTAATTATCATATGTCCTCAGGTTTAATAAGCATTCAATAAATGCTAGTAGCCACCATTATCATTTATATTACAAAAGCATTTATGTTCTAGAAAGTTCTTCACAACTCTTATTTACTTTCTACTGCAAATTCATATAGATTATCACTTAAAACTTGTTAAAATAGGGGAGCCTGGATGGTTCAGTCAGTTAAGTGTACAACTCTTGATTTCAACTCAGGTCATGATCTCAGGATTGTGAGATCGAGCCCCATGTAGGGCTCCGCGCTGGGCATGGAGCCTGCTTAATATTCTCTTTCCTTTTCCCCCTGCCCTTCCCACCTTCCCCCTCTCTAAAAAACAAAACAAAACTTGTTAAAATAAATGTAGTTTGATGTATGTACATTTCTTGCAAAAGCAGCTTTATTTAAATGAAGGAAATTCGTAAGGACAAGAGAACTCTCAGTTAACAAATCATATGGTTACATAGGATTGTAACAAAAAATATCATTAAAAGACTCACCTATAACTCTATGTAGAGAACAGGAAATTTGAGGACGAAAGGCAATGATTAAAACTCCCAAATGCTCCACAAATAACTTAAACCTAGTGGTGTACATACATGTGGTTTGCATGTCATTTTAATAAAAGTGCCTAGAGGGCAATGATTTGCCATATTTTTCTGGATCTGTGTAGCAAGCACTGCACATGTGTGGGTATTACTTGTGGGTAAGCACTATTTACTCTACAAATAAATTACTATGTAGCTTACATTGTTAGGGTCGCATGATGGCCCTATAGCTTAAAAGACTGAAATAACCATGCATTTATCTTGTCACTACAGGTACTTACAGTGTAATTACAAGGTCAACAGTTACTATGTAATTACGTAGTTTCAACATTGTGGTTCTTAAAAAACAAAACAAAAAAACTACACTGTTCTCCCAGTACCTGCTGAGAACCCCTATCTCTGCTCCACCATCCTCACTTGTAAATTTTAAATAGCCACAAATAACAGTTTTAAAGGAAAATAAATCCAAGCATCTTCATTGGAATAATAGCTGTCTTAGAATTACTATATAATGGTAGCACTAAGAACTCAGATATCTTCTTGTCCAATGCACTCATTTTCTCAGAAGGATTTTTTTTTTTTAACTTCTTACAATTTCTTATCCTAATTTAGGAAGCAATTCAAGATAAAAAGTACCACAAATAGGAATTTTTGTTTAGCAGCCACAATTTTATAATGGTTGCTTACGTATACATAGTAACGAGGTGTGGTACACTTTCAAAAGGGTCAATTTCCTGGTTTAAATTTAAAAGAAAATAGTACTCAATCTTAACTTACAATATATCTCTCCTAAAATTTCATTCTTCTGCAGTTCAGATCCTAAGTTCATTTCTGTGGTCTGATTAATATTGGTATCAGATTTGTGTATGATTTTGTGGTTGGTCCTGTGTATGTATGGTGTGACTTTTCCAATGTATGGTGATTCGGAAGTCATGAATTTCATCAATGCTTAGAAAACCCTTCAAATTCTTTCCCCCCTCTATTCATAAAAGCAGAAGGACACTGCTTTGATAGTCAATATTTGAACAACTCATTCCAAATTTATTATAGGTTACTATCATACAGAGAATAATAAAGAATTTTTTTAATTACTTTAGCTCATAAGAATGGGCTGATAGATATTCCATCAATGTTATGATTCCCTTGGATGGAGAAATGCTAAATGCTAACCCAAACAGATTTTAAAACCATAATTACTCGGTAAACAAGGGAATCATAGCCAAATAATTATTCATGAATACAGATTAAATTCTTCTAGATTTTTTTTAATTTCTTATTGAATTCTTCTATCTGTGGCAAAGCCACGGAGCATAGCATCATCAGAGTGACATTGCTTCTTCAAAATGCTCTACACAAAAAGAGCAAGCTGTATACAGGTTTTTGCTATAGTGTCTTTCTTCTTTCTCTCTCCAGTGATGAGGCACAGATAAGTTATCCAACATTAGTGTGTGTGCATCATATTAAGAGGATGCATGTTTCCTGATACAGTGATTCTTTGGAAAGTAAAATCCAAGCAATCACCGTAAGGAACATCACCACACAAATAGTTCTCACAACTAAAGACTTACTATAAAGAGAAACCACAAGCAAGGAAAGCACACTCTAGGACAAATGGGGATAAATCCTGCTCAGAAGAGAATCTCAGGATAAGTGATTGTCGGAATCTCAAGAGAAAAATGTAAACTAGCCTTTCTCTTATCACCTAATAAAACCAAGAATTTCCCTTAAATAGTTGCAGGATTTACCTTCCTCATACCTACTAATAATTGATTTGCATATGAAGAGTTTCTTCTTTTCAATAGTTCCAAAATGAATTTGAACTCTTTTTTTGTAAGTCTCACATTATAAATTAAGAAAATGAAATAAGGCATCTTGAGGATACATCAGAGGTCGAAAAACTCAAGGTAGAGATGAATACCTACAGTAGGATGCTTTTATATTAAAAAAATGATTAAATATATACCAAATTAAGTAGAGAAGCTGAGAAGTGAGTTGATTGGGGGATGAAGGTCAAAGATGACTTTAGTCTTATCTGTGATGTTACAATATTACTTACAGGAAGAACATTCAGATATTAAATATATAAATAAGAATACGAAAGAGAGTAAATAAAGCAAATTGTAATATAGCATTCACAAAGAAAAACAGAGTATTTGTCCATTAGTCGAGAACACAGTTTTCTGCTTTGGTGGCGAGAGGTATACCAACATAGTGTGTTAGAAATCAAAGGGCAGACAGAGGGGGCATTTTTCAGCCTGCTTAGTATAGAGATGCATGGAGAAAACTATAAACAAGGACACTCATATTGACCTTGTAGTTGCTAGAAGTGAGAAAAATGTATATTATTAGTAGCATACTGACCCATAGGATCTGGCCAAGAAATGATTCACACTGTATTTATTCCACACTTTAAGTAAGCATGCATTTCAATGACTGCTCTCATTCCATTTTTGGTAGTAATTTTCAGTAAGTAAGAAGCACTGTACCTTTAAGTTTTAAATATAAAAAATGACACTGATTAACCTTTAAAATGGTGCCATTTAATCAAAGCAAGTAGATCTTTAATGGGTTTTAAATGGACTAATAAATCACAAGATTTTTTTTTTCACCACAGAAATAAATGAAATATTTGAGAAAAACGTCTCATTATACCTCTTAGAGTATTTGTGTGTGAGAGAATGGGCATGCGGAGAGGTGACCAGAGTCTGCCGTGGTGAAACTCCATGTGACTCTGACTTGGAAGGTGACTGCCTTGCCTTTTTTCTAGTGAGTTCTTTATTTTTTACCTTTTTGCTCTGTGTGCTCATGAACAAGATTTTAAGAGGCTATACTGATATGTTCTAAGGAACTTTGATAAATTTTGCGACTGGAACTAAGAAAGATATAGATGAACATCATGTTGAAGACAATTGATCTTTCACTTTGGAAGCAGCTGATTGGAGGAGATGAACATGTTTTACTTTCTCCACTCATCCCGCAGCCATTACTAATTCTCCTTAGGCGCAAATGAAAAACCAAGCAACCATCAGTCTCAGAAAGTACGGACTGGACTCCTGATGTCCCATCGATTTTCCTGCTGATGCAGCATTCTGTATGCTCCCCATGGATGAGCAGGTCTGTCTTAGTACTGCAATAGATCCTCCACCTGGCTTAGAGTAGTTTCATGCAAATGAGTTGAATGAATGAACTGGATAAGAAGTGACAGCTACCACTTTTAAGCACTTATAATGTGTTAGGTACTAAGCTGAAAATTTATAGGCATTATTTCATTTAATTCATATAACTCAATAAGGTTTAGATAATTAATGCCACAATTATACAGAAGAGAAAACTGAAAATCGGAGAGATAATAAAACTTGCCCAAGGACACACCTGACAAGGTAAGTCAGGATTTATATTCAGAATAATGCAGTTTGGGAGGGTTCTTCCATGTCACCTCTTCCCCATCAAACAAATCTATATCCATACTATCTGTGTCTGAGGTCTGTAAGTGTGCCTCTCCCTTTTCCTCATCTAAGGCAGCTTCCCATCTGTGTGGTTGAACACACGGCATCCAGGAATGTTCTCCTCTAACTGGGCCCCTCACCTACAGGTTGAGCCTCTCCCATTCTATCATCTTCTTCTCCATCAGTCTCTAAAATGGCTCAAATCTGCCTCTCCCCCAACCTCATTCCTTGACCCCTGCATTTTCTCTGAACATCAACTGCTTTGCGCTGGAATAGTTGTCTGTGTTCATTTTGCTCTTCTCCTCTCCTGCCTCTGGATAGATCTCTGCTGCACCATGCCAGGGACTGCCTCTGCTGAAATCACCAGTATTCCACCAATAGATAAGACAGATGGATACTTTTCAACATTCATCTCACCATGACCTGAAGCTTCTGGTTCTAATGCCTGCTCCTTGAAACATGATGCCCTTATCTTCTAAACTATCAGCCTGCTGGCTCCCCATTCCTTAGCAGGCTTTTTCACCAGTGGTTCTTCCTTTAAATTTCTCAGAAATGGTGGTGGCACTCCGATTCCTTCTTTTCTGCTACTTGTCTAGGCACTACCTGGATGCTCACAAGCTCTCACAGATTTAAACGACATTGTACCAACTGAGGATTCCTTTACCTCATTACCATACCTATTTCTCATCTGAAAACCAGAGCTGTGGATCCCATTGGGTTTTAGACACAATGACTTCACAAATGCATGCTGTAACCTTAAACTCAACATACTGAAAACCGAGCTCACTGTGTTCTTAACACACTTCCCCACTCTACTTTTCATCTGTATTCCATTCACAGAAGCCCAAATCCTGGATGTCATATTTGACACTTCGATCTTCATGACAGCCTGTTTTTACCCTTCCAAATAGTTCCTCAGTCTACCAAACTGTCTCTCATAAACCATCTCACTTTGTTGTTATTCAGGACCTTGTCACTCTTGCGTAGACCAAAGAGGTGGCCTATGTCCTTGGACTCCAGTCCCATTCCTGCCTTGCCCCTTTTAACCAGTCCTCCTCCTCAGTGTCCTAGGAACAGTATTTCTAAAATGCAAATCAGATAATGCTATCTATCTGCATAGGCTTTATACCTGTGTAGGATTTGGCTGTTTTCTCCCTCTTTAGCCCCATCTCCTACCACATGCACCACTGTTCCCATACCTCCTGCATAACTGAATATTCTGAGCAGGCTGTAATTTTTCACATCCCTGGATATTTGCACACTCAGTTTTTTCTTTGTCCATCTCAAATGATCTTATTTTTTGCCGGGAAAACACGTGTTTTCTCTTCACTATCTCAGAAAAGAATTACCTTCTTGAAACAGTTTTTGATCTTTCCTAGAGGTAAGCACCCTTCCCTTGAATGCATGCACAAATGGCATGAAGCGTCTAGCACTGAGACTTAATATTATATTATTTTTATTTTTACTTGAGTCTATCCACTTCACTAGACTTTAAGATCAAAAGCTACCTTTTCAATCATTTTGGTATTTCTAGTATATAGCACAAGGCCTACCATACTCTAGATGCTTAGTAAATGGCTGTCAAACCCAACTTAACATTTGGTGGCCCCAAACCTTCAGTTTTAAGCTCAAGCAAATGGACAGGCAACCTTAATTATTTTGAAAATAATCAGTATGCCTTAGAAGCAATCTAGTCATTGAACAAATGAAATTTACTTGGGGGATCAGTAAATTAGAAGTCAGAAATGTATAATTCCAGAGCTTGTGGTGGAAATGGCCAGCGGTAAGTCCTTGGGCAAATCATCTCATCTCTTCTTTGTTTAAGCATTCCATCTGTAAAGTGAGGTGAACAGGATACTTTCTAAAATCTCTCTAGCTCTTCAGTATCTATTTTGTTACAGGAGGTCATAACCAACTACATAGGGTGAACATTCAAAGAAAAGGACCGAATTGATCTAAAAAAAAAAAAAAAGAAAGAAAAGAAAGAAAAATGAAAAAAGCCCTGTTTGTTGTAAATAACCAAAGATATTTGTTGAGTAAAAAGACATAACAAATTACTTCCAAAACCATCTTCTCAAAAGTACATATATAACTGAATCTTTTCATACTTTTTTTTTTTAAAGATTTTATTTATTTATTTGACAGAGAAAGACACAGCGAGAGAGGGAACACAAACGGGGAGTGGGAGAGGGAGAAGCAGACTCCCCGCCGAGCAGGGAGCCCGATGCGGGACTCGATCCCGGGACTCCAGGATCATGACCTGAGCCGAAGGCAGTCGCTTAACCAACTGAGCCACCCAGGCGCCCT
>NC_138375.1:51606618-51681381 GCF_054177405.1 Leptonychotes weddellii | reverse complement strand
TTTTTTTTAAAGATTTTATTTATTTATTTGACAGAGAAAGACACAGCGAGAGAGGGAACACAAACGGGGAGTGGGAGAGGGAGAAGCAGACTCCCCGCCGAGCAGGGAGCCCGATGCGGGACTCGATCCCGGGACTCCAGGATCATGACCTGAGCCGAAGGCAGTCGCTTAACCAACTGAGCCACCCAGGCGCCCTGAATCTTTTCATACTTAGCTCCAAAAAAATCCCCATAAAATTGTCCTGGAAAACAGTCATTTGGCTAGGAAATGTGAGGAAATGTAGGTTTTAATAGATGCATCAAAGACATCTTTCTATCTTTTTCCTCATATTTTCAAATCAAACACACAATGCTATTATCATTCGCAGCTCTAAGTTTCCCCCCAAAATATCAAATTTGTCTTTGATTCCACAGATCCTGAATATTTATATGCCTTTCAAGTTGGTATAGTTTACTGAGAAAAGAACATAGCTCAGTCATGTCTATTAAATATTAAGTATTTTGCTGCAAAAGCAGATACAGGTACACAGACGTGTGATTACAGCCTCTAGAGATACAAACATGATGCTTTTCCCCCCATTTGGTTGCAAATGAGGGGAAAAAAAGTGTGCTAAAAGAAAACTTGCTTAAGTAACATGGTGAGAAATAACGTGGTGTTAAAATGTGTTTGAAGTTGCATACTACATCCAAAGGAACACCACCATAATTCATAGTGATTAATGTTAATGTCAAAAATATTAAAGAAAGTAATAATGATTTGTATCTTCATGTAATGGGCTATCCTTTCTTTGATCTTTTATTCCCTTTGATCAATGAAATTAATGGACAATAAATTTCAAACCAATAAAAAGAAATTCATCTTCACCCTGCACATCGGTCAGCCTGTGGGAATAACTGCCACATGAGGTCAGAGAGACAAATGCTAAGGGTGGTGTTAAAAAAAGATCAGATAATTTTATGACCATTAATAACATTTGTCGTGCTGCAAGCTCATGCGCAGATAAGAGTAATCCAGTCATCCTTTTGGGCTGAGACTAATTATCTCTGGGTCACAAAGACACCGCTGGACCAGCACAGAGCATGGGTCATTTGTGCACTTTCAGAGGGGGCTTTACTTCCATTTCAGTGGAGAACAAGGTCAGCTGAAGATCTTTAAAAGGCCCTCAAAGCTGAAAAGATTATGGTACCTTCTCCTTCATTTGTAATTTAAAAAAAAAAAAAAAACCCTAAGCCATAAAACCCATAATTTCATGCATATGCTGAAATTAAAATGGTTTTTTTCCCTCAGATTACTATGGTTGCAAAGTTCGGGTTATGTTTTTTGAAGCTGAATTGTTTAAAATATTTTGCTGTTCCTCATGTCTTAGGACCCTGAGCACATTCACAATTTGCCTATTAGGTAATTGAACATGTGGTGGTCAAGGTAAGGATGAATTATGCTCACAGCCAAAAATATCAACATATATGTGGTTTTCTTGCTCAATCCAAAGTATCAGAATCGATTTCAGGAACTCTGCCTCCCTACGCATTTGTGGCGGCTGTCGATTCTCAAGACCTTCAGTCAGGTCTGGTGGTATCAATTATGGCCTGCTACAGGTATCTTGCCAACCAAAGCATCTCATCAGACATCCCTAATGTATTATTTCCACACCTCTAATGAGATCCGGATCTGCACTTACATTAGTGCTCAGTGCCAGATAAATGTTGAATACACCCAGGGAGTGCATGCAGTCAAGGGCATCTTATCATAACCTCAATGCCAATTGCCAAGGAAATGCATAATGTTTACATGGCTCACTATCCATCTACATGCACAGGATTGTTTGTTTATTGTGTTCTGTTCCCCTTTCACTAAGTCCCTGGTGTGTCATGGAAAAGAAAAGGCATCTTACTGGTATCTAATAACCTAAAGGTTACTGAAAACTGACCACCATGTTGCTAAAGCATTCTACTCACAGCTCTCAACAGCAGGAAATCATGATTCTCCTAATAGACTTATAATATACAGGCACAATTTACTTTCATAAAACTGCAGGGGTATAGCTCTAGTTGGCTTTGGTGTGAGAAAATTCATGATCATCAATAATTTATTTCAAAGATTCATTAAAGCTCAATGTATTTATAGCCACCTAACTACAGTAAAGCAGGATTAGAAACTGTCAGCGGGGGAAATATTATTCATATAATTTTTAACATGTATAAAACACTGTATAGAAATCTATTTTTTTCCCTTCACAGTGTAGGTCATTTAGTCCTCTATAAGGAAAATAAATTGATAGAGAAGAAGATTTTTTCAGAACTGGACGCAGACATGAAGATTATAAGGTATAAACAAACATTTAAGGTCTCAAATGCTTCCCTTAGGTACCTGCTGGCGTTTCTCCTCATAGGAACTCTGGCATCTCACCTCTGTTCTGACAACTCTTTTATTGGTTTCTGTGTTCCTGACCCTAATTTCACAAGTTGACTGCTGTTTACTCATTTAGTTTAATGTTCAGACTTACAAGGCCATGTATCTGACCTGGGAACTTCAACTCCAGCCTTATACCGGCCCACTTCTAGCTTGCCTAAGTTATGTTCATGTCAAGGCTTACCCTCCAAGAACCATCACAGATCCCTGACTTTGGCAGAAGAGAGATCTGAGATGGTAATATAAGTTAGGGATGGTTAGCATTTAAAACTACAAGAAAACTTGAGATCACTCCAGTAGTAGGTTCAAGAAGAATGGTATGAGAAGAACGGTGAGTACAGATAGGTCTTGTAAAGTTCTGCTATAAAGCAGATAAATGGGTGTGGGGGGTGGATTTAGCAAGGTAGGAGTGTAACACACAGAGTTTTGTTTTTTTTAATATATGAAAGTAATAGCATGTTGGCATGTTTGAAAATACGCTTGGATGAATAAATGAATCCTATAAGTCCTATTTCTTCTTCCAGAGAGAAGGCTGTGTCGTTATGCTGACAGATGAACTCCTATTGTAAACAGCAGACACAGAAGATTATTAGAGTCTCAATTTGGAGACTAAACCCCCAAGGAGACATGCAAAATGCAACCATGCCTTCAAACATGACTACTCTCAAGGTGTATGATGGTGGAGCATTAACTGAGAAGGTAATCACTTGGGCTTTTCTTTTCTTTTACGATAATGAAAGATTAATTTCTTTATTCAGAAAATTCATTTGAGAACCTTTAGTTATTCTGATTACAGATATGCTTGAAATTTTGGAAAAATAAGTCTTTAAAGTGAAACCAATGGTAACATTGACCTAAGGCTTTACACATCACACATGCACAGATGGTTTTGGTAGCACCAATCAAAATTTGATATTGCTTCAACCTTCTATTTTTGTAATTGACATTATATTCATCTTCTGTTTTGTTTCCACTTGCTACCACAACTGGAAAATCCAGCTGCACAACTGTGGTTCAGGCAGTAGCCATACTGGTCTTAAGTGAACACACATCTTACTACCAGTGCTATTTCTGTGAGCATAGGTGCCTAACCTGCTAATTATAGGAGTAACTGCAGAGTAATGATGGTCTGAGTTTCCCCCAGCCAGTGCCTCTTTGCTTCACCCTATTAACACCTAAAATCTCAGCACTGGCAAGGAAGCCCACAGTATGAAATCCAAGATTCTTCCCAATGCAGGGGTCCTCTCTTAACACCCCCTGTATATAGCTAGTTAGTATCTGCTTGCAAATATCTAGAGAGAGGAGCTCTCTCTAATAGGAACACCTAGTTCCAGTAATTAAAAACAGCTCTGTACATTTCAAAGTTGTAATTTAGATTAGTATATAATCTCTCTCCCTGAAATGCTCCTAGTTTGATTCTGTGAACACATACAGAATTAGAGTCCTTCAAACATGATATATGAAGACATGTACCAAGTTCTCTTTACATCTTTCATTTTTACAGGCTAAATACATGCCTTGCCCCTATACCTGTTCTTCAGATGGCAAGGATCTCAGATCCTTTAACATCCTGTTACCTTCTCTTGATGTTTACATCTCCCACTGAATTTCTCCACAGCCAGATTTGGGCTTCATTTCCACAGCAAAAGGGACAAAAAGTAGATAAAATAAAGCTTGAGAATGTCAACTCCAAGGAGATTCTAAACTGTTTTGCTGAAAGCAAGTCTCATCACTAAGTTTATAGTCTTAGTAATCTCCAAAAGCAAAAAAGGTAAATGTCAGGTTTAAAGACTAGAACTATGCAAGGTGAAGGTGAAAGAACACTGATCTTGACCACCACCTCAATTCACACCCATTTTTATAGGGATGGCTATTCTCTCTCCTTTAAGGACTATCTACCCCGACCCCATGGCTTTTCCAATTACTCTCAGATAATGAAAGTCCTTAAGTCACTCTTAGTTAACAAAAATGCTCTTCTTCCATAATTAAAATGTCTAGTCTAAGCACTAGTTAAAACTACTTCATTTAAAGTTCATTTAATCATTACCTCTGTCTTCCCTGGCAGCCTTGCTTCAAGCCCAAACTCCATGTTCATGGGGAAAAGCTATGGTGCCCTGCATTTCTGTTTACTGCTTTGTTTCTCCTTACTCCTAGCTCCTCTGCCAAGATTTCTGATCCTTCCAGGATTGGAGCAGGGAAGCAGAGAAAGGGCAAAAGGTACAGGGTATAAAAGTGCTTACTTGACGAACACTGATATGATGGGACTTAGAGTCCTTTGATCATGAAAAATGTCTGATGCCCAGCTGCTCAAGGACTTCCTCCCACACCTGCTGCCATTCTGAGGACCTCTCAACCAGACTCCTCAGGGACGTAAATGTCTCCACTGGCTGCTACTAGGTATCATGTCCCCCCCCATCTTCATCTCATAGTGCATCCTCAGTCTCTTTGTCCTGTATCTGTCTTGTCTTCCAAGAGGCTTCCTTTGGGGACGTTTCTCCCACAAAGGCCATAGAGAACACTTATACATCTTTTCCTTCAATAGAATCTGGGAGCACAGGCCATTCACAAAGCAGTCCCTCTTCTTGCTCCCTCATCTTAGCCATGTTCCCTCATTTGCTCTTCCCCAGCAAAAGTCCCACCACCATACAGTGCCTTGGAGACAGCAGGGTCAATCACTCTCTGAAGACCAGCTTGGTGGGCTTCTGGAGAAAGGCCTACCCCTCGTCCCTTCACAAGACCCTGCAACCCCCTCCATGAATTCTCAGCCTCCATGTCCAGCTCCTCCACCGGCCTCTCTAGCCGCTTTGACAGAAAGGATGGTAGTCATCGCTGGGTGGTAAAACTGGTTCTTAGGCACCTCTTTTGCAAATTTTGTTTGGTTGGGCTAGGACCCTATATTGGAGTGGGAGTATATGGGGCCTAAGATGGAAAGGGGACAGCCAGAGTCCCAGTGTAATTTCCTGCTACAGTTACAAACTGGAAATTACGGGCAATGAAGCCAGAAAACATTCTTTAAAAACTGTCCAAGTGAAGACTTTAAAAACAAAAAGCTCCAAATCACAGAATTTAGTAAAAACAATGGTAATAAATACAAGTGATTTATAGAACCTGAGATCAGTCAACCAAATTTTTCTCCTGAAATGATCATTTAATGCCTCAATTAATCAAATTATTATAAACTTAACTCAAAAGCTTGAAAGTTATAATACTGAGGGGTTGCTTTTTTAACGAGAGGAAAATGGCAAAGTCTGCAAAGTGGTTAGCTAAAGTCTTCCTCAAAATGCAATGCAAAATGTCCTTACAAGAACTGAAGAATACAATAAGCCTTTAAATGTATTCCTTTGCACCGATTTTTTTTTTTTAAATAGAAACCAAGGTTTCATACAATCTGGTTTCCAAACCAGATTCAGATCATGGGAGAGAGATTTTGTTGAAAATGAAATGGAGGATCCCCAAGTGAAATAGAATTTAAATGGCAAAGCATATCCAGTGTGGGAGGGTCTGCTGGGTCTCACTTCACATCTTCATTAATGGTCCAGGCCAGAGAAATAAACAGCAAGTTAATTAAACCTACAGGTAGTATTAAATCAGTATGAGGGGCAAAGACTGGTGAGAGATTAGAAGAAGACTTTAGAGGTTAGGAACAGAGCAGCAAATAAAAAAAGAAATTGAGAAAGTGCATATATTTAACAGAATAAGGCCCCAAGAAAACAGGATGGCTCAAACCATATTCAACTGATTATGCAACAATTAAATAAATCCTAGATTTGGTGCCTCAGGAAAATAATCATCAACATCATTTGGCCTTCCAACTCAGAGTCATTGCTCTTCCCTCAACCTACAATACTCTTTCACTCAGATCTTCCCTTGGCTGGTGTCAGGTCAGATGTCCCCTCCACAGAGAGCCTTCTCTTACCATCATACTTAAAGTTGATCTTCCTACCAAGTCAGCAGCTCATTGTCACCTTGCTTAATTTTCTTTGCAGGACTTAACCTTAACTACCCTATAATCAATTCATTGTTTGCTTGCTTACTTTCTGTCTGACCTTTTCTTCCCCTTCAATATAAGCCCTGTGATGGCAGTCTCCTTGTCTCCTTCACTACTGTGTCCTCAAAAATAGCTTCCTCCATCTATGATCACTGAACAAATGAATATATATAACCTGGCCGGTAGGTCGTAGGTTGTAAAAATACTACCAAGAGTAGAAGAAAGGAGATGTGACAGAGAAAAAGGTGGTAGATGACATCATTATTAATGTGTCCCAGCAAGGAATCTGAATTTAGATTAAAGTTTTAAATAGGCAGATGCATTAAAACAAATTCTTCAGCGTGGTTAAATTGCCAACTCTGTAATTACACATTTGGCCATATTAGGCCTCAAATAATGAAATTTCGAGGCTCACTCATCTAATAGCATCCAACCAATGTGTATATTTACTCATGAAAATTCATATGAAGTTAACTACCATGTAGTTACTTCCAGTTTTCTTTTTTTTCCAATAGAGTGGAATTAATGTGTGCAACCTAATGAAATATGCTGCAATTAAAGGACTACTATGCATAGTAATATCTTTGCATGTGTATGTTTCAAATAAAGTAGAGTCTGTGGTGACATTTCAGGAATGGAAAGAATGAAAAACAAAATTAAATTGCTATTAGATTACAAATTACAACTGGGTACCTGAATACAAAGTCAATCTATGAAAAACTGATTGTTTAATGTCCCCCCACCTATCCTAAACATTATAAAATGGATGTAGGTTTGTTGTATATTCATTAGGAAATCTAACTTGGCCCACACACCAAGAAATGTGGAAGCACTTTCATTTATAACAGAAAATCACCAACACAAAGGTTTTTAACCTACTCTAGAAGAATACTTTCCCTTTTGAGGAGGAATTTTGGAGTCTTAGAAGGGAATACTAATTCCTACTGCAGCAAGGGTTCCTGTGACCCTACGATGTGATTAGAGTAGCGAACCTCGAATCAAGCAAAGCAGAGGAAGTAGCCAACCCACGGCTTTCCACCTCAAAGGGATTCAGAAATTATCAACACAGTTAAAGAGTCTCTTGGAACAAATACTAGAGGGAAATAATAACAATTCAAACTCATTTTCCTAAACCACTGGTGTAAAACAATTTCACCTTAAAAATAATATCACGCCTGCCTCTCTCTTCACTATCTTTTCTTCCCTACTGTCAGAAGGAATTCCATGTTGGGTATCATTCCAGGACAATCAACTGTCCCATCCCCTAATTTGAACACATCTAAGTGAAACAAACCTCTGAAAGGGTGAACTAGTTTTGCTGCTGAACCCTCAAGATTGAGTGAGGCAGCAAGAGACATCAGTAGTGTTTTGGGGGCATCAGGGCTGGTCTGGGGAGTAGGAAACCACATAGAAATATCCAACGCCATTTTTCTATTTCCAGGTATACGTAGTCAAAAACTTTCTCTAGATTTCCCCATGGAATTCAGAGCTGGTTTCCCTCACTTTTCTGTACCTCTCCGCAAGATGCATAAAGCTTCTACCTCTAGTAGCCAACTCCAGTATCCCATTTTATCAAGGGGCTACTTTCAGACATGGGTATCTATTTTCATGATAATCTTGAGGATTTAGGAGACAAGATACATGTACAGTCAGAAAGTCATGCATATGAACATAATGAATACACATGAAAAGAAGATTCATCGAAGAGATTTTCCTCTTGTTTTTCAATTTTTGTTTTATTTAAAGTCAAAAAATCATTAAAGAAAACTGCAAATTCTATAACATGATATAAAAATGTTATGTTGTAGTACACTTATATCTAAAAAACCTGAACACCATACCCAACCCCGCAAAATGTATGGAGTTATAAATGTTGAATGACAGCTAGGTGTTTGCAGTATGTCTACTTAAATTTGCTAAAAACAAAAATGTTTTTCCTAATGAGTATCAGTGTTACCCAGAATAATATGGTTAAGTTACTTATGTTCCTATGCTTGTCTTTCCAATGATGCAATTTTAAAAATTTCACTGTCATCTCTTTTTAGTATTAGGAACAAAAAGTCCATAATATATTTTCATATAAAAGACAGGAAGAGAAACTATAAAATCACTGTGAAATAAACTAGAACTGACTAGCTGGTTTTCACTTTTTAAACATACCTTCAACAAAAATAAATATCAAGGAAAATCTCAAGCATCTTTCAAAGGTTACTCATCAGTGTTGAAGACAACAATCAGCTTGTTACAATTAGCTTTATAAGTAGGAAAGGGGAACATTAGAGACAACACCATGTTGAAATCTACAGCTTAAAAGATGAAGCTCAAGTGGATGAAAGTTGAAGTTGGGCCAAACTGCATTATTCTATTCCCCTTGTTCTACAAGTCAAGTATGCAGAACACCTGTACATCAGCAATGTGGTGTATTAGTTCCATTTTACTGGACTGAATGCATTATTTCATGAAGTGAACTTCTCCCCCAAAAGTAGCAAGAATAAAGAGATGTGAATTATGTATGTGCTTCACCACAATATACTATTGACTTTAAGTTTAATGCTGTTCCTGCAAATATTACTAACCTGCATCCTAGTCCTTTGATCTAACACTTGTCAGTCAGGCATGTGACACTGAGAAAATTATTCCAGCAAGCAAGCCTATATGCTTTCTACTTTTAACTTCTGTTTCTCACTGAAGTTTTCCCATTGCCTTGCCTACATGAACCTACTTGGTACTGCTTCCAATAATTACACTTCAATTTTTGGAGCTGAAAAATAAAGGAATTCAGGTGAAAATTTTATCTGTAGGAGCCTTGTATTCACCACAGAGAAACTTTAAAAAGTAGATATAAGATGGCAGGAAATAAAGGGTGATAAAATCCTTCAGCTGAGTTAGAAATAAAGTACGTAAATAGCTCTGTAAAACCCCACAATTTCTACAAATACGAAATGCAAAAGGAAAAACAAGACTAGAATAACCACAGCTTCAATGTAGATGGAACTTGCTGGCCTGGGGTGAGGTAAGGAGTGGGGGGAGAGAGAGGAATCCAATTCGACTTTTTATTCAACGATTCAGGAATAGTTCTCTTGGCCAAGTATTTATTAAAAATCCTCACCCAGTCTGCTTATAAACAATTTGAGAACTCATACACTACAATATTCATAGCCATGTTCAAGAAGTGACCTTCCGAGCTGACTTTATTATGAGCTATAAAAAGTGCTAGCTAATAAAACACAAGGGCGTTTAGTTGATTTCCAAGACTTTACTTTCTAGGCTTTTCACCCCCTTCACAAAAGCTCTCCCACTAATGATCAGAACTGTTTTGTGATCCACCCTTGACAATACAGAAACCCAGAAGCAAAGGCAGCAAAAATATACCCCACGGAATCCTAAAGACATTATTCAACCTGAATTCTAATGTGCGACTTGCAGATTGTGCCACTAAGCATCTCTATTGTGGCTTATTTGTTGTTCAATTACATGCATGCAGTTTTTTGGTGGTTTTACCTTTGGGTTTGTATTCTACAAAAGCTCATAAAATTCCTGAAATTAGCTATACATGTAATCTTATAATATTCCCCAGACTGCATAAAATTGTACTTATTCACTTAAAATTAATATCCTTTTCTTGATTCTCTGTGGAATTCTGACAAAACATTGAATTTAATGTTCACATACCTAGCTGTTTTAATCCAGCAATCATGGCTATCTATCTCCTAACTATGGCAAAGCAAGATTAGAAAATGTCCTGCTGCTCACAGCCTGAACCTATGAAATGAACCTGTACGGAGGTCATTTTAGCAGGAAGAGGAACTGAACAATTCACAAAGCTTTTAAAAAATTCAAAATAAGAATTCAACAGAATAAAAAGAGAGAAGGGGAGGAAGAAATCTTTCCAAGCCTAAAAAGCCATTCATTTTATTCTTAAGTTTAATTTCATATATATATATATGAGATATATGAGGTTGTCCTATTTTGGAATCAACTACTGACTCAATCACTCAGATGACTGCATGTTTACTAACTTAAGTAATGTTATGTGGGAATGAAGCATTGCCATTTCTCAAGGAAAGCCAAAATAGCTAGAATTTTTTTAAAATATGAAACTTCTAACATTAAAATTCTCTTTACCTTTGGCTTAAGTGAAAGCTAGCCTAAATTGCATATTAAACTGAAAAACAAATAGTTTCTGCTACTTGCAGTGAATGTTTACAGAAGGTAGATATCTTGGATCCTGGACATAAGCATGCTTCTGTATCATGAGCCTCTCAGAAAATTTTGCCCTTTGTCCGGGTCTCGGTTTTCCTACTTTCACAGTGAAGTTTTTTTAGACTGTGGACCAGCCACTTGAAAAACCTGGATCATGTGTAAACACTACATGTTCCCAGGTCCCATCCCAGTTCTACTGCATCGAAATTGCCAGAAGTAATGCTTCTGGCAGTGGTTAGACACACAAGATGACCCTGGATTAAGGCCCTTCAGCTCTAAGGAGCTATAACATTCCAAGGAACCCCTGCAGGAAGTAATGTCCTGGGCAACAGGAATGAGGGGGTGAGGAGGGGGTAAATAAAGGGTGTGTGGTGGGCATCAACAATGTTTAAACATGACAAGGATGACACCTCTTTGTACAGAGAATCTCCCTCCCTCCCCTTCTTAGGACTCTCCTACCCCCTGCTGGTACTACCCAGAATTTCTCACTTCCCTGCTATGTTCCTGTTACTATAGAGACAGAAGCCAGAAAAAGCAGCAATGATGCAAACACCAGAGCTGGCTCCTGAGAGTGAGGAAGGAAGGAGAAAGGTCAGAACAAAGAGGCCAGCAAATGGGAGTTAAGAAGAAAACAACAAATCCTCATAGGGCAAAGTCCACAAACACATATGTCTTACAGGGGCTAGGCAAGTAATAAAAATGAAGCTGGGTAATTGGAAAAGAGGGTGGGGGGTAGGAGCATGTGACCAACCTAAGAGGTTGCCAGCCAATTGTAGTTATGCGGGAATAAAAGCCTGGGGCAGCCATATCTACCATTTTCTTCAAGAAAAGCCAGAAATCTCAATTTTATCTGAAACTCTTAACATTTAAGTTTTTATAACCAATTAGGATACATACATATTTTTATCCACCAACCAAACCCGCCCCCAGCCTGCATCACCACTCAAGGAGATACGTGAACTGTGAGAAGGTGACCAGTGATGAAGGAAAGAGCCCAGGAAGAAAAAACATGATGTACAAGGGCTGAAAAGGAACTCTTGAACAAAGGACTGGCGGATTTTAAAGATTAGCCAGGAGGTGTGGCCGGTCCCTGACAGTCATAGATTCAACATGTTTGTTTTTAAGAAATCACTATTTTTGCCCAAATCAGAAGAACATCCATGTGGCTATTAGTAATTCTGCCTTGGTAAGGATTTGGAGCACTAGCTGCAGGGCTGCTCCCAGGAATCAGTTACTCAGGTAATTAGCAAGGTCCAGCCAGGACTGGAACAGCACCCACTGCGCATTCCTTGTGAATGGAAACTATTATATGAACTGAATAAAATGTTTCATTTTTTTTTTCACCTGTGGAAGATGGTTGTGAAAATAATAAAGTAACCTTCACTCATGACCAGGTGTTGAGTGTGCAAGGGTTGTGAGCAGTGGACAAATGTCAGCCATTATTAACATCTCAATCATCCCTGACAAGTCCAGAAGGAAGGAATTATTGTAATCTGGATTTTAGAGATGAGGAAACAGATTTAGAGAGTTACACTAAGTGACTTGTCCTGTACCTAGGAAGCAATGGGTCCGATTTAGGAGCGTCTAATCACTAGTCTACACTACTAGTACCAAGTGTGGAGTGCAGTCGAAGCATCCAACATACTGGAGATGGTAAGCTACTCCTCTTCCACCCTTCCAAAATGTTTCAGATAAATCAAAGCATTGATTTTATTGTATCTATGGACCCACTGGAGCACAAAAGAGACTGTTTAAAAATTCCAGCTGCCCTTAGGATATTTTATGAAGAAAATGATATGCTTGCTATCTTTATGACTGTGAGAATTCACAAGGCCAAGGGTCTGTACTATTAGATGGGGAATCAGGGAAGTACAAAGTACGTCAGTTCAGCATCCGACACTGGAAGTGACAATGCAACAAAAAGATGTATTCATTGGGGAGCTCATCCTATGATCGTCAATATAAGCCATACAATTAAAATGACCTGGCTCGCGTGGATAAAAAGAATAAAATGAAACACAACTCTTCTTAACTGATGAGATTGGACTGCTGAGTTACAATTTTTCATGTCCTGCTATTAAAAAATTCAAATAATATTTTTCAAAGCTTCACTGATAACATGGAAAACCCCAATACAATGCAAACACAGACTCAAAGATTTTAAACCTGAAAGCGTCCTTATAAATAATTTTGTATAATCCTCTCATCTAGTAAGTTAGGAAATTCAGATCCAGAAAGTAGGACAATATAAGCCTCAAATCACATTGACTCATTAGCGGTAGAGCTTAGCTTGGAACAGATACTATTGACCACCTCATAGATAAAACCAACCTAGAGTCTTTTGTTACTTTAATAAGTGGACCCACTGAATTTGATTTCATTTTCTAAGGAAAAAATACATGAAAGAAAAAGTTAATAAATATGACAATTTGCTAAATCCATCTGATATATATATATATAATTTGATAGATCTAATATACTGAGTTTTTAGACATAAGAAAAATGGAACATCTGCCTACAAAATTTGGCAAAAGAAATTTAGAAAAGAAATAACAATCAAATAAAGGAAAATCAAAGGGATACATCTTTTCACTTAGATTGGCAAAAAGTAAAAACGTGATAAAACACACTGTTGGTGAAGACACAGGTCAACTGACACAAAGCATACAGTTGATAATTCTCTGGAGAGAATTTTCACAATGTGTATCAAAATATATAATGTGTATGCATACCTTCAGATTAATTCTAATACTAGGGATTCATTTTTAAGAAAACAATTTGAGAGTTTTTCAAAAGTATATGAATAAGGATTTTCATTTTAATGTGTCTAGTAAGAAATTAGAAACTAATTTACTAATTAGAAATTAGTAAGAAATTAGTAAAATAAGTTATACTGTATTTATCCTAGGACATTCTTATACCAGCATGAAAAAAATTATATTGTTCTGTATTCATGGGCATGATGGTAAGTTCTTATAACTGAGAGGGCAAAAAAAAAAATGCTTAAACTATAAATACATGATGACTTTTATGTAAAATTTTATATGGTATGAATAAAGAGATGTCTGGGACAATATGCACCGAAGTATTAATATTGATAATTTTTGGATATAAGATTTTGAATATGTACATTCTTCTCTATATGTTCCTGAATTATTTAAATCAAATTTAAATGACCAGGCATTATAATCAGGAAAAAAATAATAAATATATTTTGATTTTGCTTTTTTCCCTACATTAAAAGTACTTTAAAAACACATACACACACACAAAACAAAAGGGCACAAGATGATCTATACCAGTACCATAAGTTTTCCAAGTAACTTCTAATATTTACCATTTTTTAAAAAGCAAGCAGAATTTCTTATGATCCTAACATAAATTTTGCATCTAAAGTAAGTGCTAATAGAGATCTAAGCACCTCCAGGACTTTACTGAGAGGATATTTGAATTCAAATAGCGATTTCATTACTATCTAGCTGGGTAAACTAGACTCAGCCAGTGAACATTCCTTAGATCTCATTTTCTAAAGCATTAAATGAGAAATGTGAGCTTGATGACCCCTGAAGGCATTTATATCTCAAAAAAAATAATAATTCTCCAAACCCAAAAATACAAAATAATTCCCTAGTAATTCATATCTCCTCAAAACATCCCTCAATCCCTGTCTGAATGCAACTGTAGATTATAGAGGACAAAGTCATAGTTCAAAGTTCCTAAGTGGAGCTATGAACATTTGAAATTCTTCCAGAAGTCCTTGAACAGACCCTTAAGAACTAAACAACATATAAACTCCTACTTGGGTGGTCTCATTCCAATGATAAAGATTGAAAAGTGATATCAGTTCTTCTGCTTCCTGAGGGCTTTGCGAGGGTCTTTGATATAATCACACCATCACAAAAATGTTGACTGATCTAAAAAAACCATCCGTGGGCTCTGCTTCAAGTAGCTCATTCACTATGTTGCTGCCATTCTCCAAAAAATCTCATTTAGAACATGGCTTGTACTTTAAGCTTGAAGATCACTTAGTGTAGGGTTTTACTGAAAGTGGAAGCTTTTCATCTACACACTTTGTAGGGCAAAAGACACACATTTCAGGACACCCACATATCTCATTTCAAATACAGCACTCAAGTCCTACCTCCAAAAATCGATAGGAAGCATTGGGAATCAGAAGAAAATGATCTAATGTTTGTGTATGTTAATTACCCTAGCTACTTTTGGAGGGCCAGGAAGGGTGTGCGGTTGAAGAGAGCAGTCTTAACAGTGAAAGAGACCAGAAGTCATAAATTCATTAGCATACTTTGGCCAGAGAAATAATGGTGACAGGTATAATAAAATCGCAAGTATAAGAGTGATGATAAACAGCAGTGGACATTTAGCTTCAGAGTCAAAAACACAAGAAAGCATGGTGGAGACTGTGGATACCTGAAGAATACATGCTTAAGGGGAAAGCTTCAACTTGACTCAGTAGATTATTATCATGTGGAAATGCAGGCCTTGTGTTGTCAACAGTCTGTTTGTTTTTTTCATAAGAAGCTGCAAATGTAAGTTCTAAACAAATCTAAATGATTCTTAAATGCCAACAACCGATGTTTTAATGCTGTACAGACCAACTTTGCACTGGGCAAAATAAAACAGGGTTGTGGGTCGGATTTGGCCTCTGGGCTACTAACAGTGTATAACCACTCAGATAAAGAATACACAACCTGATGGGAAATTATATTCAAATCAGTGACAAAAGTAAAGTATCTTCAAATATACATTAATATATGCACATCAAGTTGTTTGGTTGGGGGTTTCATGGACAAGATGACAGTGAAGAAAAAGGAAAAACAAGATAGGGATTAAGGAAATTTAGAGGGAAAGATGAACATAACCAAAGGTAATGAAAGTCTTTGTCTTTTACATTATTATTATTTTTAATATAAAGATTCCATGGAATTGAAGAATTAAGTGTAAGATAGGTGGAGTGCTGTGAGGAGAAGAAACATCTAATTGAAAGCCTATCATATATCAGGCACCACACTTGGTACTTTACCTGTGTTTTCATATTTAATTCTAGTGATAATATGGCAACAATACTATTCTTCCTTTGTAGATGTGACAATGAAGGTTGGCAGACATTAACCAATCTATAATCCCACAGCACACAGCTGGGATGGAATCCCATTAATGTCTGACTACAAAACCAAGTTTTTTCCCAGGACTATACCACACTGGAAAGTAAACTGGATTCATAGTCTAGAGTTTCACTGTCCAGTTGGGTAGCCACTAGCCACATATGGCTGCTTAGCACATACAATGTCGCTAATATGACTAAGGAACTTAGCTGTCAATTTTATTTAATTTTAATTAGTTTATAATTAAATTTCTAAAAATGATACTAAATTCAGTTACTAGAAAACTTTTTAAGAATGTGATGAACACCTTGGGCTTGGGGATCTAGGTTTTCAACCATAAACTTTATAAACAGCAAGTATAAGTCATGTATTTCTGATGAACATTTGCCATCTGAATTGACAGGTACTCTAAATGTAAAATACACACAGGATTCCAAAGACTTAGTGTGGAAAAAGGAATTTAAAACCTATTTCTTAATTTTTGTGTTGACTATATATTGTAATGGGGATACCTCACTAAATACTGGGTTAAATGAATACCTTATTAAAATTAACTTTATCTGGTTTTTGTTTTAACTTTTTTATAATAGGCCACTAGAATATATGTAGCTTCTCTTACAATTCTGTTGGATTGCACAGGCCTAGATCAATGTTTCTCAACCTTAGCTGTATATTAGAATCAACTGTAAGCTGGATAAAAATTATCAATGTCCAGTCTGCTTAGATTAGTTGAGAGCGGAACCTACACACTCATATTTTCAAACATGTCCCAGTGATTCTAATGGGCAGCCAGGATTGAGGTGCCATGCTAAAGTGATTAAACTTCATTGCACAGTGGGGAGATGCTGAAAGACTTTTTTAAGAGGAAGTGGCAGAATGCTTTCAGATATTATGAAAAGGTGAATCCGGGAGTCCTGGGTTGAAAGGTGTATGTATGGATGTCCCCACATGGTTTAGCCCACTCACCGGTCATCTTCATCTTCACCATTCTTCCCCTTGCTCACTAGCATCAGGTCACAATGATTTCTTTCAGCTCCTTGAACTAGCCACACTAGTCCCACCTTACAAGTTTTATGTTTGCTGTTGCCTCTGTTGTCTACAAAACTCATAGCACAGATCCTTACATGGATAGCTCCAGTCCGTCGCCCATGTTTTCCTGCCCAAAACTGACTCCATAATATCCAGTAGTTTCGCCAGCCCTGATGCTCGTATTTTATTTTCTACATGACCCCTGACACTGCCTGATGACCTCTTATTTACACTTACCTTAGGTCTCTCCTACTAGAATGGGAGCTACAGAGGAGACCTGTATCTTTGAGCCACTCTTCCATCCCCACTGCCTAGAACAGTTGACCAGCAAATAGGGGGACCTCAGTAACTATTCAGTGAATAAAAGAATGCACATATGGTATTTCACAACAAATTATAACCATGAAGCTTTAATTTTCATAGTCTACCAAATTTTTAAGAACCTTTTTTCATCTTAGAGCTGATGACTAAACCAAGGAGAAATAATTAGAAGATTGATTAATATTCAGTTCTGATAAATCTCTGTTCTTAAGGCTAATTTGATTGCTGGTTCATTTATTTGAATAACCTATTACCTCAGTTAGAAATGTGGATATATTAAAGTTTAATGAAATGTGTTTTCTTTGAGTGAAATGCAGGACTTTTTAAAAATTCCAATATATAAATATGTATTTGTTTGCCAATGGTATTTCCCATTAGCAAGCTTTCTTGAGTAATACACTTTTAGAATTGTTGACCAGGGGGTAATTCACTAAGGGAATTATGTTTTCTGTCCCAACAGAACAGCAGAAAAATGCAGCTGAAGCTAGACTTGTGGGCTTAGATAATAATATGTGGCTCATTTGTTTCCTGATAATAATTTGGAGACTTTCATGGTGCAATTTCCATTTTGGACTTGTAGATGCATTCTCAGTGAACATGTTGGCTTGTGGTGCATAAAAGTGAAAAGCTCACAGAGGGTGGCTTAGAAAAGAAACTCTTTTAATTCATCAACTCTCTGATTCTATTGTCATTCTGGGCAACAATATAAGTATAAACAGCCACTCTTCAGGGATATAGGGAGAAAATATAACATTTTTATTGGATGCATTTTGCCCTTAAAAATCACCTACACTTTTACACTCACACAGTGAGTTCATAGTTCTAATATCACATCTGATTTCTCTGAATCTCAAAAGATTTTCAAAGAACCCTGTGATGGTTTGTGTCCACACAAACCAATAAAAGGATTACATTCATCCAGGTATATAACTTTCTTATCTGTGACAGGTATAATGTAAGTAATACTCTTCACATATCAAACCAAGAATAATTTGAAATATTACTAATCTAAGTTAATATCCTCCATTTCATTTTAACCACTTTAGAATGCCATGAATTAAAACACAGTAAGCAGGAAATTGCTAATAAAGTTTAGTTGCAAGGCACTGTAAGAATTCTTGTTACTGTCCTTGGATTGAACCCAGTAGTGCAGAATGTTAGAATTACTATTCCTCATCTGTCAATGGCCAGCCAGCATCTTGGAGGCTAAAATTCTCTGAAGGGGGATGGAACACTTAAGAGGGCCAGTGTGTAGGAAGTCCCAGAGGCCATATTAGTGCTTCACAATTCTGAGGAAAATGTCTCCATGTGGCTACATAATATCTTGGAAAAGTACCTACAGATCTTAAAGTAAACAGATTGTGTTTTATCTTTATTAATTTAATGTACATTTGAATCTTTATTAAAGCTGTTTGTGCTGAAATGAACAAAATATATTAAAATTCCAAGTTCTTATGTAGCCATTATATTGAGGATCCCAAAGCCAAAGGCCTCCAGGAGAGAGGCACACACATTAGGGAAGAGGGAACAGAGAAGGACAGTGAGAAATGGACAGGACTGAGACAACTGACAGGACATGCATCATGTAAAGGGAGGAGAAGCTACAGATCTTGGTGGACCCTATTGTCACCAAGGTCCAGTTTTTACATATCTTCTAATTTTTCAAAAGAATTTGAGAATTTGCATTTTTATGTAAAATCTTCCAAATTTTAGAAGCAACTAATACCCACTTTTATAAAGACATCATGTGAATTGAGTTGCCAGGTTTAGCAAATAAAACTGCAAGACATCCAGTTTATTTTGAATTCCAGATAAAGAGTGAATCTTTTAGCATCAGAATGTCCTGAGAATCACACGGGGCATACTTATACCAAAAAGGTTGGTTGTTTACTCTGAAATTCACATTTACCATGTATCCTCTATTGTACCTGCCGATCACATGTGTGAAGCAAATTTGCATGCTAGAGTCATCACCTGGGCTGCGCCAAAGTTTTAAAATAAATATTGCCTTGTTGAATTGCAAGGGACACTTCATTTGGGTCTTCAATTCGAACCACTTTGTTAGAGTTTGTTATCCAATCACTATGTTTCTGTTTCTTTGGGGTTCTGTTGTAACTAGTAGATATCAAGGTTCCTTGAGTGCAAGACCCTCCTCTTCATTTTGAAAGTAGATCCACGGAGGTAAGTTCACTAAGTAGGTGCTATGTATCAGGTCTTGTTCTAAGTGCTTTATATGCAGTAAGCTACTTAATCCTCTCATTCCTATGAATTGTTGATACTCTTACTATTCTCATTTTCCAGATGAAGTGCTGAGGCACAGAGAAGTTAAGTATAATGTCCAAGGTCATGTGGCTAGTACATGACAGAACCAGGATTCTAATCCAGGTGTTCTGGCCTGAAAGCCTAAGTATTTACTCCATAATCTTTAAAAAAAAAAAAAAAACACTTAAAATCAATGGACAGGAGCCTCTCAAACTCTAGGCAAAATACCCATCATTTTTATAGAAAGCTGAGCCAGAGAAATTTGATTCAGGTTTAAATTCATAAACAAAGATTTGCCAGATCCAAAAGAGCAATGTAGGTGTAATTTGTGCTGCCGTTCTGTATGTGAAGACCAAAAAAAAAAAAAAAAAAAAAAAAAGTCTTTCAAGATAATCTCTTATAAAAAAAAAAGTAGAACAATATGAAGGTGAGACTATAGCCTCACAGTCAGAAGAGTAAAGTATGGCACTGACTTTATGAGTCATTCTGTGAATTTTATGTTCTGTGCATTCCACAAAGTAATGGGAAATTAAATTAACACAGTTCTTTATAGCATTTTAAATTTTTGCCACAATTAATTTCCTGTACTACTGTATTTTAGTTCGCAGCAATCATTTGAGTAAATTTAACTCAGATATATAATACCTTCCCCCCAAATCAAAGAAATAGTCACTTTTTCCTGCCTTCTTCATGCAAACTCACCTGCCTACCTTATTTTATGTGAAAGGTTATGGGACATAGGCCACTTTTGCACTTTAAAGTAGAAGAAAGCTTAGGTATTCTTTTTAGGGTGCTCCCTATTTCTTTAATACCTCTTTCAAAAATGACGGATTTATGCAACGACTAAGACATACTGCAGACATGAGATACATACACACTTTCATCTTTTTCTTGGGTGCTTCCCTAATCAGCCATTAGCCAACTCTGGTAAACAGACGGGGAGGTAATCAATCACCTTGCCTCAAACTCAGACCAACAAACACCTGCATCTCCAAAAAGAAGACTCAATCACCCCGTAAAGAGGGCTCTTATAACTCACCTGGTCTACACTGCTTATTTTACAGATAAGAAATTGAGGTCCAAAGGAGTGAAATGACTAATATACCTGCTTCTCCTATTTTGGAAAGGTTCCTTCAAGATTTCCTTTGTTTTACCGAGTGGGGCACACTTTGCTCATAGTCCTAGGACAGGGACTGCTCCAGAAGACCAAGGACAGATATGCCCAGGTACCACACACCTGCAAACCTCTTTCCTCAGCTGTAAAGTGAGAGAAGAGGAAAAAGTGACAAGTTTCGTTCTAGCATTCTTAATCCTCTGTTAACTTCCAAAATGATTCCCAGTAACTTGAGTCATTAGGCATATAGAATGTTGACTTTTAAAAGGTGCCCAGGTGCACGAAGCACCGTTTTTCCTGAACTCAATGCTGACTACTACCTACTCACGGATACATTATGTTCCAGAAGTGTTTGTGAGTAAAATTTTACTTGGAATAATTTCCCCATAGAAGACGTATTATATGTGGTTACATGACAGGATGGGCCGGAAGATAAAAAACTTTAATATTAGATGACTATTTCTCATTCAGAGCACAGGGTCGAATCTAGGTAAAGTTTAGAAATAGGGAAAATCTTTTTGATACTCTCCCATATTTTATTTTTCTTCCTCCATTTCTCATCATTCACTGCCGCCTGCCCCCCCTCCCCCGACCTGTGCTATCCCTCATCCCAAAGCACTAGAATTTGGTAAATTACCTACTTGCTCTTGGCCCTGAATACAATTCTTTTTCCTATTTTTTTTTTAAGAGGAAAAGAAAGCTTGTTAAATTAGTTTACTCTAATTATGAGGGCTTGAGAGCTCCAAAATCGTCATGGAGGTAGTCTAAATTTATAGAATCTGTGCTGTTTGTTCCTTCCGTGAAAAAGCCCAAATTGCTCAGCAGGGTCATTCACAAACTCTCCACAACCAACCTCACCAGCCCATTTTGCTATCCACTCAGTGATCTAACCAAGGCAAATGGTTTGCCAGTCATGTTCTTTTTTACCTCACCTATACCAATTTCCCCGCAAGGCCTTTCTGCATCAGAAAAACATCCATCCAGTATGCTGAACCACCACTACTCTTCTGGAGACTCATCCCAACCCCTCTAGGTGGCAGAAAAAGAATGCTGAGTGAATCAGTGGATGAGTGGACGGGTGGATAAATACATAAAAGAGAAGATTCCTTTATCTAATCCTGTGATTTATGGAATTTAGGCAAGGTAAATCAAAGTAAAGAGAAGAATGGGCAATGTAGAAAGAACATAGTAAGGCAGAGCTTGCAATTAATGTGTTCACCAGACTTCAGAAAGAATCTACTTTGGGCAAGAGATTTAAATCCTTCATTTCCATATAGCCACATTAGATTACAAAACATTTTCATATGTATCGTTTCATTTGATTTTAACAAGCCTCTGAGGCAGCCAGGAAAGGTATTATTCATCTCATTTTTACAAAAGTGAGAATTGAAGCTGTAAGAATGGATTAACTTTTTTCAAGATCAACTAAGTTGTATATAGTCTCCCAGATCTCTATCCCATGTTTGCCCTCTTTAAATGTTCACATCATCCTTAAATTTTCTTTCACTTTTGTTTGCCTTAGACGCTCTACATATTTTCCCCAAAGTAGTCCCATACCAATGGAGGGTGAATGGAGATAGAGACTAGATTGAGGCAGAAATCTCATGTTCTTACATGATATTTGCAATTTTATACATGTGGACACATGAATGAGCAATTATTAGCACACATTCCTACGATTAAAGTCTTTATTTTACATGAATTATTGTTCTTCATAGAAGCAAAAGGAATACCTTATGATTATAATGAACTTTTATTAATTTCTTCATTCAATGACTCAAAGATGATGTCTGGTTTGTGTTACATATTATTATATATATTTTTAGATTTTATATTAAATATATTTTTAAGTGGAATTTTAAAAAAAACAGGTGGGATGGCTTTTCTGGTATCAGGTTCTCTGATAATTAGCTTCATTGTTGTCTGAAGTGCTAGGCTAAGCACCTGCCTCTTTGGGGTATAACACTGACCCACTAAAAGGAAACACTAAAACCAATTTATCTTACTCTTGAAGTAACAAGAATTGTGATATATAATTTCAGTGGAAATTGACTGAACAAGTCTTCTTATATGCAATGTAGCTCATTTAATGTTAATGAAGGTTACTGAGTGGCTTTTATACCTTTAATCTACTTGCACATTTTTTAATTAAGAATATATTATGATGAAGGTTAAGAAACTTAAAAGACTATTCAATGTTATTTTCCGTGAGCAATTTTGTTTTGTGTAAAAGATAAACGCCTGATAATCATACACTGATTAACTGTTAAGGGTCTCTCCCACATTTTCACTTTTCCTAGGCCTTTCATCCTACCTTTACTGACATTGACTTGTCATCTCCAACAGGTTAGCATGCCAGTTAAGAAAGGAATGTTAGGGCGCCTGGGTGGCTCAGTTGGTTAGGCGACTGCCTTCGGCTCAGGTCATGATCCTGGAGTCCCGGGATCGAGTCCCGCATCGGGCTCCCTGCTCAGCAGGGAGTCTGCTTCTCCCTCTCCCGCTCCCCCCTCTTGTGCTCTTTCTCTCTCTCACTCTCTCTCTCAAATAAATAAATAAAATCTTTAAAAAAAAAAAGAAAGGAATGTTACTTTCACAAGTGTCAACATGATCCAGGGGAAAAGGTTTTTAGAATGCTGTAGCAACCCAAAATGAGACATATTTCCTGTATGTATTCATATTACAGAAAATAAATCTGAAAATTTTATACTAGGAGATACAGGATGTAAAGTTTTAGCAATTATTAATTTTAATATCTCTTAAATCTATGACAAATCAAACACAGAAATTGAGCTAATATAAAAGTTTCTGTTTGAAAATGTATATTAAAATTGCTACTAATGGATAAAATCAGAAGCCTACAATATTAGAGTAGGGCAGGACATTAGTGATTACCTAGTTCAGGGGCTGGCAAAACAGAAACCACAGGCTACCACCTGTTATTGTAAAGAAAGTTTTACTAGAACATGTGCATTTGTTTATATGTCCTCCATAGCTTCTTTCATGCTGTATTGTCAGAATTGAGTAGTTAACTGTGATAAAGACCTCATGCTCCACAAAGCCTAAATTATTTCTTCAGTTTACTCTTTTTGTGTGTATTGGAAAGCTGAGGCCAAGAGAGAATGACTTGCTAAGGTTGCACGGATTAGTTTTGAAGTTTTACTAGAAATACATTCTCAAAAAATAAACCCTGATATTCATCACAATAGACAATATAGAAGCCTGGGCTTCTGAAATGAAACAGACCTAAATTTAAGTTTAGGGACCACCAGTAAATAGTTATAAGGCCTTAGAGATTACCTAGTCCCTCTGTAGTAAACAGTCATCTTTGCCCAGAATCTATTCATGCTTTCCTTCTTCATGGAATCTCATCTGTGTTCACTTATCATCTCCCCATTGTAATCAAAGAAAGGGGAGGGGAAAGATGACTCCACTTCCACCTTCAGGCATGAGCTCTGATTTGTATAAACTTATCATAGTAACCCCTTCCTTCTTACCACTGATTGGTTCAGGAATGGGCATAAGATTGGCAATGGCCAATGTGATTTAAATGAAGCCTTGCTAAAGAGGTTTCATGGAGAATTCTTCCTTTCTCCAGAGACTCATAAGGAGCCAGTTTCTCTTCCTACCACTGGACATAAACAAGAAGGTATTTTGCTCCAGTCAATCTTGGCCACTCTTTTCTAACCATTAAGGAAAATAGTCTAAGGATAATAATGCTGATGCAGAGATTAGGACAGATTGAGTAGAATGACAAAAACAGTAAACCAGAACTCTAACCAGAGCCTGCCTGAGTCTGTTATCTCTCTCGATTCCGAGTTACATAAGACCAAATTCCCTTAATGCTTTCACCAGTTCAATCACACTATTCCTGACAGCCAAAAGCATCACTCCTCTAAATTTTAGGATAAGAATATATCTATCTCACAGTACTGTTCTGAGGATTACATAAACTAACATATCAAGTATCTGGCACACAGTAAGTATTCAATGAATATTAATTACTTTCATTACTATCCATGAATATTAATTTCCACTGGACAAAATATCTAGAAAATGAACATATTTACTAATATTTTATAAAATATGATGGGGTATGCATTTAACATTTATAGTATAAATTATATAACTTCTCTATTGCAATATAAATAATTATATTGCAGTGTTTCCAGATAAATAATTCAGATTTCCCCTGGTGTTCTTTAGTTCTATGGCCAAAGGAGCACAAGAATGCTGGATCGGAAACTGGTCTGTTTCTTTTGTCAAAATTAACCTACTTGAAATATATTTGTTCATCTCAGTAGACATGAAAAATCCCACAAGTATAATATTCAAGATGAAGAATTTTTGTTTATAACAAGACCGGAAAGGAAAAATACCTACCACTCAATCAAATCTCTGAAGGAAATAATCATAATGTATATATCTGGTACCTCACAGGGTCAAGATGAGAGGGGTGGGGGCAAGAAGCTGGGGACTTCAGTTTGGGGTATGAGTAGGTATCTGAATTGAGGCATCACTGTTAAGCAGCTGACAGATATTCCGAATAAATATCCATGACAAATAATCTCCTGCAATCCTGGTTATCACTGAATGCCATTTTCTCATTAGGTAGTAATGGGGTAGGCTCTGGAGTCAATAAAAGTGTCTTGTTCTCATAGGGGTAGTCTATTGTGACCTCATTAGGATAAGTGATGATATTAGTAAGATTTGAAACATTTTCCTTTCCCTGCCTTCCCAGAAGAGTTACAATAACCAGGAGAGAGTTTATAGCCATAGTAAGTGAATTTACCCTAGTTTCAGGGCTTAAGTTTTACCAGACAAGAACTGGCTCAGGTTTATCATTCTTTCATTCAACCCAACAAGTAGAAGAAAAACTATTCTTGCCAATATAAACTCAATTTATATGATTTTTAACTACATCGAGAATACTTTTTTTTTTTGGTCCTATTTCCTTTCTAATATTCAAAAACAGAAATTAAACAGACTACCTTGAGAGATGGCATTAGTCAATGTGATTAACAGAGTATACTAATGATTCTTCAAGAAAAGAAAGTAGACAAGAGGCCTCTGTCTCTGTTCCCACACTGGAATTCTCCTCACTTTGTAGGCCTCTGAGGATTATTCAGGGCAGAAGAGGGAAAAGTAAATTGATATAAGAGACAGAAAAAGAAATGCCTTTAAGTATATTTGAAGTAAATACCACGATGACTCAATCTCACAGACTGGTAAATCAACAACAGTCTATTCAAATCCAAGGGGCAGGGTGGGGGACTTCCATCTTGTCCTTGCAGCATAATGACCTGATTTATCCACTTGGAACAACAGTATCCTTACCATGAAAACACAGTCATTGTGAAATGGAAAGATGTCAAACAAACAAAAACAACAATTTGTAAATACAGTCACGTATTATCTTATGTAATAACAATTGTCTAAGTAATGGGTAAGAAGAATGTTTTCAAGTTTATTGTATAAATAATTCAAAACCAACCAGTAATCCTGGGAAGTATATGAGTAGATAGTAAAATGTACCACAAAATATACTCTTATGCTCTGATAATGAAGTTCCATATGCTCTTTGGACAAATGCCTATGTTTCAAAAGTGATTTCCAGGTTGGAACCTCAGCCAAACACCTGCATGCTAAAATATCATTGTGCAAATAATTTTTACTACCCCTACTTAAATCTAAAAATGATCATAAATGTTCCCCTCTGCAAAGAAAGAACCAGCAAGAATTACTACATTACCCATACTTTCATCACATTTTAGAAGAGAATGGCATTTTGAAGGAAAAAAAAATCATTTTTATTTCAGCCACTGAAATAACCAAAAATATTTAGATTTTTAAAAATATCACAGGATACCAGTAAGATAAATGAGTCCATTCATTCTTAAATTCACTAATTAAAATATTTATTGAGAGCCTAGTATGCGCTAGAAAAACATTTAAACCACCTACACGCTTTATATATAAATAGTAAACTGTACCCAAGAAAGCCTTGCATTAAAGCTAGAGAAGAGGTCTGTATAAGGATGGTTTATATAAATTTTTAAACCCTTTCAGTAGACAGCTAAATCATAAAACAAAGCTACAGCAGTTTTTATGTACCCTTTTAAAAAGGGATTAATTTAGGTAGACCCAGCAGAAACTCCCTACATTTACAAATGCATTTATTTAGGGGAAAGGGTGAAATGTCACATCTGGGATTGATAATGTTTGGTTTCACCCTGGCCTTTGAGGATAACTCTTAGACTCCAAGAAGCATTGTATCTGGAAAGAAGAGCGGGTTTAAGGATACTCAGCGTAATGAAACAGGCCAGGTTTAATTCCCTTAATCGCTTGGTCAGGGCAAGTGAATTAACCAGCCACATCTGTTCACTTCACTTTGGAGTACCCAGTCTGGGTTCTTTCTGTGTATGCAACAGGGTTCTGTAGGATTATTGCATTAATACATCTTTCGTGTATTTGGCCTATTTGTACCTTACCTCTCCTCACCAAGCAGGGTATGAGAGGAGAAGGGGATACAACATGTTAAAATTCAGGACACAGGCCTGCCCATATTATTACCTTCCCTGAGATAGTGTGAATAGGGAAGTGATCCTTAAACAGACTCTTACTGGGCCAGATCTACTAGAGAAAGGGGAAAGGAGGAGGGAAAGAGTTCAGACCCACTGACTTGAACTGTTTCTTCCATTTCTTTCCTCCAGGGCTAAAAGCAGATCACTAAGCTCTTCTCTCTTGCTAACCCGAAAATATAAAATACTGCATGCCTTATTTTATCTTTCTCCAAAAAACCACCTCAAATTCAAATTCTGTGACACTCAGAAATGATGAATCCCGAAATATCTATCAGGGTCTTCCTCTTATAAAGCTCATGACCATTTTGGGGAAAAATGATTGGTAATCTTAGATGACATCAAACACCAGTAAATAATTCCTAGTTCCTCTAATGCAGTACATGCTTTTCACAAAATACACCTACATAATGCATTTAAATCCTTACTCCTTTAGGTGATGACAATGTACTGGTTCTTCAGATTTCACTCCCGATTTCGTGGTATCAGTGTTTCACAACCCCAGGTACACCAGTTTACCAACCTGCTATGTTTTCAGGAGGAACTTTTCAACATTCCCTTATGAGTGTAATCATATTGGAAAACTTTATCATACACAAGTTACAATGACCTCTCATATTAATAATCCTATAATCTAATACTACCTAGATTTGAAAATAGAAGCGCTGAGATTATAGTCAAATCTATCTTCTTCCTGCAGACTTGCTTGGACTTTTTAATGTGGGTTGGCTTTCCTGAAAACATGTCATCTATTTATTTCCTTCATTTCCATCAATTTGGAATACTACTGTCAAATAAAGGAGCTGTGTATACAGGCTATGGGAAAGATGGAAAGATGGGAAAGATGGAAAATGCCATGCTTTCTGAATATAGAGTCCTTATATTTTTATTCTCTGACATAAGCCTCTAAAAGATTCTAGTCTTGGCCTATTTTGATTATTAAAATAGGAGGCAAGGCCATTGAAAACCAGCATCAGAAATCTTTCAGGTTATAACAATAATAAAAAAAAGAAATCTTTCAGGTCAGAACAGAAGGAGAGTAGATGAGAGGACAGAATATTGCTCAAGTAAGTTTTTTGTCCTGGCAAAGTTCTTTCTTTGACTCTAAAAAGTCAGAGTAATATTTTTAAAGCAAAGCTACAATTTTCCCATCCCCCTGAATAAGTCCCTCCGATGGCCTCTTTATACTTAGAATACAATCTGGACTCCTTACAGAACCCTACATGTTCTGGTTCCCACTTACGTCTCTAACTTCACCTTGTACCACTCTATTCTCATTACTTCCTACACTACACTCAGCTACACCCACTATCAGGCCAGCCTTACACACCTAATTAACTCAAGGCCACTACCAGCCTATAAAGTTGTCTTTACTAAAAAGAAGAACAAAAAATAAAACTCATACACATATACCCCCTGGTGGACATAGTCCCCTCAGGTACTTTGCTTGGCAAAAAGAACAGTATTTGTGGTTTAAACAAACAAAAGAATCCCACTACTCTGTGGGAAGATGCAGCCCCATCCCTGATAGAATGTTATGTAAGAAAAGCATGAGATTTCAGCCACTTCTTCTCCCCTTTGTGCGGTGAACACACCACATAACACTCCATGACAGCCCTGGAATGTCTCTGCTTGGAAGTTCTTCCTCCAAGTTTCTCACACCTGCTTCCCTCTCATCACTCAGATCTCAAATATCACCTCCTCTGAGAGCTCTTCCCTGACTACAAAAACCCTTTTCTCAGCCCCACCACTCTCTAGGCATACTATGCTTTAATACATCTGTAGCATTTTTACTACTTAAAATTATCTTGCTTCCTGATTGTTTATGTTATAATCTGTCTTCCCCTCACTAGAATATGAGCTCTAAGAGCGAGGGGATATTGTCAGTTCTAGTCACTACTGTGTCCCCAGAACCAATGGCATGCCTGACAGTTGTAAGCATTTGATAAATATGTGCAGAAATGATGGCTAGATGCAGGGACTAGGGCTTAGTGCAGAAGGAAAATGTAATCAATGGACAGACATATTTGGAAGTCTAGTGATAATCTTTGTGACAGCTTTTTATTCTGAGTGTGTTTGATCTGGGGCCCTGCAAGACTTCTATAAAGTAAGGAACTGTAAAAGGCCAATAAACTCTGTTAAGAAACTAAGCCAAATCATTTTTGTCTTATGCATCCTGATTTTTATGGTTACAGAGAGTCCACAACTCCATGAGGAAAGAACCCTAGAGCAATGGAGCTATCAGTCAGAAGAGACAAAGCTGAAAGATTTCATGGCTATCAACCTCCATGAAAATAAACCTTGGTTGATTCACAACCAACAGAACATTGCACTTTTACAAGTCAATAACCTTGATCTCCACAACAAAGACATATGTAATTTATAACAAATCACATCCTGTGACATAAATCTATACTACTAATATTACTTTCTTAGATAGGAAGTGAAATCATAATCTATGTCACCTGCCAAGTGAGTTCACCAAAGAAATCAACATAACTCTCAATTCTGAATAGAGGGTACAAACCCCTAACTCCCTGTCTGGCCTCAAATTCTCCCATTAATAAGAGAAGAGGGACTCCCAAACCCTGGCTGCCAAGCAAGTACATATAACAAACAAGAATGACTCCCCCGACCTGCGCAGTATTGTGGTGTAGGTGCTCCAGCTCAGGCCCCCCTGTGGGCAAGTTTTTCATCCTCTCCCATTAAGTGCCCAAGGAGCCCAGAGACTTACTAGTATTTATATGTAACGCTACATTTTTAAAGTCTCCATAAATGCTGAAATTGCTCTTGTCCATACTCAGAAAAAAACCCAAACATTTAAGCATTCATACTGGGAATTGTAGACATTATGACCCATAGCTTGGCTTAAGTTCACTTTTCCGTGATGAAGACAGGGTTTATTAAAAGGAAATGATAGTACAAATTACTACAGACTGTATAATTCCTTACTTAGAAGTTAATGGATTTCACCATTTTTTTTTGGTCAGTTACAATGGCTCTTGCTCAAGATGAATGGTGTTAACCATTCCCTTGCACGAGAAAAGCAGAGAATGTAGTAATGAGCAGTTAGTTTGAGTTACTGTAAGAACCAAAAAGCATTCACTTTGCTTTCCAAAGAATTTATATTTCAGAATGTCCTAAACTTCTGAACACATTATTTAACCTGTTTTTTGTTTCTTCATATCTATAAAATGGATAATTATACTACCTGGTGCACATGGGTGTTATGAGGAACAAATGATATAATGTTTTCTAAATTGCTGAGCAAAACACCAGGCACACATGCACACCTCATATTTGTTCATTGTTTGCTGTTGCATCACTTTAATATTATTCATCCAAAAAGCTGTGGCCTTCATTGTCGTCATATTCAACCAATGACTCTAGTTTCATAAAAGTTGTGCCACACAAAAACAAAAAAGGCCACAAGAAATAGAATCAAAATATTTGTTCCCGTTTAAAACAAATAGAGTGCTTCTTTTGGGAGGGATATTAAATACCATGGTGAAATTTTTAAAGTAAAAACTATTAGCTATAATGAAATAGTGGGTTTGCCCAAGTAGACATAAAGTGGCAGAATAGTCAACTCTATCAGATACCCAAGTAGGAAATTTTTTATTCACCTTATGAAAAAATGATTTGCCAAAATGTATCACTCCATATATTCTCACCTAGCACGGCCACCCTCGTTCACATGTCCAAGAAGCTGTCCATTAAAATGCCAAATGGACAGTATCTCTAGGCAAATGGTTTGACTTCCTAAAAGATCTAGTTTCTTTGTAAAATTTTACTGCTGTTCTGACACCAACTTGCGCCCCATTTTTTATTTCCTATGGTTCACATCCGAACTGAACTAAGAACTGTATCCTAAAACCAATAAAAAATTCAATTACTTTTTGGGATAAATTCCAGTGATATCTTTAATACTAACTTACCCATTTAAGAAGTACAGTAGGAGTCCCTATGAAAAATACTCTTAATTCAGATACTTTTCTGGCTTACATTACCAGCAACCTAAAAACCAGTGTGATGGATGGAAAAAGTTAAAAATATTTCACTCTGTGGCTCCAACATTTCAGAAGTGCAATTGCTGGGAACTAGATTTAAGCTTTAATTAGGAAATGTATATATCACAGGGTTGCTCCTTCCCTATGATCTGGGTAGAAAACGTTTTTATGTGCATGAGTTGAAATGCAGAGATCAATAAAAATCAAGTTTGACAACACCAAGACCAAAGAAGCTTTGAGGAATTTGGAGATTTAAAAGATTATCTCCATAAACCTGGGACCACGCCACCTAATTATTCTATCACTGGGGCTACAAACTAGAAACAGAAATCCTTTACTTAAATATTATTAATTAGACATTTTAACACTTTATTCCAAAGACAGAGTGTACTTCACAAAACGTCTGTTAATTATGTAGCCATTTATTTGTTTTGAACAGTAAATAACCTTGTATTTCTAACTATTAAAAATAAGAAAGGCATAGTCATATGGGAAGATTAATAAATGGGTTAGAAAGGAAATAAAAGGTGAATAGTGCAAAGGAGCAAGTAGTGCCAGAAAGAATATTTCTATTTCTTTGCTCAGATTAACCATGGGAGAGAAAGAAATAGAGTAGGATGGGTGAGTGTGTGTGTGTGTGTGTGCGTGTGTGTACGCACATGCACCTGATCATTTAATCAATATAAACTATCACAACAGATAATTCAAGCCTAAAATTTAACTTTGGAGCTCACGTCTCTTTTGAAGGGTGTAAATGAGTTGATCTCAATGGCACAATGGAGTTGATCCTCTCACGTTTTCTGGTGGAAGCTCATTTTCTTACAAGTGCTTGATAACCACACACTTGAACAGCAAGGCCTCTGATCCGCTTCCTCCTCTCATGTCTCGATGTGAAGCACAAAGCTGTAAGTGGGACAGCCTGTAGGACTGATGCTAAAAGCTTTGTTGTGGGAATTCCTAAAGCGTATTCCTATAAATAGGATGGTCTGCATTTACTCAAGTTGTGCACACTGACCCAAATAGGAATGATGCATATGATTCACAAATGTGTACATCAATACGCTGGGAATCAAATGGGCAGGCACAGTTCCCAAACGTGGATGTTTCCTTAGAAACGTCCTCAGTATTTTTATCTGCCTCTCCTTCTAAGTGATTTTTGAAACAAAGTCTACACAAATAACTGAAAGAAAATAGTTTTTAACATATACGTAGACAAAGAGTTAAGATATCCCAATACAAACATATCCTACAAATTGTTAAGAAAAAGGCAGCATACCCAATATGAAATAGACTGCCAATTCACAAAGATAATGCAAATGGAAAAACAAAGCACTACAAACGAAACCCACGTATGAAAGAAAGGCCAGCTTCTCTAGTAAGCAGGTAAATGGCAATTACAACAAAAAACATTTCTGACTCCTTAGATTAAGGACAACGTGAAAAAAGTTGTTAATACCCAGTGTGTTTAAGGGTATGGGAAAACAGACAGGCACACTCATCTGTTGCTGGAAAGAGTATGAATTACTGCCAACTTTTTTGGGGTTTTCTTCTGGATCTATTAAAATTTAAAAACTACAACAGCTCAATGTTAGGAAGGTTCTGTCCTACAACAACGACAACAACAACAAAACAGCCACATGTCAGGATGTATGTATAAGTTTGAACATCGGAGGAAAGGTTGTAAGAGGCAAAAGTATAAACTACTTAAATGTCCATGAACAGGGAAGAAAAACATGACATGCACTATAAGTCTTAGATTGAATTCCCCAGAAACTGACCCTGAGATTAAAAAAAAAAAAAAAGGAGGGAAGGAAGGGGGACAGGGATGGAAGTGACCCACAGTGGGAAACTGGCTCAGTAGTACGTAGGATTCTGGAGACTACTGTGGTCACGTTCAGCCTTGTCCTAGCCAGATGCTTGCACCTGTCAGTCACGGGTTCCAGGCTCCGCCTAGGGGATATAAAACAGACTCTGGCAGCTGGAGTCAAGCCCTTCAGAGAGAAGCAGATGCTGGCTGGTGGGAGTGAAAGTGCACCAGGAGCCAGTGGACACAAAATGGAAAGACTGACCCTCACCTGCTACTCAATGGGGTATTATGTGCTATAAAAAAGAATAAATTAGAGACATTTAACTACAGAGTTGACCGTGACATATGAAAAGACACCAGATTTTCTTTTCTAGGAGTGGGAAGCCTTATTTATTTATTTACATAAGACTAAAGTATGAAATGATAAACATCAAGATGTTAACATAAAAGCTACTATGGGATGATGGGGGAGAAGCAGACTGAAGGAATGGGGAACAGAGAGAACTGGCAACTTTTTACGTGTATATACTTTTATACTTTTGTTTGGCCTATGCGTACATTGCATCCATAAATGAACAGACAAATAAGGTAAAAGATCAAATATGCTGCATCAAAATTAACTTCTATAAGCTCTTTTTCTTTAATTGAAAATGCTCAGATTAAAATATTTTCTCAGAGTTGGGCGCCTGGGTGGCTCAGTTGGTTAAGCGACTGCCTTCGGCTCAGGTCATGATCCTGGAGTCCCGGGATCGAGTCCCACATCGGGCTCCCTGCTCAGCAGGGGGTCTGCTTCTCCCTCTGCCCTCTTCCCTCTCGTGCTCTCTGTCTCTCATTCTCTCTCTCACAAATAAATAAATAAAATCTTTAAAAAAAATATTTTCTCAGAGTTAATAGGTTTGCCCTTTTAACTGCAAGCTGAGAAATGCCTTTGGGACTTAAGTCTACATATGTGATCCTGAAATTAACAGAGAATCACATACAGTCATTCTGGGCAATGGGGGAATAAGGCAGAAAGAAATGGAAATAGGTATGTTAAACCATTGCAATAATGATATTCAAGATGCAAGCATCTCCATTAATTATAAAACTCCAAGGCATCAATAGCAGGAGAATGAGTAAATGAATTAAAATGCATGAAACAGAATCATGACTACATAGGCATTAAATTATGTTTTTGAAAAATTTTGACTGGCTTAAAAAAAGAAGTATGATATAATGTGAGGTTTAAAGAAAGAATGTTTTATACTGTATATAAGTGAATGATTCTTGGGGCGTCTGGGTGGCTCAGTCGGTTAAGCATCTGCCTTTGGTTCAGGTCATAATCCCAGGGTCCTGGGATGGAGCCCGTAGTTGGGCTCCCTGTTTCTCCCTCTCCTCCCTGCCTGTGCTCTCTCTGGCTATCTCTCTCACTATCTCTGTCTCTCTTTCTCAAATAAATAAATAAATAAATGGTTCATATTACATAGTTAAATATATCAAGTACCTACATTTCTGTATGTATACATATACATACATATAAATAAGAATGCATTTCTCTGGAAGAACACATGCCATCTACATTTTAATAGTAGTTATACCTAGGTTATCAGAATATGGCTGATTTTAAAAGTTTTCTTTTTTTTCTTTTTAATTTTCTGCATTGTTTTGCTTTCAGACAATGTCATGCTTTAGTATTTTCCTTTTTTAAAGATTCGTTTATTTATTGGAGAGAGAAAGAGCACACGAGTGGGTGTAGAGGCACAGGGAAAAAATCTTCAAGCAGACTCCCTGCTGTGTGTGGAGCCCCACTGCGGGGCTAGATCTCAGGACCCATGAGATCAAACCTAAGCCAAAACCAAGAGTCAACACTCAACCGACTGAGCCACCCAGGCACCCCTACCATTTTCCAGTAAAAACAAACCAAGTGATAAAACAATTTGCTTCTTAAAAAAAAAAAAAAAAAAGGTACTCGTAAAGAAATAAGCTCCCATCTACTTGGCAATTTTGACAGATGATTAATGGAAAAGGGTATGTACATTGTCTTCTACTCTTGAACTGACCAAAAACTCCCTAAAAAGTATCTAGTGTCTGGTCATTCTTACAGGTATAGAAAAATCACGGTAAACATATTAACCTGGTTAGCTAGCCATAGTGTATCTGGGATCTGAGCGCACGATTTCAGGACTTCTAGGCTAGCTCCAAGGAAAATAAAGTTGGAGGGAACCCCAAAACTGCAGATCCTTTAGGATGAGGAAATCTAATCTAGGCTCAAAGGGCTGTATTTGTAGCCTATTATGTACTACTACAATTAAAGACGTCAGCAGTTAGAACAAAAAAATGAGCATTTGCTATCAATAAATACATCTACATAGATCAAAAGAAGTGAAGATTCACTTAAACCGTTTAAACACATTGGAAACATGCATGAAGTTAAATGTTTGGTATAGTACACATTATTCATGGCAAGAGATTATTTTTTCTTCTGCACTCTCAGAAGCCAAGGAAGCCATATTGTGAAAGTCTAAAATGGTTAAAATAGAGTAACCTTTTATCATTATTATTAAATATCAACAGTGCTCCTAAAGAATGTTTTGCCGGTCTCATTCAGAAACTGGCCCTCTCTTGATTGACAAACTAATGGAATGCATCTACTTGATACCCAAGGAGAGGTGACAAATCTTTCCATCTTTTAAATGTTACTTACCCTCAACAGACTATTCCCAACATACGAGAAATCTTTCCATAAGCTTATACATACTACATGCAGAAACAGTCAATGACACTACAGAAGAAAGCCCTTGAATCCATCCATAACGCATCGCCTTGGAAACAGTGAGGCAGAAACGAGACTCACAGAATTCCAATAAAAAGAAAAACCAAACTAAAACAAATTCCTTTCTAGACTTTGTGGGGTTTTTTTTTAATTCCCTGATAAAATTTTTCTTAATGACTTGCACTGTAGAAGTTTTCTTGACCTTTTAAATCTTGTAAATGAATGACTGAATTAATTTATTTTTCCTAACTCAGTATTCCAGTCATCTTAGGAAAACAGCTGGAAAGAAAGGTCAGTTCAAAAGTGAGGTCTAGGTAAATAATATGATTTGACTAAATTCCTTTTACTTAATTTTAAAGTACATCGGCCGGGTTTCCTTCCCACATGCCCTTCACAAAAGCAGGCTGCAGGGTAGAAGAAAAGTTCGTCTTGGACATTCAAAAACGCGAGGCCGGTTCACCCAATGGAGCACAGTCCCCAAAATGAACACACGCTGCAAGCTGGAAAACTATTTAAAATCATTTTACATACCAAGTTCTATTTCCCTATTAACGTACCAACTCATAACAAAACAATAAGCTGCGTACTTATTCAAAGAGTAATAATAGTTCCCATCATTGGTTTTAAACACAAAGATCTCTAAAAAGCAAAGCCCATGGATCTAGCAAATATAATAGTTAGAGAATATGCCTTTTACTATCTTCTTCTCAGCTGTTCCTTTTCCTGCTCAAAATAAAAAAAAAAAAGGACCAGATTACATAATACTGCCACAAATAAATAACTTTTATAAGTGACGGTTTCTCTATCTACTATAAAATGATACTTTATTGAAGGGCAACAAATAGCTAGCTTAAGGTAAACATGGTATAGTTTATATGAAACATTATTTTTTGTAACAGATCAAAAAAAAAAAGAAACTGAACTTTTCTTTTGCCAAGATACAAAACAATTTCACATTTTTCAAATGAGACACAAAACTAAGTATTTTCCTCATCAGTGAAAACTGGAATTAAATGTTTTCTTGAAATATATTTCAGTGACTAAGTTTTAAATCATCTTTCAATACATCAAACTCAATCTGTCCTAATGGAGAAGTACAGCATTCTGAATTACCCATTATGTTGGAGAATCCAGAAGTCATTTTAATTGGTTTTGAATGAAAGCATTATTCTGCATTTCTAATCATGTTTCTACCCCTAAGGCTAATATTAAAAATGAGTTACAATTCCTGAGCAAATGAATTGACTCAGAATCATGGCTGGGATTAACATTTTGTTACAGATAATCCACAAACTAGAGAGTCCAAAAGCCTATAACTGATAGTTGAGTGTATTCTCTAAGTAAGAAGCTAAAATGCTCATTAGACACACTCCATGTTAATAATGAACCCTCTGAAAAGAGTATACATGTTATGTAAAGTGTTGTACATTCTCTTGTACAATGTGGGTCTCTCTTCCAAGATTATCAGTCTAAGTATTTATTCACTGAATTTTCTATTCCTAGAAATGAGACACTTGTAGGGTTAACTGTCTTGCCCTAAAATTATATTTATCTTCAAACGCCCTTATAATTTTAAGATATAAAACAAGTTCCACCTTACCAACCACAACAAATGGTGATTTGTCAATCACAAATACACATTATAGAGAGTTTAAAATAAACCTGACATTGTGGTCACAATGAATTATATTATGCTACAAGACAGAAGCTTGTCATTTGTGCGTTGAAGTGGTTTCAGCTAAAACCTCAAATATTAATGAGGAATAATAAACTGACCTATATGCTGACAATTAAGCAATTCTGATTTGAGCACCTGAAATAATTTGCATAATGAAAATACCCTTCCCCCAATTATCCAAATTATAGTTTAAAAGGAAAAGAACACTCTAGAAGAGGTTTTTATTTGTAGGGACATTTTAATGAGGTGATAGGTATCTTAATAAGTGTTCTTGGGTGAAGACACCTGGATTATTAAACAGCAGTTCTTCTGTACCCTATATTAATTCATAGGAAGATTTTATCACATCTGTTTATGAGAGACTTGAAGTACTTAGTATTACTTGCATGGTTTAAAGTAAACCAATTTAAACAAAAGATGAAATAAATGGTAAGTTTGGATGATCTGGGTTTTTCTGATATTTTTTCCTTTAGTTTAACAATAATTCACTACAAGTACAAATCAGGAAGATCTGCATGAAATTAACTTCAAAGCAGCTTTGCAAATGAGTCCTAGAGGGTTTTATGAAAAAATGTCACCAAGCAGAAAGAATTTTAAAGACATTAATTGTATTTAATTATTTTTTTATGTGAAGGAACTTTAAATTAAGGGGAAAATAAATCCACATCATTGCAAAATGACCTCGAGTATCTATTACTTTTAAAGAAGAAACTCTTACCTGTAATAATTAAAAGACAATTATAATTATTCATTATTACAAAATTTGATTGCTTATAATTTATTTTACTCTACACTCCTTTTTACTGATAGTTCAAATTCTTTTCTCAAGATGAGATTTTAACTATAGTGTTAATTTTCTATTTTAAAGATAGAGTTAACATGCAATTTAGTATCTTATGATTAGTTTCATTTAGGCAATACAACAAGTTTTACAGATGTTTTTGCAAGTTGTTTAACTGCTTTTTGGCCCAAATTTACCCGTTTAGAAGGTTAAACTAAATGCTCTCCTAAGTGATTTACAGAGCCAAAATGGCTCTGCTACTCCGGTGATATTTTTCTGAAAAAGATCGTTCTTTCATAGTTCTTTTTCATATGAACTACAGAGTCTGTCCAAAAATATCCCTTGTCATTTTACTGTTACAAGAAGGGTAAAATGTTATTGTGAATAATAGAATCAATTTGATATAAGTGCAAAAAGCATTTTTATGATATGAATTAAATCAACTCAAGCAAGTAACTCTTTCCATAAGTAACTCACTGAATACGTAAAAGGCGAGAGCAGGAGAAAGCAAAATAAAATAAGCAGTTGCAGACTCCAATGAGATTTGTCTATTAAAAAGAGACAGAGAGAGGGAGAACAAAAAGGGTAGTCAAATTCCAGCTATCAACAAGCTTGTACTCTGTGCTTTGCTGTATAAAACAATCACTGCCACCGATAGAGTATTTTTGGATCCAATGGGCTGTTCTCATAGATACTCCAGAAAGCAACATTTGCAATAAAATGTGACAGGCAGGTTTTTGTAGCCAGCTTTGGAAAAGCCTGAAATTTGATTGAATCTCATAGTCAAGGACTATACAAACATAAAAGATACTTAACTTGTTTTTCTCATTATTGTTACTCTTTGGATTTTTTTTTTTATTCCACTTTCAGTAGGTCTTGGACAGTGTCCTTTTCATGCAATGAAGTATAATGGTAGATGCTCATGCACGCCATAGCTTCCCCAACCCCATAAATCAGGTCAGTACTGGTCTGTAGAGAACGAAATCAAGATTCAAGATCCAAGATTACTGCCTACACTCTGGAGAATAAGAAACGTGAAAATATGAATGCCTTGAGAATGATTTTTCTATAAGCTCGAAGGAAATGAGAGTAACTTGTGATGCTGTTAGTGTTAGGAGGTGACCTCCCTTCCACTATCAAACTTCAGTACCTTTAACCGGGGCTTATGCATGAAGGCTACAAGGCCAACCTTCTTCCTTGAAAATGTATACCCGTAAAGTGAAAATTTGAGTTTCTCATCAAATCAAAACAATGTCTTCATTTAGAAACGTTGAACTTCTGGATTTTATAACAACTTGAGGTAGCTTTCACACCAGCCTGCATTTCCATCTCAAAACCTCCACATGACAAGCCAATTAAATAACTGGCTAATGGACTAAACTGTCATCTTGTACTAAGCAAAGTAGAAATCCAGGAAATAACAGAAACAGCACAAATAAAATTTTAATAAACACAACAATCAACTTTTCCTTAAGAAGGTCTGTGGATTAGAGAACTTTTACGTGAGTAAATGATAAAATCTTTTAAAACCACGGAATTAAATTTTGGAAAGAATAAATTTCTATGAAGAAAGCTAAGAGTTCCAATAAACTTACCTATATACATAATCATTTATTTATACATTAGCATTTATAATAAATTTAACCATTTATTCCTTCCAAAAACCAGCTCTGTATAAGGTATTGGGATATCTCTGTGTATAAAAATATCCTGTTTTAAATTTTCCAATCTATTTTCCCCTTTTTATTAAACAAGTGGCTCCTAATCAGACCAAATATATAATGATATACTCAAAAAATCTATAACATGACCTAAACATTGTTATTTTTGCTAAAGAGAGTCTTTTACCCACTACATTTTTTGGTGGGCTTTTCTTTAAGCAACAAATACACAAATGAATTTAGTCGTTAGAGATTACTTTTGAATTATAAAGGTCTGGCTGCAGATTGCTGTCAAATATGTCTCCATTTATCAACTTGTAAATGTGATTTGCAACATAAAGTCTTCATATGAACAGTCCAATACCATAAAGCAAATTTTAGTAAATTTCCTGATTATTAATGGTGATAGAGGAAACTGCTAACAATTCAAATAGGTTTGGGCATCTATCCCTTGATATTTGATAGAAACATTTCCTTTCTTTCTGATCTTCCTGATCCCTCTTTGGTTTCACTTAATTTTTGGCTGTAGTAGGTACCACTGTTCCCTGTTTCTGAAGTCCCATTAACTGACTTACTCCATGTAGCCTTGCCTTCCACTATGATTTTGCTAAAATTTAACGATGGCTTCTTCATGACCAAATCCAATGATACTTTCTAATCCAAATGTTACAGACCCCTCCAGAATGCATGATGCCGATGGTAGTGTCCTTTTTCTTGAAACTATTCCTGCCTCAGTGTACAGTACTTTCCCTGGGTCCTGCTCTCTGATCTCTCTTCCATCTTTCCCCACACTCGGTCTTCCTCAGCCTATGCTAGAAACGCTGGTGTTTCCCAATACTCCCTCCCCAGCCCTCTTCTCTCCTCCTCTTTTAAGTACCCAGGAAATTTTGTTCACACTGACACTACCAAAGGGCTCTTATCCGTATTTCTCCCGGGAGCTTCAGACTTATACATCTAACCATACAGGACATCACTATTAAAGGCATCTCAAAATCAGGGGGCCAAAACTGGGCTTCTAACTTTTTCCTACAAAACTTGTTTTGCCCTAATTCAAACTGCTCACCATCAACCTGAAGGCACTATAGGGTGCTTCCCTCTTCCTTCCTTCCTTCCTACCTCCAATTAAGTCATGTGGATTCCTCTTCCTAAATACGCTATAGATCCCTTGCCTCTCTCCATTCTGACTTCTATCACTTGAATCAATGTGCTCAGCATTTCTCACGGGAATCACCACAGTGGGCTTCCACCTCAGACCCTCTGACCCCAAACTTCAACCCGCTAATTTATTCTTAATTCTGCCACCAGTCAATCTGCCTTCAGTGGATCCCCATTACTTTAAGGTGTAGTATTCGTATTTGCCCCCCAAAAGATGTTTTTTTCAGTAAACAGTGCCACCTTTTACTCTAATGCTCTAACCAGAACCTTACATGTCATCCTTGATTCTTACCATTTCCTTGCCTTTTGCACCCAATACAACAGCAAAAGCTGTCATCTCTACCTCAGAAACACACCTCATATCTATTTGTATCTTACTATCAACACCACTTTCACCTGAGTTCATCATTGCCTGTCTGGAAAACGGAGTTTCAGGACACAGTTAGAATTGTGCTGATTATATCCCTGCAGTGTCCATTTAAACATATTCCTCTTTCCTTCTCTTTCCTATAAACCAGTCATTGGAGCTACAAGTCTGATAGCTATTCTCCTCAAGTCAGATGCATTGAGGCATAATTTAGATACAGTAATACCAGGAAGTGTGATCTTTTTAAAAAACATATTAATATGATCATGGCACTCTGCTTAAAATCATCCAATAAATTCTTATTTCACTGAGAATAAAATCTGAAGAGTCCTCACTGTGGCTACAGAATCCCTCACAGTCTAGTCACTGACCATCTTCCTGATCTCACCATGGATCACTCTCTTCCTCCTTAACCTTCTCGTAACCACATCTGGTCTTTTCTCCATCCTGCCAACACTCCACTTTCATTCCTATCTCGGGGCCTTGGCATTTACTATTCCTTTGGCCTGAAAGAAACCCACACCTCTCCAAGTGCCTGATTCCCTCTTGTGAGGGAGGTCACAGTTCAAGTACCATGCCTTCAGAGAAGACTGTTCTCTGCATGTGTGCACATAGACATACATTTATGTACATAAATCGCACTCCCTCGTTTTCCAAGTCATTATCATTTCCTGAAATTATTTTGACTTTTATTCGTTTCTTTATATTTTGTCTCTCTTATCACACTGGACCATAAACTGCATGTCCATTTCCCATCCTGGTGCTGAAATAAGTGCCTGGTACTCAGCATAATCTCAGTAAGTGTTTGCTAGATAAATCAATGACCCATGATGGATCTGACTCCTACAGTTTCTAGCACTCTCCTTCACTAATGCTCTGCTTCAGATCAAGTGAATGAGGACATCTGTTTTCCCTCAAGCCATTACCTCCCCTCTGGGCTCTACACCTCACTATGTGATAACTGGTGTGCCTTCGTTTTGCCTCCATTTTTCTGCCTCACTCATTCTGACTCATTCATTACATTTTATATAAAACAAAATGGCACTCATTTATGGTACATCCACAGTATACTGTGCATATAAAATGTGCTGTTTGCACTTCAGGGAGAGCCCTGTAGAATAGTGATCAAGAGTAAGGTCTGTAGTAACACGGCCTGGACTCCAATCTCTGCTCCATCACTGAAGTATTCAGGTGGATCCATACAATCTCTTTGCCTCAGTTTCCTCCTTTTACAAAGAATAGGACTCTTTTGAGGATTACATGATATATGGAAAGTGCCTAGAACATCTGATCAATAAATAGCATCTATTTTTATTCCTAATGGTAATGATGTACTTTATTTAACGACTCACACCAAAATGATTTATTTTGTGTCTGCTTATTACTATTGGCAGGTCTTTGATGGCATGGTGAGAAAGATTTTTTCTTTCTTTCATTTTTCTAATTTCCAGGGCAAGGCACAATTTCTGACATATCATAGTACTACTCTATTCATACTTCTTAAGTGACAATAAGTGAATCTGGTTTCCCTGGGCCAGAAATACCCTTGGGGTGTAGGGGTAGGGGTCCAAACGTGTATGAATGAAAACGAGTAACACATGCCCCCAGTACTTGTATGGGTAAAAAACAGATCTGTCAGGAATAACAGCTTTGGGTATGTAAAGATGGCGATCAGGTAACTAATCCAACTGGCCTGAAAAGGATCGTAAAAACAAAGAATGGAAAGTTCAAATTCCAATGTAAAGTCCCATCCTTTGAACATCTCTCCTGCTCATCTCATAGGGAAATATTCAGTCTATTCTGCTGTAAAACCAGGAGCTAACATTAAAAATGGCAGCATTTTATTCGGGTACAACATCTTACTTTGGCTCACATATTCAATAACCCATAAACTCAAAAATCCCAAAGCAGGTCAAACCCCATAATATATATGAACCCATAAAAAAAAGAGCACCAATTTTGTTGCATTGCCTTTGAACCACTGCAAAACAACATTAGATAAGGGCCAGCAAACTTTTTTCTGTGAAGGGACAAATAGTACATATTTAGGCTTGTGGGCCAAACTAACCAACACTACTGTTGTAGGACAAAAGCAGTCATCAAAAACATGCAATTGAATGGGCATGGCTGTGTTGTAATAAAACTTTATTTATGGACATAGACATTTTAATTTTACATAATTTTAAGTGCCCTTAAATATTATTCTACTTTTGTTTTTTTCAACCATTTGATAATATAAAAACAATTCTTGGCTTATGGGTATATAAAAGCAGGTACTTGGTCAAAATTGACCCACACTTCAGAGTTTGCTGACCCCTATGTTATACCAATTTCGTTAGCTTTTTCCTAACTCCAAGCAAAATGTGATATAACTGGTTTCTCTTCATAAACTGAAAGTGGTAATGATGCATTTTCTCAAGCCAAAAAGACTACTACTTTTATAAGTACTACACTGTAATTACTGTAGCGTATTTTAATTAATATGAAGGATAAAGAGTAAAAATAATTATTTAAAGTATCTCCATATTAATAATTTGATGGACAGCTAATTCAGCGCTCTATTAATCCTAATTCCGCCACAAACTTGTTGTTCAACACCTCAATACATTCTTTATTCTTATTTGTAAAAATTTCCTTATTTATAAGAGAAAGGAAATTATAATGATAAAATATCAATATATATCCATGAGACCGAGATAACTCATTCAGCCGGTCATGGTTAAAAAAAAAAAAAAAAAATCACATAGTACATTCTTCCCATATTCTCCAAGGAAAAGAAGTCCACGTTGCTTTTACTCAACAGATATTTATCAAGCACATACTATGTACAACACAATATGAAATACAGCAACCTCTCTGGCATGTGTACAAGAAAAATTCATCTTTTTGTGCATTCACAAATAAGTGTCTGAAAGAGTTAAATGAAAAATGTCGTCATTATTTTGATAAACCTCAGAAGAAATGCAACCACCTTCATTCAAGGATCAATATGACCCAGGGCTTTTGAGACCCAAAGTTGTCCAGAGAGTGCTACAGATTGACAGGATCGTCTCTTAGTGCTTGACTTGACATGAGATACAGTGAAAGACACGTAAACCTCGGGTGAAGAGCCTCATCTCAGACGGTTCCATATTGGTCAGACGAGCACCGTGGCTCAAGAAGGCAGGCTACCTCTTCCACAAGTCAATTGTGAATTACTCTCTCTAAATTGGCTCCACAGCTGTGATTTTCAGTTCCTAGAGTACCCTCCAAATAGCTGGTTGTGGGGGGAGAAATAAAAGCCTGCTTTTTCCTCAAACACACACCTTTTGGCGATCTGCCATCGCAGCTCATGAAGGACATGCAGATCTGAAAAGGGACCTTTCTGGGAGTCTATCAAAAAAAAAAAAGTGATCAAAAGTTTGGCAGAGGGGCTCTGTCAGGCACTCAAACACATAACTTATTCCAGCTTGGGAGACCTACAGAGTAGATTTATGAAATAAACTTGGCTCAAAGGGAGCCTAAAGTACTCAGCCCCGAACAAGTGAAGATGGGGGAAACTACCAAACCCGTTTCTTTTCAAAGGAAACAAGGAAAGTGTAAAACAGGGAAACAGAGGAAAGCGAAAACAATTACCTACAATATTAACCCCTTTCTGGGAACCTGTAGGTAACTCACAATCTGGTTACAGACACGAGTTACAAAGACTGTGTTTCCCTGTCTTTCAGACAACAGTCTGCTTTTATCTCATCAACTGCTGGTGATGGAGAGTTAGGAGATCGGGAGGTGAATGATAAAGGTACACGAAAGCTGGCATTTCAGGGTTTAGCAGTGACCTGGCTTAATGTACCACATCTGCTTAGGTATGATATTTGTATCCACGCATACACACACACACACACACACACATCACATACGTATTGAGAGAAGTAGAAAAGGGAAGAGGAAGAACAGTGAAGATGAGATGATCTCTCACATACACACCTTTGATACATAAATACACACACAGACACAGAAAGAGTGAACAGAGAACAAACTTATCTGTCATTAGAAAAATGATTCAAGGCCTTTCAGTCCTTCGAAAGCATGCTCTCTTTGAGCCTGGATTATTAGATAATTCCCGCATTACTATTTTCCACAGGTACCCTTCTGAAACGGTGTCAGTTATCGAATCTGCAGGTTCAATTAGGCACCTTTATCACCCGGCGTAACTTTCAAACCCCCACACCTGTCTTTACAACCCTTCTGGTTCCATGGAAAGTTCACTGGGCTGACATTTAGTTACATGACTGAATTCTAAATAGGGATTAATAAAATGATTAATTTACTCTTCTTTTCTCCTCTCTCTCTCTCCGGTTTCCCCCATGAGTCATGGTTGGCCATCTACAAGAACACAATATCTAACTGAGGAAAACTGTCTTCCAACCACAGCATCTGTCTCTCTGGCAAGCTCTGCTGACAGTTGGGTCCCGGCTCTGGAACTGTTCAAGAATCTTTTTTCGGGCTGAGCGATTAGTGGGCTCTCATCCTCCTAGGTGAGGCTTCCTACTGATTCCACTCAATTTGAAAGATGGATTTGTATATGTTTATCCTGCAGAGAATCTGCTATTGTGCAAATATCTCAAATTGAGACCCCCCATGGGAGGACATGCATGACACAGGAGCACTTGCATCCTGCAAAACATCCATAAAATAGTTTGGTGGTTCCCAAGGGTCTGCTTCTGGGTGTTATATAAGCAGCTTCTCCTTCAGCAAAGGGAAAGGGATGCTTCAAGACACAGAAATAAAAATGCCCACAGTTCTCTAAGGGAATTTCAAAATAGCAAGTTGCTTAAATACCAAGGAAAGCACCTGGTTTCTCTCCAAGCCTAAAGATAGCCTGTGATAGTTTAAGAAATGTAAGCAGAGGGTGCCTGGGTGGCTCAGTCGTTAAGCATCTGCCTTCGGCTCAGGTCATGATCCCAGGGTCCTGGGATCGAGTCCCACATCGGGCTTCCTGCTCAGCGGGAAGCCTGCTTCTCCCTCTTCCACTCCCCCTGCTTGTGCTCCCTCTCTCGCTGTCTCTCTGTCAAATAAATAAATAAAATCTTTAAAAAAAAAAAGAAAGAAATGTAAGTAGAGGTGGGGGAAAGGAGAGGTGCGTGAGGAGGTCACGGACAGCACTGGAGAGATTCTAGAACACACGGATCATCTGGCAGTGCACATCTGAGTAAGTTCTGTCATTTGTGAAATTCTATCGAAAGTACTTTTATATATTTGACAGTGTAGGAAATTCTCTATTCCTGGTATAATTACTGTAGTCTCTTGCCTAAGGCGAGGGTTTCAAACCCACTGTTGAAATAAACCCAACTATTCATGAAAAAAAAAAAAGTACTTAGTCAAGAAGTTTCATGTTTTGTTTTTTGAAACGCAGTTAAGGTGGAGGCATAATTTGTAGGCACCATATTCCAGTAAGAGCACATCTGTCTTGTTCTAATTTGGAGCCTAAAATACTGCTGTCAGGCTCTCCCTTTCTTTCTTAAAAATTTCTTCCCAAATCTACTTTATCTACTTTTTTCTTTCCAAACAATTACTCAACCCTCAGACCCCCTGGAGGATTCTGATTCTTAAAAGAATTAGAAAAGATCTCCAGTTATTATTAGATTCCATTTTAGACGGAGAAGAAAGCAGAAAGTGAGCAAGATAGGCACGCCTTTATGTTGCCTGAGTTACTTTTGAAATTTGCTTCATTCAAAGGCCAAAATAGCATGGAGCACCTTCAAACTATAAAATAAGACTTCCACTGGACCAATTATTTGTAACCTCTCACTGGAAGTAAAAATGATTCAACACCCCCTCCCTCCCCCGTCAAAGACCTAAAGGTCTTTAAGAGAATCCAAGAAGCCCCATACATTTAATATTTTCTAAGAATAAGTATGCGGGAAAAGATTAAGCCCTCAAATATCCAACTTATGTAAGTCTGACAAGAAAAAACACACAGTGGAAAGGATTAATCTCAAACAAAACTCAGAAAAGAGGTTTTTGCAGAAAACTATTCCTCTGGCTAGATCTCTTTTGTTTACAATATGAAGTAGAATTTGGACCCATTATATATTCTTTCTTATGGTCCCCCTTGTGAATTGAGGTTGTTAAAGTAACATTGTAATTATCTTTTATCTATAGCATGATTTATTTATAATACGAAATTCCCTTTTACATTTTCAGATTCTTAATAAGTGAATGCTCTCCTTAACAGTCAGAAAAAAAGTAACATCGAAATATGAAACAAATATTTATTTCACCATCCTTTTTCCAGAAAACTATGAATGTGACTCCAATAAAAACACTGCTACACATTTTGTTTTAAACATTTAAAAATGTGTTTCAGTTTCAAAGGTCATATTTAGAACTGAACCAACCATGAATATGAATAAGTTGTAAGCCATGCCTAAAGCGGGTGTCTTTTCAAGTAAAAGACAAGACTTACTAATAGTCCCATTTGTTTTCCATTAAAAATCTACTCATTGTATTCACAGCAATCCACATGCCACTATGCGAGCCTGCTTGGACAAAGCCTTTGCTTTGTGTGTATCAGATGCAAAATTTACTTAAATTCCAGATAATTGCAAGTGCATCTGCTAGGCTTTGTCACTGGTCTATATGAACATTTTCACAGTGTATACAAAGAGCAATTATCTAACAACTAAAGAAAACGAAACAGTCATTTTGGCAAATTACAGCCAGCTCCTTTATCAAGGAATAAGTTTGCTAAAAGAATGCTACCCCAAAACACTTTTTTTAAATAAAATGCATTCACTCACACCACATACATTAGCTACACAGAACAAAAAAGGGAGCTTTTTCAACTGTTAAATTACTAGGTCTGAAACAAGGATAACTGCAATTTCAAATAAAAAAATCTCACAAAACATTAAAGTTCCCCTCTGGAGAAAAGAAAAAAACCAAAAGCCAAACAACAACAACAACAAAAAACCCACCCGATTTAAACCAATTGATGCACTAGTATAAGTTCTTATTCTGCACTCATGACAAAATATTTCAACAATAGTCACTTACCCTGTTTATCATCCAGTTTTAGTTCCCTAATTTGAGATATAAGTGCACACGTAAGTCAAAACAGGGGATATTTAAAAACAAACAAACAAACACCACCACCACCAAAAAAAACCCAAAAAACAGAAACAAAATCAAAACAAAAACTTGAGACAAAAAAAATCTTAATTGAAAGTTTTTGCTCCATTCACGAGTCCACTGCAAGCAGGCCTGTCTCTCTAGTTGGGCTATTTGGTCAATGTTTCTCTTTCTCTCTTTCATTCCACACACCCACACACATCGTCCCTTTTCCCTTTCTTTTGCTCACTTTTTTCTTTCTTTTTTTTTTTTAACTTCGTGAACAATCCTATTTCAAACTGTCACACTCAACACAGCCAGCCCTCCTTAAAGCGCAATCCAATTTTCAGACTTTTACACCTCATGTCAACTAAACAACATCAACAGCACTCCTCTTCTAGAGCCTAATAAGGTAAATCTGTTCTTTTAACAAATTCTTAAAGCTATCCACAGTGATCACAGTGGTATCATTAGAATAGAGAGAAAACTATTTAATACAAAGACTAAAAAATTTTTGTGACATTTGACCTGTTTGAAATCTATCAATTCAGTGGCCATTGATTTCCTGCTTCACTTTCATTTAAATATCTTCATTATTATTTTGTAAAATGTATTATGTTACCAGCCAAAGCTATTAGAAAAAAAAAATCTCCCTATTCCCCAAACTGGAGAACCATCATCATTAATATTTCATGGAACTGCATTAAATGAGACAATATTCAATATTTAACTATCTAATCCTATAGTAATTTATATTAGAAAATACCAACCATGTGAGAATTCAGCCAGTTGGATTATTTTATTGTATGAACCTTTGTCATTATTAATAACACTTCTGTATCTCATATTTTTTCAGCACAGAATGTAACATCCAAGGACTGAAAGTGATTTTGTTTCTAATTAATTCTCAAAATCCTTGGGAGACAGTGATGGGAGGATAAATATATTAATTTGGAATTGAAGAATAAAAGACTAGCCTTTAGATGCAAAAGTTTTACTAGAGATGTGGATTACTTGCATGCATCGTACACCTCACTAGGTTTACTCATAATTAGGTGAAGAAGACCTGTTTAAACCTCAGAGAGTCTATATTATGGGGGTGGGGGAGGTTCGGTTTTCTTTCTTTCAAATACCACAATTATTACCAATTAATAAGTAAAAAGTTGGTCTGATCTATTGTCCAGAATTCCTATTAATTTGCTTAAAGGAGATTACGTAGACATCCAGATGTTCTCCATATGTACTTTAAACAAATCCCATTTACCTTTTTTTCAGACCATTTATCAACTTTACATATTTATACATAGGCAAACTTCAGCTCATTTTAGGTAAATTATCTTTAACTTCAGCATGAACGGAATTCAAATGGGTAACTTTTTAATATGGCACTTGGTGATAACAAACTCTACGTAACAAACGTTTGAAATTGGTGTGTGCTAAAATCTAAAGTGCTTAATACCTTTATAGCCAAAAATGTCCTCCATTTGATTTTAAGCAAGGAAAAAGTTCTCACTGCTACTAGCCTTTCAAGTTTATACACTGAGGCCATCATTATCCCTCCCTAAGACTCTGAGGTCACTCATAGAATAATGGTAAATATTTGGAGGCTTTTCATTTATCTTTTTTGTTGACAGCTCCCTTTCCTGTTTTTTTTTTTTTTTAATTTTGAGGGAATTCGACCATCTATATATTACTGGAAGTTGCAGTCTTCTTGTCTCATAAGAGACCAGACTATGGATTTCCCAGACTTCCTAGTTATATGGGTGTGGACACTTCATCAGGATACAGCCGGTCAAATGGAATCACCAGCCCAGAACTTTGAAAAGAGAGCCAGGGACTCCCAGAAGACAGGATAGGGGTTCCTTCCAGACTTGGTACAAATAGCCACATATCCTGGGCAGCAGTGCCGGTTGACAGTAATGGCAGAGGCAGAGGCCAGTGCCAGGGATGTGGAGGGTTCCAGCTGGCCACCCAGTACGCAGTGGCAGAAGCCGAAGTGCCTGGTTCCACATCATTCCTGGTGATTCCATAATTCCCAGTGTCCTTCTAACACATTCCTTTACTGTTTACATTAGCCAAAATTAGTCTGTGTAGGTTACAAGCAAGGACATAACCGGATCCCATAATCAAAAATAGTAATTCAAATTGTGCTTTTATTCTGTGTTGGTTAATTTTATGAACTGCTGGAAAATAAATTAAGAACTCCTGCAATATTGTGAGTTGTAAAGAACATTCCATTTTCACAAAGGCTAGGAAACTTCCCATCCAGGAGGATCCTGGCAGCAAATGGTAAGTGACCTCACAGATCCTTGGAAATTCAGCTACCCAACAGGAAAAGAGCCAAGAATCAAAGTTTAAATGAGGAACACGTCAATGAAGACCCTTCCTATTTTTCTCAACCGCTGCTTTCCTGTTTCAGATCAACAGGAACAGAAGGAAGTAACAGAAGATGGAAAAGAGGGGTGCCGGGGTGGCTCAGTCATTAAGCATCTGTCTGCCTTCGGCTCAGGTCATGATCCCAGGGTCCTGGGATTGAGCCCTGCATTGGGCTCCCTGCTCCGAGGGAAGCCTGCTTCTCCCTCTCCCACTCCCCCTGTTTGTGTTCCCTCTCTTGCTATATCTCTCTCTGTCAAATAAACAAATAAAATCTTTAAAAAAAGATGGAAAATAAATTTTGATGGTTTATCTATGATTTGCTGGAAATGAGATATGCACATCTTGATAACCCACAGTAAAAATAAGCATTAATCAAGAGCCTGACCAGTGGTATCAAAAGTCAGAACTGACTGCCTCAAGTCCAGGAAGCTATTACCTAGGGCTGGGGAAAGGGTTAGTGCTTCTGTGCACTCCTCCTATGCCATCTACTCTTGGAGTGATTCACCTGGTACTTTTCAAGAATATTCCCCTTCCCACAATTGACTGATAAAAGATGAATTTAAGAGAGTGAATAAGTTTTGAAAATTAACTCTGAACCTACATATTCACCATATGCTTTCAAGTTCAATGGGGCAAATAGTCCTTTAGAGAACATTTTTCACCCATGGCATTTTGGGAACAATGGAAAATTTTCTTTCCTTCACAATTCCTATCATTTTTTTTTCAAAAATCCCTCATAAAAGAAAAGTAAATCATAAATTGATTCATTGGTCGTGAAAAATATAAATTGACAGCTGTGGGGCATGGAGTCATTCATCTATTCACTGATTGAATTGACAAAGGTAACAGGCACATCCTAAAAATGACCAGCATCAGAATTTGCCCTCACTCTCAAACCTACATGTTAACCATGATCTGATTCCACATGGCAAAGATCCACAGCTTAATACTCACCCTCTGGCTTTACTCTTTATTTAAACACATCTGTTATTAGACATCTGAATTAAAAAATAAAAAAGAAAGCTGCAAAGTTCTATCCCTGACCTCGCCTGCAGCTATGCTTTCCTCAGAGTAAATACATTTGGAATTCCAGGGCAGTGCAATTCAAAACAAAACAAAACAAAATCAAATCAAACAAACAAAAGAAAAACCAAGAAAACCACTAACTTCTGTAATTAAAATATTATTTTATACACACACGTGCGCACACATCATGGTACGTTAGCCTACAGACCGTAAGCTTCTAGACCAGAGATCAATCATATACACACACAACACCCAAACTGTGTACGGCTCTGTGTACACCCCATGGGGGATTAATAAACACTTATGAATTGACTGACAAGAGAAAAACCAAGAAATGACAACCTTCAGGGTAGCCGTAACACAATTTTAACTTGAAAATTGCCCAGGAATAGACTTCACAATCTATGGGAACATACACAAATCATATAAAAAGAAGTGCTGCCCCTCATCTACCTAGAGTGGCCTTAGGGAATAGCTTAGTGAAAAATCACTGTTGTACAAAGTGCAGTTCAGGTTCTCTGTCTAGCTACTGTTTGGCTTCTGCAGTGAATCCAGCTGAGAGCAACTTTTATTCTGTAATAGATTTATTACAGAATAACTTTTAAAACACAGATTAGAATAAATGCAAAATTTAGCGCATCTCTAATATTTTCTTGCTAAGTCAACAGGTATGAAACCACCTCTCCCTCCTGATTCTCAAGATTCATGTTGCCATTTTAATTTCTCTGCAGCCAAACGTAACAAAAGCATAATCTACAATGCTTAAATAGCTTCTTCAACAGAAGAATCCCCAAATAAATGGTAATTAGCAATAAATCATAATTTACCCATTGTCTCCTTTAAACGATGCATTAATGGCGTGATGCAATTCTTAAAACACATTTCAGTGTCTCCTTGAAGATAATCTCCAAATGCCTCAAGTTCAAATGTGGTTTATTTTCCTCCCTGAAGTTCATATACATGTTCTACTTTGGGGGTGTGGATAGGACAGGTTTATAAAAATTTAGTGATCCCTGGAACTGAAGAATTACAGAAATAAGATGATGCTTCCATTAACAATTTAGCCTTGCCACATTCACTTGAAATGATGCCTATTTCAGCTGTTCCCTGTTTTGAAAAGCTACTTCCACAATGATAAATTTCCAAAAATGTATGATGAGAGCAGGTGGGGAAAAAGTAAGATAAACTGTGAAGATCGGTCCCCTTAAACTTGGGGGGGGCTTAAAAAAAGAGAAGAAAACCATTTTGGGTTGAGGTAAGGCATTTTTTTTAAACAAAAACACACGAGATCAAAATAAAAGTCTGTGTATGTCTTTACCATCAAAGGCCAAACACAACATCTATTTTAATTCACTGCTGTCTTAGCATGTGCTCATTAGAGTTACATGTACTGGTCAATAACTTTGCCAACACCGCCTGGCCTGTCACCTTACCCGATCCCACCCCACCATACTTTCCCAGATTCCCACAGTCCTTGACACAGCCAAGGGTGGGCTTGGTCATCTGCCTTTTAGACCCATTCAAGCCAGTTTTCCAACACACACCTTTGAACAGCTAGATCATTATTTGTTTCAAAGTGTTACAGAACTCCTTACTTTTCTTCCTGACATCATTATCAGGTTGTTAGGAAAACATCTGATAGTGATAACTACCAATGGTTTCCAGATTTTCCTATGTCAAGCCAAACACATTTTTGGGGTGATGCTTACTTTTCTGTTTTTAGTTCCCCACACTGATAGCAATGAGAAAGGATAGGTTTTTATGTTCTCGTGGTTTGGTTTTTTTCTTGTTTTCTTGGCAGTCTCCTCTGGACTGTGAGAAGTGATGATTGATCATTTTTCCACACTCATCCACAGCCCTCTCTGTGGCCACATGTAAATTCGCCAATGGATAATTAAGCAACAGACACATCCAATAAATATAATAAATAAATTTGATTTTTCCCCCTTAGTAATTGGTTTCATCTGACTGAGTCTGATTATGTGTGGGGATATATAAACAGGATTAGAGAGGAGAAAAATTAGATGCTGGGTCACACAAATTGCAGAGCCCTAACCACTGTGAAATGTTTTTGTAATAATTACATTATTATTCCTAGGGCTAAAATACAGAGAAGCAGTTTGTGTCTTCTCAAAAAGTTAGGTGAGGCCAAAAATAAAACCAGCGGCATGATTATTACCATAAGGAAATAGTAGCCACTTATAGAATACATTTCCCTCTGGTCTGCATTCTCTTCCCACCATTCACACTGCCCTTCCCCGTGCTTCCCTTAAATCCATGCAGGTAGTGCCAAACTTTAACTTGGGTCTCCAATTCCAGGTGTCCTGTCACACCAGACTACATGAGTAAAAATAAGCTGGCCAAACTAGAAGGTGGAGAATGAGCAGATATTTGTATACAATTATTGCCTGAATAAATCCTAAGGCAAAATTAAATTAAATCACCTTTCAAATATACTCTTGAGTGACACAAAGAGCAAAGTTTTATCTTGCTGTTTCCAACAAGCACCCTCCTCTACTTCCATTTATTTTTCTTAGACATCCTGTTGGCATCAAATTACTCTTACCATAAGACTTAGCTCTTAGCTGAGCACAGTACCTGACCTGGCTTGGGAATCAAAAAATGGCTTATTGAAAGGGAAAAGAAAAAAGACTGAAAGATGATAATATACATTCCTGCAGCTTTAATTTGCCTATGATCTTGCTAAGTAATATCTACTCTAATGTGCAGTACATAACCATATACTCTTACATTTGAAATGGTTTAGAAACATTATCACAGCTAAGATCACAAAGTCTGTTGCAATGAGTTCTCTAATAATAGCTATGATTTTAGCTATGTAGATATTTACTGTTTGAACTAGCCACATGCATGGACATAGCCATCTTCTCTAATAGTTTAGTTTCATTCTTAGAAATAATCAAGGAATATAACTTGACTATTTCTAACATTCAAAATTTTGAAGTGGCACTTTTTAAAAAACATGTTACAAATATAGCAAGCGGCTTATACAATCTTGTGAAATGGTTATTTTACGTTATGAGATTTTTTTAACCTTTGCTAAAATCATTTCTACTTGATGATCTATTTCTTTTCTACACGTATACCCTTATTCCTGTAATTAAAGTAGGAGAAATGTCAAAACATTGAGTATCAGTTAAATCCTAAGCAATAATAAAAATGACATTTAAACATAAGCTTTTCCAAAAGAATCCTCTGTAGAATTGTCCTCTCTAAAGATTTTAAATCAGTATGTTATTGTTAGTATCAGTTTGAGCTTCATCATATGAATTATAGTCTCCAACGTTAGCCTTTGCCTCCAATTTTGAAGACTGGGGAACCTAAATAAACAAAAGAAATGACTTATTCTCTTGAACCAAATTCATAAATAAAGTCCTTTATTTTACAGGGTCCATAACTGCCTTTTATATAACTTAAAAATCAGTACTTTACCAAGGTCATATTAACAGAAATGGATCATACAAAATTTCTAATATTTTTAAAACAGGCTTGAGCCTATATTGCTAAATAATTTAGTCATCAGCACAATTAAACAGACTGTCTTCTAGAAAGCTGAGTTCCAAACTTTGATAGATCTGCAACGCATTTCAGAAATCACTAACTAATACAATAATAAGAATAACCGAACTAAGAAATCTGGGATCATATTTGTATTTACAATAACCTATGGCAGACCTACATTAGCAAAAGGAGTAGCACTGGGGAGTCTTCGTAGGTGATCCAAATAAATATCAAGGAAAGCAAAGCCTCCTCCAAAAGAATTGCAGCCAAGGCCTGAGAAGTTGAAACTTTTGAAAGAAATCATGTCTGTCCTCCCAAATCATGCTCTCATGCTTTTCCCTAGACAGATGCAGTATCAATAACACCCATCACCAGTATTCTGCTGGGAGCCACATAGTAGTGATGAGATGAGGAATGCAGGCAATTGTCCCATCAGTATCAAAGATCAATTCATATTGTCTGGGGCAGGGCGGGCTGGGGGGAGATCTTTACTGGGGAAAACAGATTTTATTTTAACATATCAACTGTATTATTTAGTCTCTATTTCTATTCACTAAACTTACATGAAAAGAGTTGAAACACCTGCTCTCTTTTTTCTCTCACTGCAGCCAAAAAGCACATAACTGTACTTTTTCTCTGATAATTCTTTTTGTCTAAAAGGCTCATAATCCTACACTTAGGAGAGGTGGGCCAATTAAAGTCTTTCAGCAAAAATGAAGGAACTTTATTTGCAAACTATTTCCTAAGGTGTTTCATTTTTTGTCATTAAGAATTCATAAAAAAGGCTACAATATTTCAAGTTCAAAATCACATTGTAGTGTACAATATATTAAGTCAACTGGGGCAATAAGTAATGTGAATTTTAGAGAAAAAATTTTATACCTCTTCAACTTTATGAAATCTTTCAGAAATAAGAGCAAGATACTCTTAACAGCTAAAATTATTATGCTAAGTAGTGCTTTATCTTTGTTAGGTAGAGAAAATAACCCCATTTAATAAAAAAAATGTTACCAGTGGAACAGTCTTGAACAATGTGAAAGTTCCTTTTATAAAGCAAAATAGAAACCCATAGTACAAAGAAATACTTTGACAAAGCTACTATTTGCCCTCACCACACAAGACTTATAAAATTTCTGTGGGTTTCACAAATTTTAAATGAGTTATCTAATTAGACACTACATCACATTTTATGAAATGCTGCTGTGTCCCCTTCCATTTAGAACATATCAAAAGACACCCACCTACCCCCAGCTCCCTGAAAAGAAAAATGTTCTTGCCATTTCCCCTGAAGGTTGTGAATCTGTTGTATTGCACTGTGAGGGCAGAATGGATGGTTTCTGACTGTGAGTATATCAGCTTTACGGAGATCCAGTAATTCAAGGAACAAAACTTTTGCTTTACACAAAGTAATGAGAGACAAAACATATACTTTTCACATAGCTCCATTTGAGGTAGTAGTTTCACTAGAGTTTTGTGTCTTTAAATCTGACTTTTCAATTGAAGTTTGAGTTCTTAAATTGGGTGGGCTAAAAAGGCCCTTGCCAATGACCTTGACCATATTTCACCAGAAATCACTTCTCACAATTAGTCTACACAGAACAGAAAACAAAGGAGAAGCTTGCCAATACAGGTTTTCCAAGTAGTTCAAAGTTCCTTTCAATTACACAATTAAAAAAAAAACAGCATTACTTTTAAGAAACATTCAGTAACGCTAGCATAATAAACACCTCATATGTGCAGAGAAACCTCCACTCTGATCAAAATGAAAATAGGAATCCTAATAATACAGGCAAATGTGACTGTCAAGTTCCATGAGCCAACAGTCTCTTTCTATATAGACTTCTCCCCCAAAATAAGTTACCTTCTCCCCATGATGTTGGATTCCATGCTTTTGGAAATGCTGAAATTCAACACAAACACCAACTGAAAGTAAACTAACTCATTTATCAACAAACATAGCAAAAATACGGAATCACTTTGCTACATAACCTGAGATCAACACCAGGCACAGAAAATTAAAATGAGCTCAGTTAAGATTCAATGGAAAACTTAATAACAATAATAATAAAATCACCAACAGGCCACAAACACCATGCCACACAGAATCATATAAGAGTAATCACAAATCCCACTGATTGAACAGTCATCTTACCAGGCATTACCCCCAAAATGTAGATATGTTTAACATTTTAACATAAATTCTCAGAGCTTTTAAGAAGTTGCCAGGAAACTAGAAGTAGAAAGAGGGGTGGGTGGGTAAAAACAAACCTCAGCAGGAAAGAGTATGTTCTTTAAATCAATGTACTCTTGGTATTCACGTCTAGTGAAGATGCTGAAACTGAAGCTAATTGTGATGTTTCATAAGTAAATTCACACTCTGAATATATTACATAACAATTAGAAATCTTGCCCCATAGGCCACATAAAATGAGTCCTTAGCCTGGTCAGTTAGCTGTTTGTGCCCATGTGTGTAGAATATGCCAGAGAAATAATGCAGCTGCTCAGCATGGGGTACATTGCTTTCTGGTTTTAGTCCTAGAATGAGAAAATCATGATGCTTTAGAAGACCTGGGTTCTCAGAATCGTAGCTTACTATATGTATTCATTTTTCTTTAGTACACAGACAAACAAATGCTTCACTCAAAGATAGCTGTGATCCTAATTAATGGAAGCTGAGTTTTCCCCCAAAAAACTTGATCAAAATGGTAAATGCAAGCATGGGTCCATGAAAATATTTTAAAATAGCAATTGTGCCATCTCAAGGGACCTATGAGTAAGCTGAGCTTTCATTCTAAATAAAATGCCTTATTACCATCTGCAAACTACAAAAGAAGAAATAAGCTTTAGATCTCAGGAATCCTGTCCACAATTTCAAGAAAGCTTTTGTCAACATAGGCAACCCAGAACAGGTGAATTGCATGGTGTCTTGGAGTAGGCTTTGCTCTATAAAAAGAGGGTCTGACTAGTTGAGTTAATTTACAGTTTTTGTTCTTCAGTCCTGAACAGGCTGCATGCACTGTTTTATGCTGCTCCTCCAACACCAGTTAAGTTTACATTAAGACAAAGTTTAACAATATCATTGCAAACATACTCTTTGTACATAGGTAACCTGCTGTTCCATGATGTGGCAACCACAAAGCAGAAACAGGCTTCCTTAAATAACAATACTTTCCCTCTATAAAATCTATGTGCCTCAGACTATCCCTGAGATGGATATCCTCATCTGAGTCTATAGAGTTCAGAACTCCTCAAGATAATAATACACAAACTGAAAATACAACCTGCTCTATCCCAGGCTTCCCTCCCTACATTTATGCTGCCATTATTGTAGCTCATTTTCCCATGGCTTAGCAGAAATGTTACAACTATAAACTGATTTCTTTTTAAACTGCTGATTTGCCTTTACTTACTGACCCTTCAGTTTTTCTACTGAACTGGAACTGAAAACTTAGGGGGGAAAGAGCAAAACAAATGAAACATGATAACTGCTAAGAACCCTTCAAAGAACTTAAATGACATGAATATATTAACGAACTGTTGTGTATTAATTTTTAAATAATATTTAAAACAGATCCTGGAAGCAAGAGTTACAGAGTCAGTTCTATTTTTAAGAAAAGAGTTAGAGTTCAATTTGCATGCATTATGCTGGCTATTTTAAATAATTTTATTCCATGTGTACGGCAGAAACTGCCCTTCCCCTCCCCAATTGACAAGATGCCACTTCAACTAAGATCTAAGAGAAGGCTTGGCGTTAGAAATTGCTGTACACCTCTCACAATTTTGAATAAAACAATACCAGCAATCTCTCTTCTTCTCCATAGCTCTAAATTTATTAAGTAAATTTAGCAATAGCTCAATCACTGGAGAACAGGACAGACGGTGATGCACTAAGCCACTCATGTTTATTATCTTTGCAAGCAACATTAAGTAGTGGTGTCGATTATATTGTCTCATGCAAATCTGCACCAATGTGATGCAAAACGGCATTTTTAAGAAATTCTCTTTTGAAATGCAAATGATTATGCCCCCAATTTTGAATATGTTAGCCAGCATGTACCATACAGTAGTTCTGGAATCACTGGCATCTGTCATGCTGTCAAAACTGAGTCAAAATGCATTGTAATCCTGGAGAAGGATAACCTTAAACATCAATGCAACGTTAAAATGCATCCTAAAAAAAAAAAGCCCTATAATTGCGATGAACATTAGAGAGAAACCGGCAGTCCTTCTGCAGAGAAATAACAGTCTGCTCTACCAATCTTTCCCCTCCCCCTTGAAACTCATGCAACTAATGATGACCTCCCGAAGTGCCGATTTTAAATGTTCCAGCATTCATCTGAGGATGAAGGAGGAAAAAAAAAAAAAACATAGAAAACCACGAAACAAGTTGCAAACTGCACAAACGCAAGGAGAGAGAGAGAAAGAGAACTGCAGCTGATTCAGGAGCGATTGCAGAATGAGGAGCAACAGAAAGGAAACAAGAAAGAAAGAAAAGGGGGAAAAAAGCCTTTAGCATTAAAGAGTAAGAAGTGAAAAACATTTACCAGCGGCTCGGTCAGTAGCTTCGCTCCCTGACACCATCTACATAGAGAGATAACTTAGCCTAGAGTCTTCGGTCCCAGCTCGCTTTGGAGCAAAATTCCTTCACTTCGAGGGGGCAACACACACCCTCAAGAAAGAGGGAAAGAAGGGGAAAAATAATCCCAAAGACCAAGACAGGCTTTCCCCCTCCTCCCTCTTACCCGCCCCCCGGACTCCCCAAACGGTGCTCGCTTCTGCACAGTTCTGCTCGCTGTGCAGCTGAGCTGCTGCTGCCGCTGCCGCCGCCGCCTCGGCTGCTGCTGGTGCTGCTGGTGCTGCTACTTCGGAAACGATTAGGAGGAGGACGCCCAAGCACGACCTGAGCCTGCGAGCCACCCAGGACCAATGTGCAACCTGCTCTGGAATCAAACCCATAACACACGCACGCACACCCAGTGGCTCCTGCACGCGAGTCCTCGCGCGCACACACGCGCCCGCCCGCGCGCCGCACAGACACACGCGCACACACACATGCACACACGCGCGCGCGCGCGTACCCCCTTCCCCCTCCCAACACACACAAACACACACACTGAGCGCCGCTCACCGCCCGCCAGCCAGCCAGCGCAGCCCCGAATGGGGAGTGCGCGCCAATCCCCGGGCCCCGAGTGCGCGCACAGGCCAAGGCCGCCGGGGCTGGGTGGTGGCGCGGGGGCTGTAGCTGCTGGGGCTGCGGAGCGTAGGACTGGGGAGGGGTTCACGCCTGCGAGATAGGGGCGTTAGGGGCACGTGCACCCCTTTGTCTGCAGAGAAAACCCCAACCGGGCGTTTCCAAGACCAGACACTGAGCGCGCAAACCCCCAGCGGTGCAGAGTTCAGTTCCGCTCTGGGGCTGGCCAGGAGTGGCTCGGCGCTGCCTGCACGCACCGAGGATTCAGCTCTGCGAAACCTGACGCACCGCAGCTGCACCCGGGTCCCTGCACACGGGAAAATAGCAAGCCGGCGCGTCCTGCGGACGACCCAAGCCTGCCTTGACTCGCGAGCATGCCCAGTGCTCGGCTGGAACCCAGAACACGCCTTCCAGGGTTAGGAACGCTGAGAGGGGCAGAGCCCAGTTCGGTGGCTTCAAGAGGGAAAAGCAGAGGTTCCAGAGCCTTTAGCCCCTGCTAACCTGCCTCACCTGGACTACTCAGTGGCCCTGAACCTGCCCAAGAGGGCGTGGCGCTGGGAAGCTAGGCGTCCAGACCTCACAGAGGAGTTGCTTTTCTTCCTTTCAGAAAGGGAATTCCAAAAGGAAGTAATTCCCGGCCCAGGAAAGGCTCATTCAGTTACCGGGTAGTTGAGAGAAAATCCAGAGGGCCTAGGCAGTAGTTATAGGAACAGCTAACACATACTGGTTACCTATCCTGTGCAGGCTCTGTGCTACGTGAGGCGCATGAAATACTGGATTTTATCCTTTCCAAACACCGATTGAGCAACCCTAGAAGGAAACCGAGGTCCCAGTGTATTTTACCAACTGTCAGTCAATTATTGCCAATGGCTCGGGGAATCCAAACCCGGCACTCTGACTCAGACACTAGAGACAGAAGGCAGTGCACTGATGAACTGTAGGCATTTCTAGCAAGAGAAAGGTCTGCTGGATGTTTGGGTGACAACAGCCTCTGGCGTTCCAGCCATACCTGCTCTGTCTTCAGCAACCTACAAATCTTTGAAAAACTGCATGCCCGCAATTTTCCATTGTCCAACACTAATAATATTAACAATACTCATCTCTTGACTATGTACCCTGGGCCACTCTTTCATTAGGTGTTGCATACTTAGCAGTAGAATCTTGAAAATCACCCTGTAAAAAAGCTGTGTTTATTCTCATTTTACACATGAGGAGACAGAAACAGATGTCCTGTTACTTCCCCAAGGTGACAGGGTCTGAATGAGGGGACGTAGTTTGTTTGGCTCCAAAGTGCATGTTGTTTTTACTAAATTATGTGTCTTCCTTAACTGCAATCCAAATAAAGCCATGAGATGAGGGTGTAGCAGTTACTTTTTATTTCACTCAACAAACACGTATTGATTTCCTACTAACATTCACTCATTCAACAAATATTTACATTTATTAAGCATTTACTCTCTTCAAGTCACTGTCTTAGAGGTGACAGAAGATGACAAAGACATGCGAGTACTCAGTTTAAAGTCTAGCAAGAAGATGATGATCATATGCTGATGATGCGGAGTAACAGCTCACTAGGAAGAAATCTTCCCATGTTCATCTAGCAAACTCCTCCTTGTCCTTCAGCAATCTAGTCCGGTGACACTTCTTCAGGGAAGCCATCTGTGATCTCTCTGGTTGAATCAAATCCCCCTTACTATAGGTTTTCATAGCATCATGTAACTCCTCTTTCTAAAAGATGTTGTAGGTACCAATTTGCCATTTGTGCTAGGATTTCAATGGTGTAAGTCTCCTCAATGCACACAACCCTCTAGATTGTGAACTGCAAGAGGACAGGAATTTGTCTATTTTAATTTTGCATTAATCTCATAGTGCCTGCTAGATGTTGCTCTTGATCCATCTCCTTTCATACACAAATGCACACATGTACATGCACACACACACAAACACACCCCTTGAAATAGGAATAATGATTCCTAGGGTAGGAAAACTGTTTCTCTTTCCATTTAACAGATGAATAAAATGAGACAGAGGTTAAGTAGCTTGCCCAAGGTCACACATCTGGATAAGTGGCAGAGAAGGACTCCAAAACAGGTCTGTCTGGCACTAAATTCCACATGACTAGCCTTCAGGCTCCACTGCTTGTCCAGTGGTATCCAGGAGCCGATCAGACTGAAAGAAAGCAGCTCATGCGAAATAAAGTAGACAGATTGCTGGGGATAGCATGAGGGGAGATAGAGAAAATTCAATACTGTAAAAAACAGAAAAAGCATGCAATAGGATTTAGTAATCTACTACTGAGCGCCCACCTTGCTCAGAGCTTTTCTCATTTTAACTTTAGCAACAATTATTCTGGCCAAGTGTTGTTATTCCCATTTTACAGATAAGGAAACGGAGGCTCCCGAACAAAAACAAATCCACTGGACTGTAAACTCCAGGCGAAAAGTGATATGCCTATTTTTATTTTACATTTTATTCAATAGTACCAGGCTGACAGTAAACTCCCTCTCTCTTCTACACACATACACACAAGCAACTTGCCCAGTATCTCACAGCTAGGAAGTCACAGAGCTGGGATTTTAGCCTAGGTCTGACTTTAGAATTTCAGGGGAAGTTAGGATTGGGATGGTCACTGTGGGATTCACAGCTTCACCATGCTACAGTGCCTGAAGATTTAGCTGGGTCTATAAAGAGGGAGAGCCACCGCGGTGTTTTTTCCCTCTCATTAAATCTTATAAGGAATCTGAGATTCAGAGACTGAAAGTTATTTGATCAAGATCACAGACAGTGTCATAACGCAGAGCTAGATTTTGAACCCAGGCCTCCCTCACTGCAAATTTGTGATACAGAATGTCCTGAGTGACAGAAAAGAATATCCAAGATTTTCAGAGGTTTCTGGCTGGGAGTGGGGGGCCGAGAGCAGGGGGATCCTCATTCAGAGGGAACAGCTGCAGTGAACCAAGCAAATCTCAATGCATTACCCTTCCTACCTGTTACCGGTCCTCTGGGTTGGGTTTCACCTTTGTTTCGGCCCCTCCCTGTTCCCGTGCCTTTTCAAGCCTCATCTTGAACCCAATGCCTCACTGCCTCCCTGCTAATTTGCAGCAGCAGTGCCTACGAACCACAGGAAAGTAAAAACTGCATTTTGTAGAGTTCCGCTTGCAGGCTACTGGGCATGCGCAGTGACTAGGGGAGGCTTTCATTACATACGGGAAGTTTTTGTTAACTACTTTTCCATTTTGGAGTATTTCCCCAAAATGGGATATCAGTGGGTAGCCCTTTGCAGAGATTCCCAGCCGGTAAGAATTCTTAGGAGTCTAGAAGAATGAAATGCTTAGATAGGGAAAAATATCTCAATTTTTGTCTCTAGTACTCATCTCCCTGTTCTGTACTCTCTATAGACACACAAAAAACCATCCACAAATTGTACCCATCTATTTACATACCTGGCAGCTATGGACATATGTACCAGCTATAACTACACACCAGGCCTCGACTATGGATTTGTCTCCTGCATTTGTTTGGCTATTAACTTGCCCTACACTGAAATCTGACGAATAAAACGGGTGAGGGGTTGCTAAGAGGTTGTTAAATATTTACCCCTCTTTCCTTCACCCTAAGAATAAATTTATTCCCTAGCAAATGTTTCAGAGGCAGAAAGCTCTCTGGGATTCTCGATAACCCCTTCCTACATATACATTAGGTTGATTTTTCTCATGAGAGCAGCAGAATCTTTTAACTCGTGATGAGAATAACCCATTAAGAAAGTCATGAAGGGCAATCTTCAAGGAAAACGGTGCTGAAAACTTGGAATACTGGTGGATGTATTTCTATGGCCCCCAGGACATGAACTTTAAAGCTTTCTGAGAAGTCCCCTAATAATTAAAATGTTGAACACTTTCCAAGAGATTGACACTGTCCATGCCCATAGCAACTGTCTGAGAAAGGTACAATCATGATTCCCATTTTATAGATGAAGAAACAGAAGGTCTGAAAGAGCCAACCACTTATGGCAAAGTCATACAAGCAAGGAGTAATAGAGCTGGGGTGCAAGTCCAAGTCTGTCTGATGCCCAAACCTGTGTGGCGAACTCTACATTTGTTGCCTTGAACTTCTGACATTCCTTTGCAGGTGGAGCTGGATGTGGGAAGGGGTGGGGGCAGGGTGGTGGCTGATTTGCACTTGGTGTGCACAACACTTCATGTATAGTGATCCTGCTATCCTCTTAGAAAACCAAACTCATTTAAGATAGCCTTTCAAAAGGAACACTTTAGTTTATTCTGCAAATTGGAAAAGTGATGCATGTGGAGCAGAGTGGGAGGGACCAATCCAAATGAGTGTCATTGGAGCTAAGGTTTCTGAGTTTCCCTTGATAAGCCTTCTTTCCTTCGCTTTGAAGTAGCCCTGCAACGCAGTTGTCAGTCATTTCCCAGATCATTCTCTCTCAATAGATATTCTCTTCGGTTTCCTAGAATCCTTTACAGGATACATACTGGGAGAGTTTACTTTCCTAAAGACGGGAAATGTAGAAGTAGAGACAAACTGAGCTTTTTAAGATCACTGTAGTTTGCCATGTTTGTTTCCAGTATCTGTCAACATCCTTTCAGAGATTCAGTAGAAGTTATGATTTTCTGCTTTTAAGAGAGGCCAGGAAAGACCCTTTGGAATGTGATCTCAACCCGCTGAATGAATCTCGTGCCGAGTAGCTCACACGTGTGTCAGCATGTGCATTTCTGCATAGGATCTTGTATAGACAAGGGTAAGGAATGACCGTCTTGCTTCTATAACTACAGGGTAGAGATTGTATCTTGTACGGTAATCATTCTTCTTTCCAGAAATCACTCAGATAAGAAGCAATGATGTCTGAGCAGCTCACATAGATGGAATAGCGTCTGAATTTCAATTCTGAAAACCCCTCATACAGTTGCTCAGAGCCTAAGTACTTTAGTTTTATGTCGTATTGTAACAGGTCTGAATTTACAAGCCCATACAGAATTAGCAAACAAGAGGCAAACTGCTCTTATTAGAAAATAGCCAGAAAATAAAAAAAGGAGATGAAATATAAATTTTACATCACGTATTTGAAAGGCTTAATTTAATGTACGGGTAAGTCTCCAAATACCCACACTCTAACAGACATTCCGAGCATCTTTGGATTACAATACTGTAGACCAGCAAATATTATTAATGATATTAACTCTAAATCTATGCTTGATTACTACCTGATGCCAGAAAAATAAAGCCTAGAGTTTTCAGGTTTTCCATGTTGTGGTTCAGAAGTGGCATGTGTTTTTCCTCTCCTGAATGAATGCGTTTTGAAGCATTTGATTAGTAGTTATGCCTGGAGAGGGCTCTCAAGAGGGATCTGGAGGCCACATCCACAGGATCTCCATGATTCTGAGTGCTGAGATTGACCAGTGACGGCTCTTACTGATGGGGACAAAAACAGAGTGCTGCATATGCCATGCATTTTTCTAAACACAGCCAATCCTCATATCCTAGATTATGCCCCCTAACCTTCTCTCCAACCTCGGCTCCAGACAAAAATCAGTAATTCCCATACAATTATATTTTCCTTCACCCATGGCTTCCCTCCTTTTTCGCTCTATCTGGGACAATACCTTCTCCTTCATCATTTCTATAAGCCAATTTCTCTTTCAGTAACCCAATCGGGTGTCACTTTCTCCCCAAATTCCTCCCTGAATGCCCCAGCCAGAAATTCCCTCCCCTCTCTCTAAAGGAACCTCATTGCAGGTGTATATCATGTCCCCCTTATATTAAAATTATTTATGCCCTTGCCTTCTTTTTCCTGCTGGACAACAAACTCCTTGAATGCAATAACCCTGTCTAGATCATCTTTGAATCCATCACAATGATTCACACAAAGACTTGTACCGAAAAAGTGTATGCTATAGGAATATATAAACAAATGAATGTCGGACGCTCAATATTTGTTGAATTAATGAACATAAGATTATTATTACTACTCTCCTGCTATGTCACAGAGAGATTAAGTTATATTTTGTGGGCTAAGAGAATAGGGCTGATGTTGGGGAGGCTCTAAGAGTAGCTAGGCTCTGAGGATATGGCAATAAAGTTGCAGCTTTTAGCCAAGCTCCCAGGTCAGGAAAAGAGACAGGAGTGTAGATGGATATAACAGGTGACACTGATTCTCAACGCTCAACAGGAATTGTAGTCTTGACTTTGCCGGCAGGTCAATAAAAAGCTGGTAAGCACAGTAGATTAAAGAATCTTATATAATATTTTAATGTGTTTAATGTCAAGGGGCATCATCCTAAAAGAACATTTTGTGTCTATGTGTGTAGGTTCACATGCTCATGCTTTCTGGGATGCACAGAATGAGAGAGGTGTGCATAGATTCCACAAAATCTCCTGAAATGTCTCTAAAAAAAGAGAAACTAATGATTCTTTTAAGACTAAAGGGAAAACACCATTGAATAAATAATACCTTTCAAGAGGCTTAAAACATTGTAAGGAGCATTTTCGTTGATTGGTAGAAATTCTTTTTGATTAATTAATTAGTTAATGTTTTCAAAGCACTTTCGAGATGAAAAGCTTTTGGTGAGGGCTACATAATTGTTATTTTTCCAAGGTACCTCAGTCTCCCACATGACCAGGCTGGTTTCTCCCCCAGGCTGCTCACAAGCCCACATGCCCTCGCACAGACATGGTGCCAAATACCCTCAGAGAAAAGGAAAGATGGGATGCCAGTGAGCACGAAAGAAGAAACAAAGCTCCTGAAAACAAATTTTAAAATTATATGTGAAATATAATCATACAAGAGAAGGGCATCGTGATGAAACTTAGTGATATCTTCTACCAGGGAGATTTCCATTTCTTCCTAGCAAAGAACCCCACGTGCCTCACAGCGGGTCTACACTGACACCTATTTGTTTCAGGTAGAACACTGACTTTTACTAAGGGCTTACTATATGCTAGGTATTGTTAAAGTACTTTGTATATGTTAACTCTTTTTCTCCTCCAAACAACTGTTTCAGGGACTGTTGGTATAAACACTTTTTTATAAAGAGACCAAGGTCTAGAAAGGTTAAGTTACCAGCCAAGGTCATTAGCCAGCTTGTATGTTACACACCCAACACTAGGCCATGATGCTGGGAGCGAGGAAAGGGGGAAAAGAGCAAGAAGAGGAAAAGGAAAGGAAGGAAGAAAGAGAAATTCCAGCTAAAGCTTACGCTTATATGTCTGATGACCCGGTAATAGATAAATACATAGAAAGTAAATGAGCCAACATGTCCTATTGGTTAAACCAATTCACATAGCAAGGGTGATTTAGCTTCATTTCCAAAGTGAAGATCTATATTTAATACTCAAAGGATCACCACAGACCCAGGCCCCTAAAATCCTCATTACCATCAAATGGCATGGCACCATTGTGAGAATGAAGTCCTGGGTCATGAACCTCCAGTTTCCCTTTGGCTAAAAGCAACTGTCATATTATTTCTTTAAAAGCTTCTTGATAGAATGAAAGAGCAAGGGCTTCAGATGATAGCTTTAGATCGTCACAGCCCCTGACTAGCTGTGTACCCTTGGTCCTTATTATTTAACATCTCTGGACCTCAATTATTACATTTACAAAGTGGGGGCAAAAATTCTCTCCTAGATTTGCTGGGAGCATTATTTGTGACCATACATGGAAAGCAAATAACAATGCCCAGAATATTGTAGGTGCTGCGTTAAAAAAAAAAAAAATCAAGTATTGTCTCTTTCTCCTTCTCTTTATCCTCTGCTTCCTCTCTCTCAAAGTTATATATCCTGGCCTGTTGAAAGCCATGCCAAAAAATTCCCAAGTAGTGGGCTCTAGATTGCTAAAAATGGTGGAAGGAGCAAGGTAACGCCATTGAAACTCACTGTATGATTCAGCTGCATCCTCCACAGTAATTAAAATGTCAATGAGATAAACAAGATGTGTAGTCTCTGAAATGGGCAGGCTTATTCTGAGAACAGGTATCTGGTACAGGGACTAGAATCCAGTAAGGCAGGTATGCACAATTTATTGTCAGCCTGGCTGCAGGGATCTCATTAATGCTGGTATAATTAAAAAAAAAAAAGGCAAAAAAACTCTTTTCAGATAGGAGATACAAGGATGCCAAAGTCACAGAGACAAGGGGGGAATGTAGAAGAGAACACGTGAGCCTCTCCATCTATGGGCTCAGTGACTTCAGGCAAGTTATGGGACCTCCTTAAGCCTCGGTTTTTCCTCAAAGAAATGGTGACTAACACTTAATCAGGGTTGTTGTGAGCAGCAAAGGAACTAACCCATGGCAAGGGCATGGATCAGTACCTAAGTGTTAGTAGTGGTTTGGAGGTGGTTTCAGAGTCAGCCCTCTCCAGCAGAAAAGATGGTGCTTAAAATAAGCTGTTTGTGGTGGGGCCGGGAGGAGGGAGGAAGGAGTACAGGGATGGCAGCAATATCAAGAAAGATCTTTCTTACAGTGTGCAATTCTGTTAAGGAGCAGCAAAAAGGTTCAGAAGCTGCTCTCATTTGTACGTGCTTTCAAGAGGCCTCGGGAACCTTCGCTGCTGTGGTCCCCTCACACACTCCATGTTCTGAGAGGCACAAGTACACAGTGTGCTAGCTCAAATATGAGATAGTGAATGGGTTGGAATTCAGCCTTCTATTTTTCTTTCTTTTCCTTCCCCAAAGCCTTTGAACAGTTCACAGCCATCCACAAACATGCTCAGAGAAGTAACAGGTTAAGGGCAGGCTAGTGCTTTGCCCAGAAACCTGTGAGGAGGGGCGCTATCACAAGAATGCAGTACCCACTACATTTTCCTGACTGTATTTCTCTGGTAAGGAGACAGCCTGCACTGCGAGCTTCCAAAAGCTCTTGGAAGTTCCATGTGATAATGTTACAGTGACTTAGAGGGGCAGAATGCCTTTCACAGTGCAATGAAGTTTAAGAAATAAGGGAGCTAGAAGAGTATTTCTGAGATTAAAAGGCCCGTGTCCTTTCCTGCCAGCCCAAATTCCACCCCCCACTCGCAACCAGGCACACTTCAAAGATATTCTAATAGGAAAGGTTGCCAACTAATTGTCAGAGAGGATTAGTATTATCAGTGAGCCTTTGGTCTTCTGGCAAGCCAAGTGGAGAGAGGAGCCAGTTCCAAAAAGCAGTTTCTATGGAAAATAGAGAAGTAGCCTTTATCCCAGGGTACCCAGACTTAGGCAGCATTTAACACCCCATATGAACAGACCACCTATTCTTAGAAAAGACCAGACAGAGGGCACACTGCCCTCACTTCCATTTTATGAAAAAGACCAAAGAGTCAAGGTAAGGACAAGTAATAAACAAAGTAGCCATTAAAGGATTTAGATTAGGAAATGTAATTATCCCATTCCTACCCCAAACTCCTATTAAATGGGTTGCAAACCTTTATAGAGAGCTCTAACAGCCCAGGGCACAGCCATTGGTCACTGGAAAGAAAAAAAGAAGAGGGGAAGAAAGCCAATAATATTTTCCAATCCACATTTCAGCTAGAGAGAAGGTAGTGAGGAAGAAATAGGACAATGGCTCTAACAAGGAATCTTGTGTCACTCCATTCCCTGAATGTTAAGGTAAGACTGCAGCACAAACTGATTTGATAACCTAGCAAGGGAAAACAAAACAGAAGTAGGAGACTGCTGGGAAATTCTTGTGGGGAAGATTTCCTCACAAGGATATCCTTAAGAGATGTGTTTCTTCCTGATAAAACAAAATTGTATCCATGAATGTACTTCTTAAAATCTCTTTATCTTACACATTTTATCATGCCATCTCTTTCTTCAAAACCTTCAGTTGCTCCCTATTGCATGAAAAATGAGGTTTAAACCAAACAGGGCATACCTTGCCCTTGACCATCTATTTTTAATCTACTATCAAGTACTATCTTCCTCCACTTCCCAACCATGGACCCCAAAGTTTGATCACAAAGACTATCTTTTTAAAAATATATCATGCTCTCTACCTTGGCATGTCTTGTTTCATGCCCTTTCAATATTCTCTTTCTTCTCCACATTGGGTGAATGATTTATCCTTCAAGCCTTTGCATAATAGAAAAACATTATTCTAAATTATTCCTACACTCCACCAGGAACAATTCAGCATGGCCTCTTAGTGCTTCTTTACCACCTCTTAAACTTAACAATTCCATATATCTCTATGAAATTACTATGTGATTTTTGTGATCATACTAATTATCTTACTTCTTTAATACCTCACTAGGATGTTATTTCAGGGTTGGTGTAGGTCCAGGTTATATTCTTATTTATACTGGAAATGTGTGCCGACAATAAAGCAATCCGTTAGTTAGTCTGTTTTCCACAAATGAAAAGAGACTTCGGTATTCATGCTTTGAATATCAGTTCAGATCATCTATTTTAAGAGAACAGCGGCTAAGATCATGTGATCCTGACTAAAGCAAACCCCACCATCTAGTGGCAGTGTATACAAATTGCAGTGTCAAGTTTTAAGACATGGATACAGTTTGGAAATTTCTACCTGCAAGCTTGAATTGGAAAATATCACTACACAAAGAGTTACCACCATATGATCATTTCAGTAATATATGATTATACTTATTATTGACAGATAACTTCAAAGATACTTGTGATGCATTTGATAATTCAGTTTCTCCAGTTATCTTCAATTTAAAAAGTCTAGACTTTAAAAGTATGCAGTTTTTTTTACATAAATTATATCTTTATAAAGTTGATTTTTAAAGTCTATTCATAATACAGTACCTTTCCATGTCAAGTCTGCATTGGTTCCTTTAACAAATAAACCTACTACATGCAAAGCAATGTATTAGATACTACATAATGAAAAGTTTTCTCTTAGATTAAATGAGTATAATGTCAATGCATGTGCCCAGCACTTGGGCAACCACAAATTTCTATAAATTAGCTCATTTATATGTTAAAAAATGATCACTGACCATTTTAATGGTGATCCTTAGGCACTGTAGTTGCTACTGATCCTAAAGAATCCCATAATCATCAAATAAAAAAAATTACATTCAATAGAGATTCAGGATTAAGTACTTTCAACTGGTGTAATATCTAAAGACAATCTCCCAAGAATTCTTAGTAACCCTTCTCAGTCTGAATAGTTTATCAACCACAATAAATACTGTTTCATGATCACATAAAAAATTGATGATACAACAGTTACCTTACTGCTGCTGGACAAACATATATGTCTTTCTTGTGTCATTAGAATTGTTCTTTTGCCTCTATAGTGTTCTAATATGGGGAGGAGTGTATTATGAAAGAAATAACAAAGATGTTCTACACACACTGGTTGCCATACAGAGTAAGATGTAGCCTATCTCTCTATTCAAATACATAATGTAGCTCCAAAGTCAGGCTGTTGGAGGAGATAAGAATTCCTCAAAGTAAAACAATGTGTTTTGAAGATAAGAACTTGCCTACTGAATTGCACCCTGGTCTGAGTTTCACTCTTTGTGTATTTGTGAATTTAGAATTCATATGGAGCCCTCTCTGAGTACCTCCACATTTCTGGCTTCTCCCTCTTCCTAACTAGTCCTGCAAATCATCACCAGATTAATTATCCTAAACCATTTTCAACTTCTGACCATCTACAGAACAAATTTTAACTGCTTATTATAACAATCAAAGTACCTCTACTTCATCACACCTTCCCAACAAATGTGCTATACTCTCTACTCTACGCATTGATCCCTGGTACCATTTGCCAATCACCAATTATGCCGTATGGTTCCCTCCCCCCTTTTTTCCTATGCCAGCGCTTCTCAAAAGATAATGTACATACAAATCACCTGGGGATGCATAGTCTGATTCATGGAGTCTGGGAAAACCTAAGATTCCATATTTCTAACAAATTTCAAGGTGGTGCCAATGCTGCTGGTCCCAGGACCACCTTTTGCATAACAAGGATATATTCCATATCAAACATATTCATCCACTTCCATTTGTACCCCTGACATTTCCAACTTTTAAAATAGTTACTTATTCTTAACAAATCAACTCTGAACTGCTCCCCTTCCTCACATTTCCTCTAGTCTCTATAGCCCAGGGTTTTCAAATTGGATGCCCATTAGAATCACCTGGGTTGGAACTTGTAAAAATTCAGCTGCACAGGCACGTGCCAGGTCTATTAAATGAGGATCTCTGGGGTTGGGGCCAAGGCATCAGTTGTTGTTGTTTTTAATCCTCTGGTGATTACAACCTGCAGCCAAAGGTGAAAACCACTGCTTTTGGGAGGAAGGGACTTTTTTCTTTCAATACCTATGACTCTTTGTACTTGTTTCTGTATTTGAATTAACAGTGAACTATTCTGTAGAGATGTCCTGTTTCCCTTACTAGCATGCAAACATCTTGAGGACAGAATGTTTGCCATCTTTTCGCAGCCTGAATATCTTACCACCTAAGCAAGGGCTGTTGAAACAGTCCTTGAGTTCAATTTCCAGATCTATTACATACCATGTTGGGCTTATTTTTTAAGCTCTCTCTGTCTCACTTTTCTTCCCCATAATAATAAGAGCAGCTGTATTGTCAGGTATTTTTAATAACTGAGATAAAACAGATGCAGCACTAAGTGAGTGCTGGCTCACAGTATCTACTCAACAAAAGCTAGCCATTATTATTAATTAACCTTCCTTGCCTCACATTGTATAACATAGCAGTAAGCAGTCAATAATCATTTGCTGGATGAATAAGTCAATAAATGATGGAGAATAAATCATATGTAATTGCTCTAAAATAAACTCACAGCACCAGCCTTCGACTAAAAAGTTCAAGTTAATGAATGTGAACTTTTTATTGCTCGTAAGTATCTACGCTGCCATTGGCCTCATGAATTCAGATCTAAGAAAAGGTAGATGGTCTCTTCACGACAGAAGAGACTGGACAAAAGATAGGAGGAAAAAACACCTTTTTGAAACATTGTCAGTAGCATGTGCCCCCTAAAATTCACTACACTTATTAACATAAATTAAAAAGTTCAATTGAAAATGATCTTTTTTTGGAAAACACCTTTAAAACCCAACCCAAACCTCAGCCAGCACCAAATTTCAAAATCTTTAACACTTGTGGATTATCTGTCCTGTTGTACTGAACAGTATTTCACCCTCAATTGGAAGGACAGTGTCTTGGTCACCAGAAGTGTAAACAGCCCAGCTTTATAATCATTCTTATGCCAACTGAGCATTTCATCATCATTGAGCAGTAAAGGAGGTAGGTTACTGAAGACACTAGACATAATACATAATGTGACAGAACAAGTAAAGTCTGTCTATTACCAGTGTGAATAGACTTTTGTTGGAATCCATCCTGGTGGAATGAATAGCCTCTGTTATGTTTATTGATTACACCCTCACCACTGAGGCAGAGGTGGCTGGAGCTGCCCAGAAAAATAGTCAGATGCCATTGTGCGCCTTTCATTTTGGCAAGGCCAGATAATCAGTCAGAAATTCACTTGTAAACTCTAAACAAAATGTTCAATATTCTCACATCCTACAAGAAGAAAATCAAGCAGAAAAAGAAATGTCTTAAGTAACTCATATCTGAGCAATTTTCACTATCTCTGCAGCTGCCATCCTAGCCCACCACACCACCGACCTTTCCCCAAGAGCCGCTACCTGGCCACCTGCCTCCACTTTCCTCCTACACAGTCAATATAATTTTATTTATTTATTTTTTTTAAGATTTTATTTATTTATTTGAGAGAGAGAGAATGAGGGAGAGCGAGTACATGAGAGGGCGGAGGGTCAGAGGGAGAAGCAGACTCCCTGCCGAGCAGGGAGCCCGATGCGGGACTCGATCCAGGGACTCCAGGATCATGACCTGAGCCGAAGGCAGTTGCTTAACCAACTGAGCCACCCAGGCGCCCCAGTCAATATAATTTTAAAACTCTATCTGTTCCTGGCACTGTCCCACCCTCCAATGTCAAACCCTCTACTGACTGGCAATTGTACTTCAAATAAACTCCAGACTCTCTGGTGGTCGTACTAGACCTGGGATGGTCTAGCCTTGCCCATTCCTCTGACCTCCTCCCATTCTGTGGGAATCACCACAGGGCAGCTGCATAGACTTCTTCTGCTCCCAGTGACGTCAAACTCACCCCTCTTCATCTGCTCACATTTTGCTTTTACGCGTGCCTGAAGCTCTCTTCCCTTGGATTTTGCAGACCTTTTCGCCTCATTTAGTACTTGCTCAGATGCTCATCATCCCATTACCCTCTTTGATTTTCTTCATAGCAGTTATCACCATCTGCAAGCACTTTATTAATTTGTTTACTTGTTTAGCATCTGTTTTCACAGAA
>NC_138375.1:51598971-51606518 GCF_054177405.1 Leptonychotes weddellii | reverse complement strand
CCAGGCACCCCAAGGCAAACTGTTTTTTTAAAATGAGTGCCCCTAATTACATTCCCACCAGCAATGTACCAGAATTCCAATTCCTCAACATCTTCATCAACATTTGTTATTGTCTTTTTAAATATATCCATGCTAGAAGGTATGAAGTGGTAATTCATCATGGTTTTGATTTGCATTTCCCTAGTGACTACTGATATTGAGTACCTTTAATGTACTTACTGGCCATTTGTCCATATTCTTTAAAGAAATGTCTATCGTGATACTTTGCCTATTCTTTAATGGAATTGTTTTTATTTTTATTGAATTTTAAAGGTTCTTCATTTATTCTGGATACAAGTCACTAGATGTTTGATTTGCAAATATGTCCCCTGCTCTATAGAGTTCGTTTTTACACCTCCTCAATGGTGTGAGGCAAAAAAATTTGAAATTTTGATGTCTAATTTATCTGCTTGCTCTTGTTTTTCAAATAGGAAAAAATTGCCAAACCCAAGGTCATAAAGATTTACTTCTACATTTTCTCCTAGAATTTTTACTTTGCTCTTACTTTCAGATTTATGTTTCACTTTGAGTTAATTTTTGTATATGCTGGGTGGTAGGGGCTCAACTTGATCCTTCTGCACGTGGATATCTAGTTGTCCCAGCACCATTTTTTAAAAAGACCATTCTTCCCCCATAAAATCAGCCTGCTACCCTTATAGAAAATTGAGTAACTATAAATGTAAGGGTTATTTCTGGAACCTCAATTCTATCCCATTGATTTATATGTCTATCCTCAGGCCAGTACCACATTGTTTTGAATATTAGAGTTTTGTAGTAAGTTTTGAAATCAGAAAGTGTGAGTTCTTTACTTCTGTTCTTCTTTTATGAAATCATTTTGTATATTCTGGGTCCCTTGCAGTTCCACATGAATTTTTGGAATTTTGTCAATTTCTGCAAGAAAAGGTAGCTGGGATTTTGACATGATTTGTGTTGAATCTATAGATAAATTTGGGGATTATTGCCACCTTAACAATATTAGATCTTCTGATCCATGATCAGTAAATGTCTCGCTGTTTATTTAGATCATCTTTAATTTCTTTCAACAGTTTTGTAGTTTTTAGTGTACACATTTTAGACTTCATTTGATACATTTATTCCTAATTATTTTATTTTTCTTGATGCTATAAGTGGAACTGTTTTCTTAATTTCATTTTCATAGATATATCCAAAATGTAATGCATTAAACATAAATGATTTAGGCAATTGTCTTGCAAGGGAATACGGCACATGGCTGATTTTATGCAAATTTATATAATGCCAAGGATAGTTTTCATTTTTAACTTCTACCACTGCACTCCTGTTGTAGTATAAGAAGATTAGGCAACAACAACTGAAGAAGTTAAATTAGAACTATTTCTCTCTTAGGCAGTAAAATACCAAATGTTTAAAGATGATGCTAAAAACAATCAGGGTTAAACTCTCTTCTCCCCTTTTTTAGGGGCATCTAGCTCTCAAAGCACGCTCTTATATTACATCCTGACATGCATAATTTTCCTTATAGGATTTCTGAATTAGAAAAGGAAAGATATTTAAAATGGGAGCAAATCCTATAAAAATGTAAAAATAAATTTAACCTTGGAGTATAAATCAAGACAGTCTATGGACAGGATACTTTGAAGCACAATACATTCTTATTCATACTATGTTCAGTGATGCTATTCATTATGAGAGTTGTGTTTAATAATCTTATTTCCCAGAGATGTAGTTTATATGTTTTATTGACTGACGTATTATACCCTTATAGCTTTAGGAGATTAGAACAACAGACTCTAGATTTTTATTTTCCATTTTAATTAATAATTTAGCCTTAACACTTTTTGGGGGTGGGGTGGGGTGGATTCATTTTATTTATTTTTGGTTGATGGCAGCCTTGATACTTTCTTAACATTCAAATGAGAATATATCTGCAAATGAGGATTCTAGCAGTGGTCTTGCCCTTTCTGGTCACTGCTTCATACCTTTTTTCCTCATATTATGAAAGGAGAGCCAGGTGTGTTGGGGATATACAGCTGTGTTATTTCTTGAAACAGCTGGTGCCAACTTGTCAAAAGAAAAGCTTTCCTTTCCAAATATGGGCAAACCCCGTGTAGGTAGATATAATGTAAGCTATATCCCCACCATTATTGATTCTACTCATTGACAGCTGAGGCGTTTAATATATCCATCCTCTTTGTAATGCCATTTTAAAACTCTCTGAGGATTAGTAAGGTTGTTTGTCTCAAAGGTAATCCTCAGAGAGCACAGGCCAACTAGCCCTGTAGTCATGAGGGCTCTGACAGAAACCTGAGTGAGGAAAACGGAGCAGAAAAGCCAGCAGATACGTTCTAACCTGCCACAAATAATGATTTTTAAAAAGCCCCAGAAGAATGCGCTTTGCTACTTTACATAATGCTATAATGCATTAACTCATGTAATATGACTAGCGAAAGTTTATTTATTCATTTATTTCTGCCTCAGGCAAATACTGGATAAATGCTTACAATAGCAGGTTAGCAGGTGTTTCAGCTACAGCCATTAGTACCTCCTTGATGTACAGTTACTGTTCGACTGCTTGCTTATTTCTAGCCCACGTGGAAATTGTCAAAGCCTTTAGTGATTTGCAGGAAAGAAAACAAGACTTTTATACTGTAATATTTACATCAATAGTGGATTTGGTACATTCATGCTTGGATAATTAATTTACAATAGGTTATACCATATACGTAGTATATGTAATCTATACATCAAGCATTTCTTAATCATTTTCACTACCCACTTATCTTCTCATTTATTTATTTGTTTGGAGAAATAATCTGAGATGATATTCAACTGCCTCACTAACTGCACCCTGTGCTGATAAATTTTAGATACTTCTTCAGCAGTTCATTTTTATTATTTTGTGTAATATACCTCCAGGCTACTGAGTGCATCTATAGGTTTCCTTCCCTCCATGATATGTCATCCAGTGTGCTTAGCAGCTCACTGAACTGAACTGATGTAAATGAGGCTTGAAATGTTAAACACAACTTGTAATATCAAAGGTTTTCATATCAAATAATTTTGTTCCTAGAGAATCCTAGGGGGATTAAGGATGCACATGGTGTCTAAAATGTCCACCAGTTACATGAAATATCCCAGCAGTAGATGGATAATTACCAGCTCACACTAGGAATACAAAGAAAACACAGCCAGTTTACCCTGCCCATGTAAACAGACTGGGGAGTTTTTCTGGGAATTAGGTCCATATAAAACTTATTGAATCCAGAACCAAAAATAACTGCAGACATCTGTCTGATAGAAGCTTTTATGATGGAACCTTGAGGTAGTATTTTCCTTACAACTATAGTCGCAACAATTTTCTAAGCCCAGCTGAGAAGTAAAATGTGTAAGGCTGAGCTTTCAAACTAGCCTCTGTCAACTTATCTTAAAACCCTGTGATATAAGTTTTTCATAACCTGTAATGCTAAACTGATTTTCAGGGTATGTTTATACTGCTGTTTTGCACTCACTGACTCGAAGTTATTGGGGGTGGTAGTGAGGCCATATGTCATCCAAACAGACTTGAAAAGAAGGTTTCCTAAACCAAGATACTGGGGTTTCCGAGTTTAGTGGGAATCGAACTGAAATAATGCACCTGAAATTCACTGCCATAGGAGACGCTAGAGAGAAATAGGTAGTGTTAAGATAAAGAATGAGGATGGCTAGGCATCAGCAAAGCATAGAACAATGGTTCTGAACACGGGGCATTTTTGCTCCCCAGAAAAGATCTGGCAATGTCTGGAGATATTTTTAGGTTTTCACAACTAGGGGATGCCGTGGGTGGGCCGCCGGCATCTGGCTGACTGAGGCCAAGGATTCTGCTAAATACCGTCAAATACACAGGACAGCTCCCTCCAACAACAAAGAATTTTCCAGCCCTAAAGGTCAATACTGCCGAGTTTAAGAAACCTTGATATAGAATATTGAGGCAACTACCTCAATGACTCAGAATAAGTGGAGATTTGGTACCAAATTGTCCAAATAATTAAACTCTGCACTTGGCTATGTCAATGGAGGGCTCGTCTGTGACCAAAAACAAAGATGCCTTTGCTTGAGTTAATCAGTATAAAGATCCAAAGGCTGTGCAGCTTCCTTCAGAGTGAGGCCAAGATCAGCCAATCAACTGTATCTGGTTTTAATCCATCATGAGAGGCAATCCTTCCCAGAGAAACAGACACAGTGAGGTGACACTGCTGGGGACTACAGTTACCCCAAGGGCCATGATAATTCACTGGTGGTGTAACCTCATTTTGGCAAGTACCATTATTTAGTTAAGCTGTATAAAGTGCTGTGAAGATAGAAAATGCTATATAAATGCTAAGTATCATTATTAGTGTTACCATCTTTCTGAGGAACTGCTTCCGTAAGTGATGTTACAGTAGAAAAACACACACAGACATCACTACATACCCATTTGTAGTTTTGCGGAGAGGTTACTATAATGAGTAATTCACATTGTGTCATCTCCTTTGCACTCTGAGTTAAAACAAATTAAATAAAGCTCAATTAGAGAGTGTTTTATGCACTACAAAAATGCAGCTGATTTATATTCTGAGTAAATACAGGTTAGTTACTGGAGAAAGAATACTGAAAAGGCTCCAGAATTATAAAATCAAGATTGGATTTCTGTTAATGTTAAACACACGGATGTAACAGATAAAATCCCTCTATATATTTTAATTTTTTCAACTGTCTGGTTTTTGGTTTTATATTTAGATCATAATACATTTTAACATTTCTCCATTTTAGTGAATGTTTATCATCCTAATATTTCATGTTACTAGAATTTCTTTTTAACTTTAATTGTGCAAAGAAGGGTTTCTTAACACACTGTGGGGGACAAAAAATAAAAGAACAACGAATAACCAAAGAAAACCTTTTTTGAAAGGCCTAATACTATGCTAACTGTAAAGTGATTGCTTAATATGTAACTGCTGATGTATTTGTAAATTGTTTTTAGGTTTAATTTTGCCATGGTACTCACTTTCTAAAATGGCAAGCTTGTCTTAGGATTTTGATTCAAGTGGAAACTGTCAAACTGTCAATGGATAGCGTAGTAACATTTTGACTGTCATGCCCAAGGCAGTGTGGAAGATACCTAAACAATATGGCACCACTAATGAGTCAGTCATTGTGAGAACACAGATAGACACGGCTTATGCTTGCTTGTGTACACTGATTGCATTTTTTCTATTAGCTTCTTCCGTTTTTTGGAAATACAGAGGAAGAGCAGGTTGATCATTTTAATAAATTTCCTGCCGCTTTTTGCCCACATCAAGTCAAACTCTTTGTTTGACCTACTCTCTCATGATTACTTCAGGTATCTTTTCCAGCGCCAGAGACAGGGAGACTTACGTCAGGGACTTACAGCAGAAGCAAATTAATTTCTAAAAAGAAAGAAAATGTCTTCTATGTAAATGTTAACAACACAGCATAGTTAGACTCTTGTATTTCTATACATGCTAATTTTTCTACTCAGAGCCAAAGTAAGATATGTCCTGGTGCTCAGCATCTGCCTTTTCCTACTTTCCATGCGAGGTCATCCAACAGGCAGACGGAATATTACTTAGGGTACTGGCATCATCGCAGAGTATGCCATCTGAGCAGGAAAAAAAAAGAAAAAAAAAAAAGGAGGTGGGGGGAGAAGAGGAGAGAGAAGGCAGTTTTGATAAACTTATATAGAGTTTTGCAATCAAAAAAGCTGGAAAGCTATTTTAATTTCCACCTACATATAAGTTCTGGGTTTAGGTTTTGTTTTCTTTTATTTTGAATTATGTATAGCTGTTGGCAACATAGTCATTCCCTGATTAGAACCACTGAGGTCTGAATCTGTTCCTGCTTCCATCTTCCAACACTCAAACATGACCAAGGAAAAAGTAGAGTCTTTTGGGACTGGCTTATTTCACCTAGCATGATGTTTCAAAGTTCTGTGTTGATTAGTACTCCCTTCCTTTTTTCTTTTTATGGTTTAATTACATTCCATTGTATGGATATGCCACTTTTGATTATCAGTCACTTGATGGACTATTATTATTTTAAACATTCATGTACAGTTTTCGTTTGGACACATGCCTAGAATTAGATATTTTATTAAGTATTAATTTAGGAACTTTTCCATACATTCATATTTCCTAAAACACCTTTACTCAATTCTTTGCAACATCTTCGACAGCAATAAGTTACCTTTTAACTTAACAGTTTCCCAAAGCCCATTGTTTTTACTCTAATTTCTTGGAACTGAAAAGCTTTTACAATCCATATATAATAATCTCAATGGAAATTTTATTCTAGTCCACAAGCACTCTTTCACGTAACATTTGAACACTTTGTTTCTTTCCTTGTTTCCCCATTCAAACGGAAAGGTCATAGATATGATCTCCAAGATGTAACCACTTTATTGCTGTTGAAAGGTACTTTCAAAGATTTATTTACAATAGAAAGCAACACTTACAGGTGTGAGGTCAGACCACAATAATACTTACTAATTTTGTGTTAAATTTATTATTTTTTTCCTGGTTTCATCACTGATTTCTATAAGAATATGAACGTTGCTTTGATTGAGATCGTATCTGGATAGTGTGTTTACCATTACTTTTTGCACTTCCTGTTCCTCTGACTGGGGTGCTTTGTTCCCAGATATCCACATGGCTGGATCCCTCACTCAATGAACTGTCATTTTATTTATTTCACAGAGGTCATCATATCCTTAGCATCTGTGATAATCTTACATATATTTTCTTAATCGGTTTGGTTTTATTACTTATCTTGCCCACTAGATTGTAAGCTCCATGACAAGCAAGGATTTTTGGATTGTGCTCATGGCTAGAACACAGCATCTAGAAACCGTGGCTTTGAACTTAACAGTCAGTATTAGCTGAATGAATAAAAGAGTTGTTGAATAAATTAGCCTACTGCTCAAAAAAAAAAAAAAATAATAATACAGAAAGCTCTCCATGATGTGAGATCTTTATAACAAATCAAATACTTTGACTCCCTCTTTCATAATAATTTGGGGGGATAACATTCCCTTTTTAATTTGGCATATATATTAGCTGTTAAAGTCTATTATCTTATTTAAACTTTTATTGTTGTAAAAATATTCACCTACAGAGAACAAAACAAAAATGTAAAGCTCAATGATTTATCAGAGTGAATAGTGATAGAACCGCCTCCCTGGTGAAGCAATACTACATTTCCCCAAAGCCCTGTTGTGCTTTCTTTCAATCATAAGTCCTCCCTGCCTGTTCAGAGATAATCAATCTCCAGACATTTTTAGTACTCATTTCCCTGCTTGTATTTATGGTTTTCCTACAAAGCATGCTCTAAACACTAAGATTTTGCCTGTTTTGAAAACCAAAAGACAACCGACAGAATGGGAGAAGATATTTGCAAATGACATATCAGATAAAGGGCTAGTATCCAAAATCTATAAAGAACTCATCAAACTCAACACCCAAAGAACAAAGAATCCAATCAAGAAATGGGCAGAA
>NC_138375.1:51579610-51598471 GCF_054177405.1 Leptonychotes weddellii | reverse complement strand
AAACAATGAATCATGGAACACTTTTTCTAAAACTAATGATGTAATGTATGGGGATTAACATAAGAATAAAAAAATTAAAATAAAATAAAGATTTTGCCTGTTTTGATTTTTTTATTAGTGAAATAATAAAGAATGCATTCTTTTATATCTATCTTATTGTGTGTAACACTAGTGCACTTATTTCCATTACTATATTGTATCACATTGGGTGAATTTACCACTATTTATCCACTTTACTGCTGTTTGACATTTTTGTCACTTTCAGTTTGGAACTATTATAAGTAATACTGCTATGAACCTTCTTGTACATCTTTTCTATGTATATCTGTATACATTTCAGCTGGGTATGTCAAGTTGAATATTTGAGATTGGATCATATAAAATTGCCATTTGTAATGCACTATTGGCAATTTTATATGGTTTAAGCTAATATCTAAGAGTGAAATTTCAAGCTGTACATATTTCCAACTCTAGTTTCTCAAAGGTGTGCTGCCCTATGTGTCGGTGTGCCGTATACGGCAGTGTATGAGAATTCCAGGTGTTCCGCATCCTTACCAGCACTGGGGATCCTCAGTTGTTTTTTGTTTTTGTTGTTTTTAATTTTTAGGCATTTTGCTGGGTTTGTAATCATTTCACATTGTGGTTTTAATTTGTATAACCCTGATAACTAATGACGCTAATGCAATTTACATATGTGTATTAGGCATTTGGTTATCTTCTTTTGTGAAGTGACTATTCAAGTATTCATCTCTCTTTTTTTTTTTTTCTATTGTATTAACTCTCTTTTCCTAATTGATTTCTAGGAGTTCTTTGTATATTTTTGCTATATCCACTCTGACTTAAATTTTCACATGATTAATCCTGTGCTTTAATATGCCAATGTTCCTAATATATATGCCATCTAATGACCAATGCTTGTCTTCATATTTATGCCTAGGGTGTCTCTTAAAAATTTTTCCCTTACACCAAATTTTATGTTCTAGAAGCATTATTTTTCTTTATTGTTTAATCTTTCATAATTTAAGCTACAATTCACCTGGGATTATTTTTTTTTTAAAGATTTTATTTATTTATTTGAGAGAGAGAATGAGAGAGAGCACATGAGAGGGGGGAGGGTCAGAGGGAGAAGCAGACTCCCTGCTGAGCAGGGAGCCCGATGCGGGACTCGATCCCGGGACTCCAGGATCATGACCTGAGCCGAAGGCAGTCGCTTAACCAACTGAGCCACCCAGGCGCCCCACCTGGGATTAATTTTTGTGTATGACATGTGGGGGGGGGTCATTTTTTTTTCTTCTGTGAAATTCCAATTGAATCAGCAACATTTATTGAAAGACTGTACTTATCCCACTCTGCAGTACCAACTTTGTCATAAATCAACAATTATGGTTGAGACTGTAGAATTTTTGTTTCATTTCTCAGTTTGTTTACATCTATAGAAACACTGTTCTGTCGTAATTATTATAGCTTTATAATAAAGTCTTAATATTGGGTAGAGTAAATACTCCAGCTTTTTTTTTTTCCAAACTACGCTGGTTATTCTTGGTCCTTGGCCTGTCCACATGCATTTACCGTCAACTTGTCAAGTTACACCAAGCAAAAGAACATTTTTAAAACCTCCACTCAATGTATTTAGGTCATCTTTATCTTCTCTCAATAATAATGTTATAGTTTTATTTGTAGAGTTTACATAGCTTCCATTAGTTTTATTCTTAGGTGGTTTATTTTTCTGATGCTTTCACAAATGGTGTGATTCTATAAAATTCTTTGTCCAATTGCTTGTTTAATACAATTGATAGTTAATTTTATATTGATCTTATTAATTACAGCATTTTTAATGCATCCCTTTTGGACTTTTTATATAGATAACCATGTTGTCTTCAAACAGTTTTATTTCATGATTCCCAGTCATTAGTCTTTTTTTTTTTCTGGATTTATTATATTAGCTACAACCTTTAGTGAAACATTGTGTAGAAGTTATTTTATTAAGCCTACTTGTTTAGTACTCAATCTCAAAGGGAAACCTTGTAATATTTTACATTAAAAATGATGCTGGATGTGATTTTTAAATTTTTTTATTTTTTTTTGTGTGTGTGAGTAACTTTTAGAAAATCAGGGAAGTCCTCTTCCTAGTTTGCTTAACTTTTCACCAGTAAAGAATATTATATTTTATTAAAAATTTTCTGTACTTTTTAGGAAAATTATATGATAGTTTCCTTTTTTTCTGTTAGCATGTTGTATTGCATTGATTTTTCAAATATTAAACAAACCTTGCATTCATGGCATAAGCCTATTTACGATGCATTATTCTTTTTTAAATTGCTGGATTTTGTTTGTTAATAATTTATGTAGGATATTTTCATCTAAGTTCATAAGTTATACTGGCCATTAATTTTTTATTATAATGACATTTTCATGTTTTGAGTATCAAGATTATTTGTGCTGGACACATACATAAAATTTGCTCCTTTTTTAGGGCTTGAAAGAGTTTGTGTTAGTTAGCATCATTTCTTTCTGCAATGTTTGAAAGAATTTCCTGGGCCTGGTATTTTATTTTCTGAGAAGATTTTAATTTATGAATTTATTATTTTTTTACTAATTACAGGTATGCTTACATTTTTAATTGATTCTTATGTAGTTCTTCTGTGAATTTGTCTAATCTAAATGTTTATGTTTATTGCCATAAAGTTGTCATAATATCTAATTATCTTTTCAGTATCTGTAATTTTGTAGTATTGATTCTTTTTTATTCTTGAAATTGGTAATTTGTGTCTTTTTGTTTGTTTTAGTCCAAATAGAAGTTTATCAATTTTTTTTCAAAGATAGAACTTTCAGCATTGCTTATTTTCTATTTTATTTGGTTTTATTCTTTTTTATTTCGTTGTTATACTTTATGGTCAATTTGTGGTTATTTTTTAAATTCTGGAAAAGCTATTTTCAGCATGCTTCCATTTCTTTTCTTTTTTTTTTTTAGAGAGGGAAGGAGAGAGAGAGAGAGAGAAGAGGTGGGGGAGGGGCTGAGGGAGAGGGAGAATCCCAAACTGGCTCCATGCCCAGCAGGGAGCCCAACCCTGGGCTTGATCTCACAGTCCTGAGATCATGATCTGAGCTGAAATCAAGAGTTGGACGCTTAACCGACTGAGCCATCCAGCACCCCAGCATGATTCCATTTCTAATGAATACATTTAATGGCATAAATTACCATCTAAGAATGGTCTTTGCTGCAGCTTACACAATTTTTTAATATAGAATGAAGGGGGGGAAATCGGAGGGGGAGACAAACCATGAGAGACTATGGACTCTGAGAAACAAACTGAGGGTTCTAGAGGGGAGGGGGGTGGGGGGATGGGTTAGCCTGGTGATGGGTATTAAGGAGGGCACGTTCTGCATGGAGCACTGGGTGTTATATGCAAACAATGAATCATGGAACACTACAGCAAAAACTAATGATGTAATGTATGGTGATTAACATAACATAATAATAAAAAAAAGAAATTTGGGATTAAAAAAACATTCAAAAAAATAGAATTTTCATTATCAATTAAAAATATTTTAATTCTGTTACTGGTTTCTTCTTTGACCCAAATGGATTGTCTATAAGAGTATATTTAAAATTTCCCTCTTATGTGAACATTTTCCTAGTTGTAGTTTTGCATTCTTTTATAGCTAATTTCTTCATGGTCAAAGAACATATTCTGCATGATTTCAGTCTTTTGTTGAGACTTGCTTGATGACCCAGCAAATGGTTGGTTTGTAAATGTTTGACATGCATTGAAAAGAACAAGCATTTTATGGTTTAACTGGGAGTGGTATACTACATATACTCATTAGATTGTTTACTCATCATGTTATTCAAATTTTTTATATTCCTATTTTTTTAATATTTATGTTTAAATATAAAATCATGCTAAGTATTCTGTGCTATTTTATTTTCATTTGTCTCTTTTTTCCTTGCTCTTTTCAATTTATTGAAAATTTGGGGTTATTTCATTTTACTCTATTATTTGTGAAGTTACATACTCTTTTACAGTTCTTTTACTGGTAACCCTAGAAATTTAACTTATATGCTTGGTTTACCAAAGTTTAACATTAATTGGTTGTTACCATATTCTTTAACTCCACTTCCTGTTTAACACCATTTTATTTTGTGTGTGTGTATATTTAAACTCAATGAGACATGACATATTAATATTGCTTTATTTTTAGCATATAGTATTTTAAGTAGTATTAGCATTATTATTCTATAGTTAGTATGCATTTACATTTACCTTCATATTTATTACTCTACTACTCTTATTCCTTCCTACATCTCTAATCTTCTATTTGGGATAATTTTACTTGGCCTGAAGAATACCCTTTAAGATTTCCTTTAGCATGGGAATGTTGGTGACAAATTCCCTCAATTTTCATTTGTCTGGAAATATCTATTTCTGTTCTACAATCTTGAGAGATATTTTTTCTTTCTATAGAACTCTCATTTGATAATTATTTTCTCTTGACACTTTAGGGTTTATCTTCTTGCTATGTCATAATGTTGAGAAGTCAGCTGTGAGTCTTTTATTCGCTTCTTTGAAGGGAATCTATCCTTTTTATGTGGCTGCTTTAATTTTGTTTTTTTGTCTTTAGATTGAAACAGTTTTATATTATGTGCCTAGGCCTGGATTACTTTTTATATATTTTGCTCAAAATTCATAGGAGTTTTAAACCTGAGGCTTGATGTCTTTCATCAATTTGGGGAAGTTCTCAGTCATTATCTCTTTACCGATTGCTTCTCTGCTAATCTTTTTTTTCTTTTCTTGTTGGGACTCAAATTGCATGCATGTTAGGCCTTCTTGTCATAGCCTCTGTCTTTAATACTTTCTTGTGATTTTCCATACTTTAGTCTCTCTATGGTTTATTCTGGACATTTTCTTACTGATTTTTTAGTTCATTAAGTCTCTGTGTCTAATCTGCTAATAAAGTTACTCAATGAGTACTTAACTATAGTTATTGTATTTTTCAAGTATCTATTTTTCTTCTTTTAGTTCCATAATTTTAATGTTTTCTTTTATTATCTTTATCATAGAAAATGTTTAATTTAAATCTATATCACATAACTTCAGTATCCGCAGTCTCAACAAATCTGTTTTTATTATCTTTGTGTTGATTTTTATTCATATTGTAAGTTACTTGTTCCAGGTTTATTTGTTATCTTTTTTTTTTAATATTTTATTTATTTATTTGACAGAGACACAGTGAGAGAGAGAACACAAGCAGGGAGAGTGAGAGTGGGAGAAGCAGGCTTCCTGCTGAGCAGGGAGCCCGATGTGGGGCTCGATCCCAGGACCCTGGGATCATGACCTGAGCCGAAGGCAGACGCTTAACGACTGAGCCACCCAGGTGCCCGTTTATTTGTTATCTTATAACTTTGTGTGCTGTTTTTAAAAATGTGTACTGAACAATAATTTTGTTTTGAAGTAGAAATAACTTAAAGACTAGGATGATGATATTTTTCTCTTGGTACAAAAATTAATGTTTGTTTCCGTAAGATGCCCGGGGGTGCAGTTAATCTATGATTCCTCAATTCAATTTCAGGTCTGGGTTAGTTGGAAGCTGATTTGCAGTTCTTGTGAGAATTTACCAACTTTCTGCTATTCTGAGAATTAAGTCCCTCAGAATCACAAACTAAAGTGCATCGAGTCTGACAATATACCCCTCCCTTTCCCCCCCACCTTAGATCCATGATCTACTTAACAGTATTGTATAATCTTCAGTGTCTCAGGTCATCTGCTCAGTGATCAGAAAATACCCCAAGGAAAACAGCCCTATGAACAGGATCCTTCTCAGGGCCCCCACCATCTAATAGAGCTTACTAGAAGCTTAAATCCAAATAATCTTTGCAATAATATAAAATAATACATTTTTTCATAAAAGTCGTTTTATGTCATATATATATAAGGGTGAAGGAAAATTTAATACAGTATTAACATGACTAAAATAACCTTAGTAGTTAGAAAAGCAGTATTTATTAACACATATGGTCTGCTGATTAAGAAAATACATATTATATATATATATACACATACTTGGAATCAAATAATAGGGTTTTTATTTTGTAATATGTAATACCATATATATTTTTTTCTCATTAGATCCTATTATTTGGTTCTGAGTTTACAAGCAGATGCTGAAAGCTGAATGAACCCACCATGCACAGTATTGATTGCATTTTCAGTGATTTTGCTCTCTTCTGTTGTATTAAAACAGCAAGCAATTTATTACTTCTATCCACAATTAAAATATAACTATCTTTGAGGTAAACGGCAATAAAGCTATATACCCATTCTTTGAAAGATTTAATTCTAGCAGATTGTTTTACATTTTCCCCCTTCCTTCCTGTGACCCAACCCAAGCCTCCTAAATATAACTAACAACTTGCACTATTTTCTAACCTCTCGTTCAAAAACTCATAAAACAATGGAAAATGGAATTGAGGCAGAGGTGGAATGATGTAGGGTAAAACTCAGGTATCATAAGTATTGCTTTCTAGTCACATCAATAGATAATTGGTTTGAAAGATAATTTAAACATAGAATTTGTCTGGATTAAAATAAACCTATAGGAGGTCTTCCAGAGAGATTTATGAGGTTGAGAGAAATCAGCTCAACTTTAAGGCTTTGACAGGGACCTATTTTTCTCTTTATTACCATTCAGCTGTGTAACCTATTAGAAATTACTCATTGTCTGTCTGTGAAGTAATGATAATAACAATTCTACCTCTTGCTGTTATCTGAGGATTGACTCACAACATACAAAACTTAGAACAGTGAAGAGAACACGGTACACACTCATTGTTATATACCATACCATCATCATCATCATCATCATCATCATAAAAGTGAGACAACATGAAGATTTTATCATGGCTTCAGAAAGTCCGAGAAGTTCAGAAACATCAGAGGACTCTATTTTGTAAGAATATGATACAACATATACAACCCCAGAAAAAAAAAGATATCAAAAGTCTCCTTCCTGCTCTTCATTGTGAAGAAATAATTTTTGTGATCTCTACAGAACTCCTTTGAAACAAGCTAGACATGTTAACACTGCTCACTCCCAGTGAATCTGCTGGCTTCATGGGGATGAAATACTCTGAATAGGGATGGTTTTGATCTTCTCTAAGTAACTTCAGGACCCACAGAAGTTCTTGAAAGATAAAGGGAGACAATGCTTTAAATATTCATAGCCTTAACTATTTTTAGACTGGGTAAATAACTTAAAAATGAATTTTGGATCACACCTTGCTCAGAAATTAGGTACTCATTATATAAATATAAATTTGCTTACTTTTTTCACATTTAGTAGCCTCCTTCTTATCTAAGGAGTGTAGTCTGACTTGTCTCAGGGACTCGACACGTCACTTTTAATAGAGAAATAATTGACAAATGTTTTCTCTAAAGAGCATGCTAACTTTTGTGGGCCACAGGATCTCTGTTGAAACTACTCAAGTCTAATGTTGAAGCACAAAAGTGGATATAGGTAATGTGTAAACAAAGAGGCATTTCAGTGTTATAACAAAACTTTACTTATGAAAACAGGTGAGTGTCTGGATTTGACCCAAGGGGCATAGTTTGCCAACGCCTGAAAAGAAACATAAAGTCAAACTTTTCTAGCATAGCCTAGAGACTTCTTTGACTTTAACATTGCTCTGATTTACAAATGTGACTTGGGAAAATGAACATTTCTTTAGTTTATATAATGTGAGGCTTGTATCTCAGTCACTCCTACAAAGGGAATGCCTTCCTTTCGATTAAGCATAGTTTGAAATCTTCATGTGGCTTTCTTTTATGGCTAGCACTGTGAGATATTTATTATTTATTTAAAGAATGCAATCTTGTGACTAAAGAATGTATGCATTATTCAAACTGTAATAATTTTTTTTAAGTCTCCGGTATATAAAGATACCTTGAGTGTAAGTGTATTTGAAAAGAATTCTTCCTCTCACATTGTTATGCAGACATCCTTGAGCTGTAACATAGTTTGCACATCTGATTCTTTTCACTATTTTCTCCCCAATGCTTTTATGAAAAATACTCTGTTATTTTAAAGATAATTTGAAAACTACCACACTTCATATTGTAGGGACTACAGTGTGACATTATCAGGATTATAAAGCTATTTTATCAAGAGGGAGAGAGGAAAAGCACTACTTTTTTTTCTTTCTTTCTTTCCTTTTACTTTTTTTTTCCTCCACAGGAAAGCACAGAGGGAGTCTTGAAAAATTGAAATTATCCTTTCAACTTTGGTTCTCGAGCTTGTAAATTTTTTTTTTTTTCCTGAAAGACATGATTTCACAGCATTTGATAATACTGAGATAGGTATGTTTTACTTAATAACTGGGACAAAGGACTGAAGCCAAAATCCTAAGCATAATTTAAACTTTGACATTGACTTCCCATCTGGACTAGGAAAGAAAAGAAAAAAAAAAACAGCTTTTCCCTTAATTTCTATTTACCTATCTTGTTGCAATATACTGAAAAGTCATTAGTCAGTGTTAGGAAAACACTTGGAAGATGAGAATGTCTTATAAGTGCTAGATAATATTAAATATGTCACTGTTGGAATGAGTGATTCATGCCAAAATACTTTTAGGAAGAATATTATCTTGTATTTAAAGCCCTAATTTAACTTTCACTAAAATGTTATTGCTTTTTGTTAAATAGGTTGTCTTTGATCAAAAGTGTTTGATCAAATAAATGCTACCATGGATGGATTATTATCACATTTTGGTTGGAACATACACTATATATTGATCTTAGTGATGTTTTATTCATATTAGAAATTATGTCAATACAACCTATTTGGACAGATGGAGAGTCATATACTTAACCACAGAATTTAACTACCTGCCCTTGTTTCCTTAATTTCCTCAATTCATTAAAGAAACATTTTTATTAGTAAATCTAAGAATTAATGAGCTTGATGTTAGCTTACATCACTGGGCTTTCCAGAGACACTGTTACATCACCTGCAGGTTAGACTTCTGGGCACACAGATTCATTCTCCTCTTTCCAGAATCTTTACATAAGCCTGCCTTGACACTAGTAATAGGAGACCAGGATTTAATGACTTTCAAGTAAAATGCTACTGGTAAGTAAGACTGAAATAGATTGCCTCAAATTTGTGAATAGTGCTAAAACAAACATTAATATAATTAATGGTGAGTAGTTTTTCCACCTTTCCTGCAGATAAATCCTGCCTCATATCTATTTAAGATAAAGATATTTTTAATTGGTATGTTGTAACTGACTTTACTTCTTTTAATATGCAGAGTGATATAACAAATTCTCTATGAACTTAACTATTTTTAGACTGGGTTTTGTGTTTGTTCAATCATTTAAAAATTAGTGGCCAAAATTAAGAATACTCCCCTTCACGCCCTAATAAAGTATAGAGCATATAAACTGCTTCTTTAGGTCTGGTAGTGTTCAATGTGTATATATATATTTTAAATGCTGTGTTAATCCAATTTTGAGGCCCTGGCTAGCGGCCCATCAATTCTTCTCCTTGAGCAGCTAAGTCCATACCCCAGCCACCTCCCTTACCAGGCTGTCACAGCCCTGGCCACTATACACATACCCCAGAGCCAGGTACCAGATAACCACAGAGAACCTTTATGCCCTGGACCCTGCTGAAATTATTCAAACTAGCCAATCCTAGACCTGCTTACCCTGCTGTGTCATTCTTTCTTCATGGAAACAACACTAAAAATGCTTGCCCAGAGTCCCCACCTACCTCTGTGTAATAGAACCCAGTGATCCCCTGCGTGCCACCTACACCTGCAGGAGTGGCCTGTATGCTCAACCTTGGAATCTATGAATGGAATGAACTATCTTTTCAGTGGTAGTCATTTCTTGAGCTATTAGCCTTACCATACTGAAATAATAATAAGCCTATTAAAACAAATTGGAATTATTTCATTTTGCTTTTTCATTATCCTTTTCCCTCTTTCCCTCCTCTCCTCCCTTCCACCCTCCCTTGCTCTTCTGTCCCTTTCTTTCTCTCTCCCTGTCTCCATCCCTTCATTCTTCCTTTCCTTCTTCCCTCCCTACCATTCTTCCTTCCAACAAGCACAAGTAGACATCTGTGCTCTCTGACTTGAGGATGCTTCCTTATAATTGTACTTTATAACAATGATATTTGCTACCTTTTAAAACTAAGACCAGAGTAATAAGAGAAATATCAAGGCATCTGTCCCACTGAGGATTCATCAGGCATTTTTGTGGTACCAAGGATTGCATCATGTAGAAGGGACATTCCATCTAAGTGGGCAGTGAAGTGTTGGCCAGCCCACTGAAAGCAACTCAAGTAGATTCATGAATATTATTGATGACTGCCTTCTGTTTTAAAGGTGCTTCCTGATGCCTCCCATACCACCATGCCCCTGGCTTCCAATCACTCCTGTCATGGACCACACAAGGAACTGAAATTATGTCACTGAATAGTAGGTCTCATCCACACAAAATGGGGAAATAGGTAAGATGCTAATGTTACAAAAGGAATTCAAATTTATGGAGGCAGACTCAGCCTTTCGTGCTTATCTCAGTTGTTATTTTTCTCAGAAAGACTTTCCCCAACTTCTCCAAAGAAGAGACTGCTGCTATGGGTTTGGGGGAGGAGCCACAGAGTAAAGTACCATTTTATTTATTTATTTTTTTAAGATTTTATTTATTTATTTGAGAGAGAGAGCATGAGAGGGGGAGGGTCAGAGGGAGAAGCAGACTTCCCGCCGAGCAGGGAGCCCGATGCGGGACTGGATCCCGGGATTCCAGGATCATGACCTGAGCCAAAGGCAGTCGCTTAACCAACTGAGCCACCCAGGCACCCAGTAAAGTACCATTTTAATCAGATCATATCAGTGATGGCTTATCACAGGTGACACTGAATTTGATCACCTGGCTGAAGTAGGGTTTGTTAGATTTCTTTACTGTGAAATTGCTCTTTTTTTCCTTCTTTTCAGATGTACTCTTTGGAAAGAAGTCACTATACAGAGTCCACACTTTAGAGCCGGGAGTTACGTTCCAACTCCTTGAAAGTGGAATATCTGCTTTTGTTTATAATTATTCTGCATGAGAGATGTATCTCTTCTCCCCATTTATTTATTCAATAATTTATTTATATCAGTATAAACTTGCATAGTTTATATCAGTATAAACTTGCATAAACTTACAGATATTTTATACTATAGGTCAGATTCTAATTTATGCTTTACTTTATTTTATTGCTCAGATAGTTTCAGCTTTGACCAGTGAATGTTACATTTGACTCTTATGTCCCTTTAATATACCCTCATCAATGTGCGGGGGATGTTTTATTTTGGCTTTGGATTCAGTTTGGTTTTTAGCACTGTCTTACTGTCTTACACCATAAGGTGCTCCAAGCTCATCTTGTACATTTTTTTTTTAAAGATTTTATTTATTTATTTGACAGAGAGAGACACAGTGAGAGCGGGAACAGAAGCAGGGGGAGTGGGAGAGGGAGAAGGGAGCAGGGAGCCCGATGCAGGGCTCGATCCCAGGACCCTGGGATCAGGACCTGAGCCGAAGGCAGACGCTTAACGACTGAGACACCCAGGCGCCCCATCATCTTGTACATTTTTTGACCCAGTCCTAAAATCAGTCCTTTCTCCAAGGAGGCCTCATTCCTTTTACTGGAGTACAGTATTAGAAATCAAGATCTGGATACTAGGTGGGCTCATTGCTTCTGAGCTTGACAAAACAATGAGATATATGTGAGTTTACTAACTAGAGTATATATATTTATAATATTTCCATATTTAACCATCCGTAATTATATTAATCTAAATATGAGTTCATATTAATGTCTCCAGCTGTAATCCATTACTATCTGCGTCATTCTAGACTTCTCCCTTTGCTTATCTGTAAATTCCCGCTTCAACAGTGACAACCCTGACTCCCACCATTTGCCATCCTTTTATTTAATTGTTCCATTCCAGGATTCATGGATTGTATTTTCATAGTTATTGAGTCAATCCCTGAGAATCAAATATACCAGCTACAGTATAGTACTTTTGTAGTTTGTTTCCACTTTAATCTTACAGACACTACTCATTTCCAATGTTACTTAGGTCAGCACCTTTTCTCCCACAGCTTCAGTGAGATTATTTTATAGGTTTGTAATATACTTAGATTGTTTTATCACATTTTGATTTCCACCTTGGAATCCCCTGAACACCTAAATGATTTCTTTAAAACTTGCATACATGCCACTCCTAGTGCTGTGAAGGTCTATGGGTTTTGACTAATGCATAGTATCATGTATGTATACTTAGAGTATCATACACAATAGTTTTACTATCCTAAAAATTCCCCTGTGCTTCACCTATTCAACAAACCCCTACTCCTTGAATCTCTGGCAATCACTGACCTGCATAGAATTGCTCTAGTTTTACTTTTTTCAGAATGTCACACAGTTAGAATCATATATAAGTTGTAGATTTCCAGACTGGCCTCTTTCACTTAGCACCATTGAAAATAAAAAATATTTTATTTTATCATGATTTATTCCTTCTCCCACCCTCATTCCTTCATTATTAGATCCAAACTTCTTACCTTTAGCATTTTCCTTCTGCCTAAAAAAAAAACCAAAACCAAAACCCCCCAAAAATTCTTTTAACACTTCTTACAGAGCAGGTCTGTTGGAGATGGATTCCCTCAATTTTTGTTTGTCTGAGAAGGTATTTATCCTTTACTTTTGAAGGACAATTTTGCTGGATATAAAATTCCAGATTGGTGGTTTATTTCTTTCAGTACTTTAAATATTTCACTCTATTGTCTCCTTTTTTACACGGTTCTAGTGAGATGTCCACTGAATCCTCCCTAGATAAGTGATCCCCCACTGCCTGGCATCCTTCAAACTTTTCTCTTTGTCTTTGGTTTTCTGAAATTTGAATATAATATGCCTAAATGTAGATGTTTGGGTATGTATTCTGCTTGATTTCTAAGATTCCTTCATCTGTAGCTTGGTGCCTTTCATTGATTTTATAAAATTCTTAACCATAATTTCTTCAAGTATTTCTTCTGTTCCATTCTCTCTTCTCCTTGGTATTTCAACTATATATATGTTCACCTTCTGAAGTTTTCCAACAGTTCTTGGATTCCTATTCTGTTTTATTTTTTTCATTCTTTATTTTTTCCTTCTCAAATCCATTTGGAAATTTTCTACTAATTTGTCTCCAAACTTATGGATTCTTTCCTTAGCCATGTGTAGTCCATTGATGAGACAATCAAAGGCATCCTTCATCTGTGTTAAAGGATCTTTTAAGTCTAGTATTTCTTTTTGATACTTTTTTAGGGTTTCCATCTCTCTTATTATATTGACTATCTGTTCTTGCATGTTGTCTACTTTCTCCTTTAGAGCTCTTAATATATTGATCACAGTAATTTTAAATTCTCTGTCTGATAATGCCGAAGTCTTTGTCATATCTGAGTCTTATTTTCATGTATTCTTTGTCTTTGCAGACTGTGTTTTTTCTTCCTTTCAGCATAACTTGTAAGTAATTGGAACTGAGATTAATAGGCTTTTAGTGTGAGGTTTTACATTAATCTGAATAGGAGTTGCTTTGTGCTTTATGTGTGTTACAGCTATAGGTGCCAGAGACTTTAAATTTCTCTAGAGGCCTTATCTTTGATTCCCATGTTGTCTTTGGACTTCCCTATGAACTTTTTTCTCAGATAAAGTCTGTGTCTTACAGCTCTTTCAGCTTTAATTCACTCTTATTATACTGGAGCTCTGTTCATGTCATAATAAGGTATAGGAGAGGGGAAGCATTCCATAATCATATGAATAGATCTTAATCTTCTAGTGGTCATGTGTCCCTGAGCTGTGACCTACACAAAGTAATTTTGGATCCCTAACCCAACCCCTCCAGGGGCTTGACTTGGAGAAGTGCTATTTCCTGACTTTAAATAAGATTCTGGTGAAGTATTTTCCCTGGACAGTAGGCCTTCATTCTGGAGAATGCACTGGGCACATTTCCCAACAGATACTCTTCCATTCTCCTGCCAGAGCCATGAAGGAATCTTTCGTGGCTCTTTACCATGAGAACCTGGTAGAGTTCCATGGAAGTAAAGCCCATGAATGTGTGGAGAGCTCCAGACTGTGGCTCCCAGGAGTTTCTCATTGTCAAGTGTATCCAACACTTACACTCTAAAAATTTGTGATAATTACCACTTAAATGTTCCTACTAGTTTATGGATCCAGCAGCTTCTGCTCCAGTATGCAGATATTGGTTATGCCTTTCTGGATTTTCCTTTCATTGTACATATTGCAGTGGTGGTTTACCCTGCAACCGCAGTTCAATAATGGATTCAAGAAAAGATAATGGTTTTCAATTTACTCAGCTTTTTTTTGTTTAAGGATAGGAGTGATAACTTCCAAAGTCTTTACATGTCAGAGCTGAAATCTGAAGTTTAATAAGATTTTTATGATATACCTTTAAGTGAAAAAGAAGTATGTTTTAAAACATATATATGATATAAAGTGTACATTTTTCATATATACACATGTGCATATATAATGGAAAACATATACCAAAATATATGGTATACAGTTAAGTGAAATAGAAGTATGTTTTAAAATATATATGATATAAAGTGTACATTTTTTATATTTACATATGTGCATACAGAGTGGACAGAGTGGAAAACATATTCCAAAACATTAATCATTCTTATTTCAGAGTTTTGGGACAAAAGGTTATTTTACTTTATTTTCATCTGCTTCTTTGTGTTATCTCAAGTTTCTATAATGAATTATATCATTTTGAAAACATTTTCTTTTTATTATGAAATGTTTTAAACATTATAAAGTAGGTAATAAACAGCTAACTCTCCTTCTTTAGAGTAAGTGTTTGTCCTGGTTTGTGTTTTAAAAATTCACAAAAATGATATTTAGCATATACATCATTCTACAACTCACATATTTCAGTTTAAGATTTATATCCTTATGATCCAGAAATTTCTCTTCTAGACAAATGTTTTAGAGAAATTCTCTCATTAATGCATAATAAAGCATGTTTGAAAATAAAATTAGGTAACAAATTAACATATTCATACAAATGGATTCTACAGAAAAATTAAAATAGATGCATTATATCTACATGTTATCAACATAGGTACATCTCAAATAACATTACACTGAATAAACAATTTATAAATATTGAAATGAAAACAGCATTAACTCTTTACCCATGTTCTTAAATTAATAGTAATATTCTCTTTCTAGTAGTTGAACAGCTATCCTGGAAATCTTTCCTTTCAGCACTTCCATCATCCTCAGCTATCCCATTGCAACATTTACACTTAAGATATCATCCAGTACTTGGATTTCACATGACTCTTCCACATTTTAATGATCATTTTCACTCATTTTGCCCATCTTTAATTTTTTTTAAATTTTATCCTGAACTAAGGAGTATCTAAGATGTCTGTCTCCAAAATTCTAGAGTACCATCACTTTCTTTCTTTCTTTCTTTCTTTTTCTTTCATTCATTCATTCATTCATTCATTCTTCCTGTCACTGCAGTCTTGATGAAAATGTTCCTTTGTCCTCACAATAATCTTCATGTCTTCAACTTCTCACTGTTTCCTCATTTTATGAGATTTTGGTAGGAATCACTTGTCTCTTTTCCCAGCCTTGATAACAGATTAAGCTATTTCACTGATACTCTCATTAATACCATAGATTCATGGCTTCCTTTTTGTTTTGTTTTGTTTTTTTGACTTTAGAATTCTGTCCATTTCCAACCCTGAGTCAGTCCTCCCCTCAGCTCCCAGTCCATTTCCTGTATTCCTTGGCTACTGAACACTGCTGGGGGAAGTTACAAAATCAGGTACCACACAAAACTCACTAATTTCTAACACAATTAGGTTTATAACTTGCTTGGTAACAACTATCTATATACTGGCTTTTTATTATGTACATGAAAAGGTTTCATATCTTCTCTGGTCTCCTCAAATTACCAAAATCTTTGATTATCTTACTGGCTGGAAATAATCTTGATACCCCATTGTCTTCAATTCTACTGAGAATGTTAAGTTTGCTTAAGTTCCTATTACCTTTCACTTCTGTATCTCAATATTACTCTGTATGTTCAACCAGTATTTCCTGCCTCCTTCTTGTAGAAGAAATATGATTCCCTCCTGTCAAAACTAAGAGCTACCTGTATGCCTTTGTTTTGACATCCTACACGTCATCATGATTTTACTCTTTTACCTCTTCTCTTGTATTGTCTATTTCCCCTTTCTGTAAGGCCCCTTCTTTCCTGCTTACAAATATACTTAGATCTCCTCAATCACAATAGAATTTTATATTTTTCTTGCTGTTACCTTAGGTAATCATCCAATCTCTCCTTTTATCTTTTACTCTTATTTGTCAAAATGTTAGTTTAACATTTTAAAATTTATAATTCAGAATTATATGAAAGACTACCACAATATAAAAGTCTACAAAAACTGAGATTAAGTAAAAGTTAGTATTTATCATACTTAAAAAATATTTTTAACAGAAAAAAAACATATCACTAAAAGTCTACTGTCCAAACCCTCTCTTACTCCCTCCCCAAAGGCTGTCACTCTCCTGAGGTAGGCACTGCCATTCCCATGTATTTTTGTATTTTGTATTTTCTTGAACTTTATATATATATGTACTATTGTTCTTTCTGTCTTTAAAAAGTTCAGATAGGGTTACCTTCTTCAACTTGTTTTCACGCCACATTAGGTTTATAAAATTAATTCATGTTAATACATGTAGTTGTGTTTTATTAAATTTAACAACTATATAAACCTGCATTGTATGAATAAGTCACAATTTACTTATCTGTTTTCCTATTGAAGGATTTATATTGTTTTCCTTTTTCTACTATTACAAGCAGTGCTGCCAATATTTCCTTGTCCATGTAGTAGAGTTTATCTGGGGAATGCAGCTAGAAGTGAAGGTGTTGTGTTGAAGAGTATGGATAATTTTATCCAGCATTACTAAATTGAACTTCAAAATAATTATTCAAATTTACATTCAAACCACACATTGTATCACTGCTTGTTTCCATAAACCCTCACCAACATTTTGTATTATCAAACTTACTTTGTTTTGCCAGTGAGGTGAAAACAAAATATTTTTGTTTAGTTTTTCATTTTATTGATTATTATGACATAGAGCAGCTTTTCCTATGTGTATTACTCAGCTGAGTGTTCTTCTCAATGAATTAATCTATTTATAAGATTTGTTCATTATTTTTCTTTTTTATTATTGATTTCTGTTCATTCATTTATTCAACAACTACTTACTAAACATTCACTAGTTCTAGGCACTCTTTTAGGAGATAGAGAAACATCAGTGAACAAAACAAAATGGCTGCCCTTGTGGAGCTGACATTTCTGAAGAGGCGTAGATAAAGAAAGTGAAAAATTAGTAAAATATATAGTGTGTTGCAAGGTGACGCTAAAATGAAAATAACAACAGTGCACAGTCTGTAAGGTAGGTGCATGCCTGTCATGTCTTAAGGGCAGGAAGGAGGCTAGTGTGTGGCTGGACCAGAGTGAGCAAGGGAGGAAGAAGTAAGTGGAGATAAGCCACCGCAGAGTTCTGACGTATGATCTGCCCTAAGATTTTAAGCTGTGTAAGAATACAATAGAAACAGAGAGATCAGTTAGGAGGAGATTGTTGTTACACTGGCAAAAGATGATGGCTTGAACCAGGATGGTAGTAATGTGCATGATGTAAAGTGCTTAGATTCTGGATATACTTTGAAAATAAAGAGGGACTGGATGTGAAATGTGAAAGGAAAGAGGAGTCAGGAACTGCTCCAGGCTAGAGTTTTTCTTGAGACACTGGAAAGATGGAGGTACAGCAAATGAAATGGGAAGGCTGAGGGTAGATCACAGTTTGAGATGTCTATTAGTCATCAAAAGCATAGTTGACATGAGGCTGGATAAAATTAGCAAGGGTGTAAGTTAGAAAAAGAAGAGAACCAAGGATTGGGCTCTATGGTAGTCTTTAAGAGTTATTAATATAAAAGGGATTATAGTCCTTTGAGAATTACATGGGTAGCAAAATTCTCTCAGTCTGAGATTTCTCTCTTCCTTTTGTTCATGATGTATATTTTAATACATAAGTTTTAAAATTTAATAACATTAAATTTATGATTATCATCAGCATTTTGGATGCTTATTTTTTCATAAAATTTAAGTCATCATTTTTTATATTTATTACTAAGCACCTCACTGATTTAAATCATATCTTTGCTAGAGTTGTATTCCTGATTGTTTGTTGTAGGTGTATAGGATATTATTAGATCTTGTATAGCTCTTTTGGGTTCTAATAATTTGCCTTTAGATTCTCTTAGGAATAATGAATGTATTGGTTTTTATTTTTTCCTTTCCACCCCCTATATACATTTTTAAAAAATCTTTTTGCATTAGTTAGAATCATTATACAACGTAAAACAGAAAGGCGAACAAAGGACACTGTTAATTTTTTCTTGACTTTGGGATGAATACTTTGGTTTTAGCTAATGCTACAGTGGTAATCATATTGCAATATATAAGCATAGCAAATCATCACGTTGTGGACCTGAGGTTGTACGTCAGTTATATCTCAATTAAAAAAAAGAGTATTTCTAACTTTTATCATTAAGATGTTGGCTGTAAGTTTTTGGTAGATATCTTCATCATATTAATGATGTCTTCTTAGGTTTCCTGAATCTAATTTTTTTTTTTTAAGTTTTCTTTCTTTTTTTTTTTATTCTTATGTTAATCCCCATACATTACATCATTAGTTTTAGATGAAGTGTTCCATGATTCATTG
>NC_138375.1:51545187-51579110 GCF_054177405.1 Leptonychotes weddellii | reverse complement strand
ACTGTCCCGGAGGGTTCCACCCCCCGCTTAGCCACCAGAGTGACGTCCCTCAGCGGAGCAGACTTTTAAATGTTCCGATTTTGTGCTCCGTGGTTCTATCACTTGCCAGAAGCGGCCAACAGAGGCCCCTCCCCCGCCGTCTATCCTCCCGAATATCGCCTCGGATTCACTTCTCCGCACGTCCTACCTTCCAGAAAGTGGTCGCTTTTCTGTTCAGAGAGTTGTTGCTATTCCTTTCTTCGATCTCCTATTGGGTTTGTAGGTGTTCAGAATGGTTTGATCCCTATCCAGCTGAATTCCTGAGAGGAGACGAAATCCAGGTCTCCTACTCCTCCGCCATCTTGCTCCGCCCCCTGAATCTAATTTTTTTAATGAGAATTTTTTTTTAATTTTGTCATATTATTTTATCCTTTTTTTTTAAATTCTGTATCCTTTGAGATTACCATATAATCCTTCCTCCTTTAACCTCTTGGAATATTTAATTACAATCATAGTTTTTCTAATGCTAAACCATCCATGAATTCTTGAAGGAAATCCTCTCTGGTCACAAAGTGTTTCTTAGATTTTCTTTACTTAGCATGCTAATATTCTACCTAGGATTTTTGCATATAGAATTTTAATTGAGATAGGCTATAGTTTTTTTCTTACTTTCCTTGTTTTGTTTGGGTTTCAAGGTTCTATTACCTTTAAATTAAAATTGCAAAATATTCTTTTTATCTCTTGTTGAACTATCTGTAAAGCCAAAGATTTCATGCTTGTGGAAGATTTGCTTAAACTCCCCTCTAAAATCATTAGGACCCATTGGGTCCATTCTATTCACATATATTTTATATTTTTACTGCATATGTGCTGAACCACTACAGGAGCCTCTAATTGCTCTCTTACCATCCTCCATTGCCAGGATGATCTTTGTAAACTTTATATCAGATCATGACACTTTCTAATGGTTTCCTATGGCTCATAAGACCCTGAGTGATCTGGCCTTGCCTGCCTTTCTGACCTCATTCACTGCTATTCTTTCCCTAACCCAGTATATTTCAGGGTTAGCAGCCCTCATTTTGTTCTTCAAGTTCACCAAGCTCATTCACACTTCAGGGACCTTGCACTATGTTGTGGCCTCTGCTTGGAATGTTCTTTCCTTAGATCTAAGTTTAGCTGGCTTAATTGTATCATTCATATCTCAGTTCAAATGTACCTTTCAGAAAGGTTTCACCTGAATTCTCTATTTAAAAAATCAACCCCTTCTCCAGTCTGTCTCTACCCATTACCTTATTCTGCTTTTGTTTCTTTGGTTGGTTTACTAACAGTTACCAATATCTGAACTTATTTTTTTCTAACAAACACCAATATCTGAACTTATTATTTTTATTGTTTCTTGTTTGTTTTTCTCCCTCCCGCTATAATGTAAGCTCCATGGAGGTAGGAATTATTTCTCTATTATTCATTAAAATGTCTCCAAGTTCTAGAGTAGTGTGAATACCCAGGACATGGGCTTTCAAAAATATTTATTGAATGCTTAAATTAGTGAATGGATAAAAGGATCAATCTCTTTCTTCACAAACATTAAAGGCCAAAAAATCCCAATCCTTGCTAATCATTCATTCAACATGTACTTATCAATCACCTATTTTGTATCCAACACTGCAGGACACTAGATAGAATGTGATGAACAAAACAAGCCCTCTGCTCTCATTAAACTTATACACTAGTAGTAGACAACAGTAAACATTAAAACAAGTAAATGTATTTATTATATCTTATGGTATCCTGGTAAACCAGCTCTCTAAAAAATAGAAACTCTGGTAGCATTTTGCCAATTTCCATGATGTAAACACTCCCCTCATAGTCAGTTTCAAGCTTCCAATGTTTTAACAATTGTTAAAACAATTTCCATCTTTAACAATTTTTTTTAAAGATTTATTTATTTATTTGAGAGAGAGAGAAAGCATACACGCATGCAAGGCAGGGGGAGGGGCAGAGGGAGAGAATTTTCAGGCAGACTGCTGGCTGAACAGGGAACCCAATGAGGGGCTCGATCCCAGGACCCTGAGATCATGATCTAAGTCAAAGGCAGACACTTAACCGACTGAGCCACCCAAGTACCCCTAACAATGTTTTGTTTTTTAAGATTTATTTACTTATTTGAGAAAGAGCGAGAGAGAGCACACGCCTGCACCCACCCATGTGATTGGGGGGAGGGGCAGAGGGAGAGAGTCTTCAAGCAGACTCCCCACTGAGCACATACCCCAACACAGGGCCTGATCTCATGACCCAGGAGATCATGACCTGAGCCAAAATCAAGAGTTAGGACACTTAACTGACTGAGCCACCCAGGCGCTGCAATTTTAACAATGATTTAACAAAAATAAAGAATACCTAACAAAATTTTTGAAAATTAAATAAATGGCTCTCATTATCATGTATTACTATGTCAGATAGTATTAAGTGCTTTGGAGAAATATAAAGCAGAGATGGCGATGAGAAAATTTTGAGAAAAGCAGTATTAGTCAATATAGAGTGGCGAAGTGACATTTGATCTGAGACCTGAAGGAACTGGGGGACCAATTGTGAGTGTTTGGAGGAAGGGCATTTGAGGCAGAAGAAACAGAAAAGACCAAGGCCTGAGGGCAGGACCATGCCTGGAACAGCAAGAAGGATGGTGTGGTTGTGGCAGAATGAGCAAGTGGACAGAAGGGGTGAGATCAGAGGTCCTTACAGCCCATTTCGAGGACTTGCACGTTTATTCTGAATGAGATGGGACACCTTTGGATTGTAGCAGAGGAATAACAAGATTAATAATATATAGTCATTTTAAATTATTAAGACATACTGTCATGTTCTGCCTCCAAAATAAATAATAAACCCAACAATATAGTACGGAAATCCTATTTAAGTCATTATCAACTCAAGAATATATGTAGCAAAATCTTTTTATAAATCTGCGGTGGGATTTTTCCCTTATGAATGTAGGTTACAGATGTGTGAGCAGCAAATTTCTTGTGGATAACTTGAAGCGCTTGTTTATAGTTCTATCAGTAACTTGTAAATCTGGTAAATACAAATGTCTGTTTGGCAACTACTGGCCTTACTTAGGGTAAGCATAAGTCTATCATGTCATACTACAAATTTCCTTGGGAGATCATTCTATGATACTCATTTTGGTTTTTAAGGGGACATCCCTGTACAGGCTTAGTAAGAGTATAAAAGATATTCACAGATTTTTATAGAAAACTGATTTTTAATGTTAAGACTAGTTTTGATGTGAATGACTTCTGTGCTAATAGCTTTTTAAAGTGCCACTTAACTGAATATTATAGCTAAAGAAGAATGTGGGTAACACTGCAAGAAATAATTTTGCATTTTGTATCCATAAAAGTTTAGTCTAGGTTTGTGAATTGCACTAATGAGGTCTGTATTTGAGATAGTTAATACCCACTCGGCCTTCTTACAAATGCATGCCCTGACAAGAAGAGGGCTGCATAAGAGAATGTGAATGGTTCTACACAAACTCGTAAGAAGCATCAGGGAAAAAAAGTGAAATAGTTGCCTCTTACTGAGCACTTACTATTTGCCCAGCATAATGCTAAGCTCTTTGCTTATATTATCACCGTAATTTCTTTTGAGCTAAATACTTTTTCTAGGTCAGGTTCAGAGAATTTAAGTGAGTCATACAAAGTCATGTAAGTTGCTAAGTGGCAGGGTTAGGACTTGACCTGACAGCCTGTGTTCCCACCTGCCATGATTTATCATGTATAGTTAAAGGGTCGGAAGTAATATCACCAAATATAAATAGCTTATATTATCCCAAAGATGTTTCTCCTTTAAAATCTTATAAATTACCCCGTAAGTCACTAGAGGTAATGAAAGCTTTATCTACACATGGGAACTTTACTTTTCTACCTATCATGAACCACTTAAAGTTCCTTATTTGGCATTTCCCAAAGGATATTCCATAGACAATTAATTCCATGGACTTTTTATGGTGTCTTAAATTAAATTATTAAATTATGGTGGCTAAGTTAGTTTGAGATATACTGGGTAAGCAAAGTTATAGAGGTTATTGTTGTGGTTTGTTCTTGAGGACTTCTTTGATTCTTTAATAATGGTCTTTGTGAATTTCTAAGAGATCAGATAATTCACTTTATTTCCTAAACACATTTAATCAAGGAACATTTTCTTCCCACATGGTAACCCCTGCCATGAGTGCTTTGCAAGAGCATTATTTTGGGAAATCTCTAACTCACCCTTAAGTTCAAGTTTATAATACAAATAGAAGCATCATATCTTCAGAAGAGTGCCTATCCAAGAGTTCAGTGTTATTCCTGAAAAGAATGACTCAGAGCCACACACTTGTTTGTTTCTGTTTTAAAGACTCTGGCACTTGTTCAGCTTCTGACAGAGATGTGTAGATCTCGCTAAAATCAAAGAACAAAATTGTATTCCTTGAAGATAACTCATCGCATTTTTAGACACCACAGGGGTATTTTCTTTGTAACTGGTAAGATATTGAACATCACCCCAAAACAAGCTTGCTTGGTTATAGACACTGACTGGAGGCGAAGCCTGGATGTTTTTGTGTTCCACATGGCATTTTCCCATTTACAGTGTATATGCGTGCGTGTGTGTGTGTGCGCACGCGCAATTGTGCACGTGTGTGTATGTTCCTGGCAAACACCTTTGGGCAAGTTTTGCTCTTATCAAAATAACACAATTATCAGACTTTAGTCATCTAATCAGGCTGATATCCCCAGGAGATAGAGTAAATTGCTCCCAGACCCGGAAAATAGAAGGGGAGGGAATCTTCTAACTAACTGAAGGCTTTGCCTCACTGGGTGTGTTTCTTCTTGTCTTTGAATGAACTTTTCTCTGAGTTGTAGATCAGAAAGTCAAACCCATTACATACTAAATGAGGAAGGCGCTGTTATATAGAGAGTGGGCTCCTAAGTCTGTTAAGGGCTGAATTCAGCTTGATTGACCCACTAACTTCCAGGCTGAGTGGCCATTATTACTTTATTATTTTTTTAATCAATCATACATTTCTCCGGAAAACAGTTACTGCCTTTTATGTTTCTAGACCTTGTTTTCATTCCAGGTCCACAATATAGAACAAAGACAGATAAGTTTTTGAGCCTTACTTGCTTCATCTATAAATTGGGAATGTATAGGATTGGCAGTGAGAATTAAATGAAAATGGGTATATAAAGTATCTAATACAGTGCCTGGCACTCAAAAGGGGATTAACAAATCATAATGATCATAAAACCAAGGATGATAATAATTCTTACTGGTCTGAAGATTTCATACAATCATGGATATTTCTTGCATAGGAGGAAAAAAAGCAGTTGCTTAAATGTGTTTTTTTTTCCCCGTGGTAAATAGCTATAATTTCCAAAGTCTTTACTCCTTGAAGTCTAAATAATACAGGTTGTTTTACAGAAAAAATGCTATCTTACAGGGGTATCATTTTAAGCCACATTTACTACGAATGCTCTAACTCATACTGATTTATCAGATTAGTTTACAAATTACCTGGCAAGACCTAAAAGAGTAGGAAGTTGAAAGGTACATTTTATTAAGAGAGATATAAAAGATCTTAGGCAAAGGAACTATCATGAGAGCTACAATAGTAGAAGATTCTAAAAAAACAAGGGAATAGAAGCTCTAAGAGAGAAGAAAGGGAGAAGACAGATAGCTACTAAAACTCTGCAGTGGGTTCCCATCAGATTGAAAAGAGTTTCTATTAAATTTCTAGAATCTGCATAAGCAAGAAACCCCTGTCTGGCTCTCTTGCCTTATACCGTTCTCTCTTTATTCATTACATTCTAGTCACACAAATCTTCTTCCTGTCCATCAAAATCCAAGTACGCCCCCAGTCTCAGTTTTATGGCTTTGGGATTTTTGCATTTGCCAGAATCCTTCTGTTTGTAATGGTGTACCCCAACATTGTCCCATGGTTGGCTCAAAAGTGTCAGCTCATTAGAGGGGTCTTTCATGACCACCTGACTTAAGGTAACCCTGGATACTCTCTAACATACCACTCTATTTTATTATTTATATATAATATAATCATCATTGTATTTACTATAATCTAATTTTTTTCTTTTTTGTTAACTTATTCAGTTTTTTTATTATCTGACTCCACCCTTATTTCTATAGTGTAAGCTCTATATACACAGGGTGGCTGACTATCTTTTTCGCTGCTGTACCTCTAGCACTGAGGATTGTGCCTGCCATCTAGTAGGCTCTCAATAAAAAATTATTGAATGAATAAATGATTGAATACCAGCATTGAAGAAAAATCCTTCAAAGGGATGTTGAGAAATGGCAAAGAATAACTTTACCAAATTGACAATTTTGCCTAGGGCCAAAGCTGAACATAACATTAATAATGTTCATTGATATTTTCTGGACTAATTTTGACATCTCTAATGAAAGAATTGCTCCTTCATGCATGCAATTCTGGGAAATCAGTTATTATTCTAATCAATGTCTTACTAATTTGAGCAGTGGTTATTTTAAATCACCATAAAGGTGTGTTTGACCATGTGTCATGAACAGAATTTTTACATTTCTGTGTATTATAAGGGAGAGGTGATTTTTAAATTTAGGTATGGAGGATTATAATTATGTAGATACATGTTGTATATTACATACTATCAGGAAGAACAATAACAGCTTTTATTTAAATGGATGCTGGGCAAAATATCATTACCTTTATTCTATCCCTCAAAAATATATAACCAATTACTTAACTTGTTTCATTTTCTTAGTGACAAATTTCAATAGTTTAAGACATTTTTTAAATCCCACAATTTCCCTATTTGCTATCACATTACTTCTAAGAATGTTAAACTCCTGCTAATCCACAAATAAGATATTCGATGCCAGTATGTCAAATACAAGTTCTTATCCAGAGCTCAAAAACATCTTGTGCTACAAACAGAATGGCAATTACTGATGCAAAAAACGTATTGCTCCCTCAAGGCTTTTCAGAAATCTTGATTATTTAATCAGTGTTCTTGATTTGTAAGGCTAGGTAGTTGATGGCTCCCAAAATGTGTCACATTGGACATTATCCAGATGGAGTGCCAGTTTTCATTTGAGATGAAAGAGGTAAAACCCAACAAAAAAGGTTTTCCACCATCTCAGACTATAGCTCAACTTATATCAGATGACAAATAAAACCTGGCAGTCTGCTTTGCCCATGATTTTAAAACAGAAACTTCATTGAACTGCCAGTTACCAAATGAGGTGATTAACTATGATGTTGATTAAAGTTTTATACCATGTTTTTATTACTGACAAGTTTCTTTCTTCTCTCTTTTTGGGGGTCTAGTTCTTTCAGTGTAATTCTCACATCGTGTCTAAGATTTCATTATGTCATTTACGTTTTGATATATATACTTACTGGTGCTATTTTCAAGGACTTTCTATTGTATGCTTGCAAAATTAATGTATAATACGCACTGCATAGGAGGAATCTAAATCATGCATATTCCTTTCAAAGTTATACATAGGAGTACCATAGTGATGTTCAACTTAACTCTTCCCAGATATGCTTCACTCTCTTATTTAGTCCTTTAATTTAATGTGTACAAAGTTCCAATTTTTAAAAACTTGGCTCTTACTTTACACCAGTGTTATCCCTGAGGTTGACAGCTCTACTAAAGAATAAACAATAGCTACAAGGAAAGTTAGACAGGGATGGGGGAATAGCAAGTAGACAGACAAAATAATATAATAATAATAATAATAATAATAATAATTAATAATAAATATATATATAAATAATGTTCATTAGTACTGATACTAAGAAACTCACAAGAGGTTAAAGGCCCAGGAGACTGAAGTCCAAGAGTTGAGGAAGTAATCACTTCAGATGTTTAGGCTGGAGAGGAGTCAGTATCCTAGACTGTGAGGTGCGTTAAATGAAAGCACCGATGGTCAGGTCGAGAAGCTAGCCTGATAAAAAGATGGGATTAGATGGTGTGGGATGTATCCTTTTATATAACATTTCCCCTTTCTTTAGCTTCAATACTATGAAAGTGCTTTCAATCTCCTTAACAGATCTTGCTCACTCTCATTGTGGGTCATTGATAATAATTTGCCTTCTTCCTAGAACATTCTTTCCTTTTTCTCTCTCCTTTCCCTTCAACTTCCTTGGCTATAATGTTGCCTCTCTCTCAGTTTTCATTTCCATATCACTTCTAGCAGAAAGATTTTGCTGACTGTGCACATGCATATTGTGTATCCCTAGGGCCCTGTATTTCTTCCATCAGAGCACTGGGGCTGTAACAGGACTGCTGGCTACCAGTCTGGGTCAGTCACCAGGTACTAAATACCTTGAAGATAAGTGCCATATTGATTTTTATGCATCCCTGTATCTCTAGTATCCAGCATAGGATCTTCCAACTCTTTGATAAATATTTGTTAAAGGAACAAACATTGCTTATGGGTGTGGGTGGCTATCGACACTTGGGTGTAAGCAGGAAATTGATTGCTCCTTGTTGAACAGGGAGCATTAATAGTGGTAGAAAAACTGATATTTGCAGGGGCAGGGCTAAAGGAACTGAGATTCTTGACAATGATATAGGATGAGGGTATAACTCTGTGGTACTCCATTCAGCAGTCCCTGGTATGCTGGTTTAGATATTAAGAAAGCAGCTAATAGTAATAATGCTTTCCAATCTCACTGCACTTCATACTCAAAGGATTTATTGAGTTTTATAAACACTGATTAATCATCCTTGCCCTAGTGAGGTGGGTAAGAGTTATTATGCTCATATTATGAAGAGGAAAACCAAGGCAGAGAGAGATTAAGTGGTTAACCCAAGGTCAGGCAGTGAGTCGTGGAGAGCTGGCACTTAGACATGGAGTTTTAAACTTGCAGCTCTCTGCTTAGTCTATTAAGCACAGAACGAGAAGTTGGATGCCTTCCTGAACCCCCTTAAAGGATGAGTAGCTCCCTTTTCCATGCTTTCCCATTGCCATTGGCATCACCAATGCCATTGTCTTAATGTATGCCAGGCATCATGCCTAGCACTTTCTATATATGAAGCCACTGAATCCTGCAACAACAATAAAAAAAAAAAAAACCTTGAAATAACGTTCATTTTTACCACTTTAAAGATGAGAAAATTGAGTTTCAGAAATATAAATTAACTATTATGTAGGAGACTTGGAATTCAGACCCCCTAACTATCAGAAGTGAAAGTTTATGCTACTTTCCAACATCCTTAACTTAAATGCTTGTGTACATGTTATTAGTATATGATGGGGTCAGATGTATAGTATGGGTAAGCAATATAATTCACAAAGGATAGCAGAGTACTAGAATATAATTGATTCCCAATAAATGTTTGTGGAATAAATAACAGAGTGAAGCTAAAATTCCTCCCAAGATCACAGGAAACTGAAACTAGGGTCTAGCATCTGAATGGTTCAGAGTCACAGAGGATGAGCTGATATCAAGTTCATTGCTCTGACTCCTGGATGCAGACACTATTAGGGATGTCTGGGTGTCTGCTCATAAACGGAAGTGGAAGCATAATCAAGAGCCACCTCAACCATACCTTCACATCTTTTCCATTCCAGCAAGACATAATAATCTACCTTTATCTTTTCCCATTTAAGCATTTATAAAAAGTATAGGCAAAGGTAAATATATCAAGAAATTCATTACAATTCTGTTTAAATCAAGGAAAAAATCTAGATACTACTTAAATATCCAACAAATGAGTATTAATTTAATTTACCAATATCTTATAACACCTTACAAGTTATACCATTAAACAAAAAGCTTAGTTAGAAGTGATCTTTTAATATGTCAGAGTACCAGTGCATGGTTATATAAAAAGAGCAGGTTCCAGAGTAATAAACAGTTATGGTCTTGTTTTTTGAAAGAAAATATATGTATAAATACATAAGACTCTGGAAGGACACACCCAGATAGTTAGCAGCGGTTATCTCCAGAAAGCAGGATTATGGGCATCTTTCTTTTGTTTATCTATACTTTCTGAATCTTCTGAAACGATTATGTACTGTTCTTGTAATGAGAACAACAAAAGTTGTTTTTAAATAACTTTAATTTTGAAAAAAAATTAAAACAGATGCCTCAGGAAAGAATGGGTTTTGAACCACTGGAATCATAAACCAGGCACCAGCTGCCACCTGAAAATCTCGGCTTTAAAATAAGCCAGACTCCTGAACACACCCAAGCATGTGTTCTCCCTCCCATGCCACACATACTGTTCTCTGATAGAAGAAATCAAATGATTCCTTCTGTTCCCTTCCACCTTACCCTGACATAGCAAAGATGGAATGTGCACTATTTCCAAATCAAAACAGGCACAGTGCAGCAAGAGGCACTTCCAAATGATGAAATTAGATTAGAAGTTAAGTCAAAATATGTTTAACTGGCTTTTAAAGAAATTTGGTGGAACACATTACTATAAACAGTACATTTGGGTAGCCAAACAAACTTTGCCCAGAGAAAATCAATTTTGCTCCCCAAACAATGAGAAAAATTACTTTAGATTCGACATTAAATATTGTCGTAAGTATTTTTTAAGAAGCATTTCTATAACTCTGTGTAGAAATAGGAGTCAAAGGATGCCTTGGTTACTATGGTAACAGTCTCCCTCGGAAGAGCCAAGGATGAAGTAGCATACATTCGCCCTGCATATATTTGGCCAATCAATAAACAAAAGACTTAATCTGCATGCATCACATTAGGAAAGTGGTCAAGGTGTACATGATTAGTAAAAGGGTAGGGGGTATTCAGGTATTCTGGGTTCAATCATCCAGCCTAATTTTTTAGCTGAGCTTTGTTAACACTTTCTTCATTTAGAAACCCATTATGAAAATAAATTATTGCTAAAATGCCTGTAGATACTTGAAAAATGGAAATCTTCATTACACAATTTTAACATAACAGTATAACATGCAAGGTGGTAAACTATGATTAGGAATATAGAAAAAATGTGTGCACACACCCAGGAGCCCCAGTAGTAATGGTAACAATAATACAGCTAATGTTTCCTGAACATTTACTATGGGCCACACGTGAGCTACATGTTTTCCATGAATTTTTTACTGACTCTTTTAAACAACCTTAACAGTTACAACTATGAGTTTTCATTACCATTTTTCAAATTATGTGAGAACTATTTTTATTCCTGTTTTACTGATGAGGGAACTCACACTATGAGATTCAAATAAGTAGCCCAACAGCTTCCATCTTGGGAGTGTGAGAGCCCAGGGTTCACACCAGAGCAGTGTGCTGTGGAGGGGTACTCTATCCACCATGCCTAACTTCCAGCTTTGCCAGTGACCAACGGCATGGCTTGATGAAAGCAACTTCACTTTCCTGAGTCTCAGACTCAGGCTTCTGTGAGGTTACAACAACATAAAGTATGTTAAGAGAAAGCACATAATAGGCCCTCACTACATGTTCCTCCCTTCCTCTCGAAAACCTTCAGTTCCAGGGCACCTGGGTGGCTCAGTGGTTAAGCATCTGCCTTCGGCTCAGGTCATGATCCCAGGGTTCTGGGATCGTATTCCACATCAGGCTCCTTGCTCAGCGGGGAGCCTGCTTCTCCCTCTCCCTCTGCCTGCCGCTCCCCCTGCTTGTGCTCTCTCTCTCTCTCTCTCGCTCTCTCTCACTCTCTCTCTGTCAAATAAATAAATAAAATCTTAAAAAAAAAAAGAAAACCTTCAGTTCCTCAGAACCAACATAGGTTATTGTACATATTAACCAATCTAGACTTATGTAGCATAAAAGAGAGTTGAGAATTATTAAAATACTAAAATTTCATTTTACCTTCTGGGTATAGCCTCCTCCTCCTTCAACATATGAACAGAATCAGCAACAAAAGCATACACATATACACACCCATGGGTTTCAGCTCACATTTTCTTACTTCTATCATATGATATGGTCCCAAGAAATATGGCAGCAGGGATGGTGGCAGAAGGAAATACAGTAAAGAGAACAGTCATCAGAAAACTAGCTCTGTGACTTTGAGAGCTTCTGTAACATCACCTTTCTAGGCCTCAATATCCTCTGCTACAGCAGGAAAGAGCTGAAAGTTTATTTCTTCTAAAGAAATTCCAGGAGTAACTATCCATAATATGATTGTTGCTGTGAACTGAATGGCCCTTGCTTTTTGAACCCTCTCTATTCCTCTTACACCTTTTTCTTGGAATTTCATACCTGGCTACAGGAAATGGGTCATCTTCAATCCTCATGCACATTGCCTACCTGCCAGGTAGTTCTCCTTGTCCCCTCCCAGGCTCATCTTCATAACAGAGATTCCACAGTTTGGCCTTCTGTTGAAACTTTGATGCTCTTTGTATTCATCGAGAAGTTTATTCTCAATTCTGTCATGATATAAGTTATTACTCTGGGATAAAGACCCTAAATTGGGAATGGGACAGCAAATACTTGCTTAAGTGATCCAAATGTCCCTCAATATTAAAAAAAAAAAAAAATGACAAAGGTATCAATAAAAAGAAAAAGAGGGAGGCACTTTAGAGGATCAATTGTTTTGGAACAGAATTATGGAATCATTTCTTCTCCAGACTTTAACATTAAGTGAAATGTTTGTGTCACCTTTAGAGAGGTTCATTTTTAGTTGTTTCATGAGGTATTTTCATTAGTAGCGTCTACATAGAAAAGAGTATTTAGCATCTGTTTTTCACTTGATACATTTCCTTAGGTAAAATCATAAATATAGTTCCTGAATTTCATACCTACCTGAGCATAACATGAAGCTCATATTTAAGCCACCTATAGGAAATGTTTTCTTGCAAACTCGACATGTGAGTACATGGAGGCTCTCTGTCTTTGGTCACGTGGAGATAGGAGCTTTATGCCTTAAAAGACACAACCAAAAGTGTCAATTGTCTGGCTCCTTAAGAGGCAGGCTCATTGTTGTCTCAAATACCAGCTGCAGTTTGAATTCACCTGGAATGGTATTTCAGAGAAATCCTTTTTAGTGGCAGGAGAGGAGGCCTGTAGTCTAAGAAATAATTCCGTGTTGGAACTGAGAATCAAGACATTCCTCTCCCTATCCTTTTAAAGCAGAATTTGCAAACTGCTGGCCCACGGGTTATCCCCAGAAGGGATTATATAGGCTGCAGTGGGGGCTGAATAGTGTTTTACATTTGAATTAATTGTCAATGTTTAAAAATCATTAGATTTCACTGCTTCTCTTGAAAAAGCTGGCAACTCTGGCCCTGCATTCCCACATGGCGACCATCTGCTGAATCTGAGTAGGGGCTGCTCAGATTTACAGTGGCATGTGCTATCCAGTGCCCCACTGTCCCCACCACTCCTGAGTGTTTACTCTTCAGTGAGGCTCAATGTCATCCTCCCCATAACATCTTACACCTGGACCACTTCACCATTTACTTTATCTAGACAGATAAATATTGAACAGCAGGTATAGCTCCGGCCCCAACCAACTGGAATTATTGCAGGCCCAGAAGCAGTGTCTGGGGCTCCCTGCAATGCTGTGAGTTAACCCTTTTGTTGCGGGACTGCGTGCACAGTGGTGAGAGGTGGCCTAGGAAAGAACCCAGGGCACTTGGGTGGGGCAGCTTGTGGGGTCTCGCAGAGTTTTCAGTGGACCTACTTTCCACCTGCTGTGGATGTGACAGTACCCGGTGGGCTTGGTGCTGAATATCAGCCTCGCTTTAAGCATTTAAATGTGTGGCCCTAGCTTTAAGTGAAATTCACTTTTGTGAGCAGATAGGTAGAAATGGACCACACAAGGCATCACTCCCAAGTGGAATACTATGCCAATGTCTGTGTTCCATTTTCCCTGGTATTACAACTTCAACCTGGATTTTTTTAAAGCAGCTTCCCAAGGAAAATGCTAAATGCCGTGTTAACGACTTCAAATAGAATCGGTCTTACAAGCAGGGAAAAACATGCTTACTGATAGAGAATATGAGATTAACGCAAACTTCATGTTCCTAACTTCCATTTGAGTGTCACTGAGTGCTTCATTCATGAACTGTCCCCCACTTGGTTATAAGTTAAAAAATTAAACAATTTTCTTTAAGTTATGACAGCACCTCTCAAGCACACCTAAGAAGCTTCATACATGGTATATGTCAGAATTTCTCAACCTCATCAGTGCTGACATGCTGAACTAGATCATTTTTTTGGTGGTGGTGGGGGAGGGACTGTCCTGTGCATTGTAATATTCTGGCAGCATCCTTGGTCTCTATCTACTAGATCCCAGCAACAATCCCTAGTCATGACAACCAAAAGCTGACAAATGTTTCCTACAAAGCAAATGATTCTTGGTTGAGAGCCAATGCTCTATAGTCCCACAACCCAAAAGGGTCATGTGGCTGATAACTGCTTATAACCCCAAGTGTAATATAACATATTGTTAGGAACATAATGATGACTTATTTCTATATTACTACAAACAGAGATTTGCCAATTTGTGATGTTGCTTAACATGACCTTTTAATTGCCCTTTCTTTTGGGAAGATATGAAAAAGGATAGTTTTAGATAGTCCTTTGGTATCTCCAAACTTTTTAGTTGGAGTGAGGAAAAGCACAGATATCTTTGTTTTATGTTCCCTAACTCATTAAAATTCTAACTAACTTTTAGATTTTCTGGAACATTTGGGATGATTTCAAGGTCTTTCCTCTACAATACTTACTGTGACTGATTTTTTTTTTTTCCAGTAGGCTCCACACCCAGCATGGAGCCCAACAGGGGGCTTGAACTCACAACACTGAGCTCAAGATCTGAGCTGAAATCAAGAGTCGGACACTTAACCTACTGCACCATCCAGGCGCCCCGCTGTGCCTGATTTTTAAAGTGCATATGTGCTTAATTACTATTTTTTCCTATAAATACTGGACTGTAAAGAAGAGTCAGACTTAGGGAGGTTAAGTGACTTCTCCATAGCCAAAAACTGCTTAGACATCTGACGCTTGCACTCGTGCTCTATCTCTTCAGAGTAAAGAATTCTGTGGGTCATTTGCCAAGATGGTATATTAAATAGTTCTTATTCGCTGTTGAGGTATTTTCCACAACATTATAATAAACTACTGCTCAAATAATTGACAGGGAATATTACCTAATACTGAAAGTGCTTTTGAAACTAGCAAAATGATTAAATTAAGTTCAGGGTAGTCTTAATAATACCAGCATTCACCTGATTAGAGGTTTTAGAGCTATACTTGATATCCTGATATCTCCCTTTCATTGCCTACCTTTAACAAGCCCTATGAAAACTGCCTTAGAAATGGTTTTAAAATCTTTTCTTCTCTCACATCTACCACTCTGAGTTTGCTTGGACCCTCATTGTCTTCACCCTCAACTAGTACAATGGCCTACAATTAAGAGTCGTGCTTTCTCAAATCACCCACCATTTTGATGCCATAATTACTGTTTGTAAAATTCAAATCTGGTTTTATGTCTTTATTTAAAAGCTTCCCATTGCTTACAAATCAAAGGCCAAATTCTTTATGAGACACACATACACACAAATATATCTTTCTACCCTCCGATATGCTGCTACTTCCTACTACGTGATAATTATTAAGCTCACAGGCTATTAAAAAAACAAAAGTCTACTGTTGCTCTCCCATTTCTGTGTCCCCTTGGTTTGTGACATTCATACCTGGAAAAGTTCCACTTCTTTTAAACTCACCTAGAATGCTACCTTCCCCATATTTTTTACTATCCCCTGAAAGACTTAACCTTCCTTGCTGTTCCAAACCTTCTAGAGAAGCATTTTATAATGTGGTCTTGGAATCATTTGTACGTCTGCTTCATGCACTAAAAAGTAAGCTCCTATAAGGTGGAAAACTGTTTGACTCTATTTTAACATGTATATTTTTCACTTGGTAAAGAGTGCGGCGTATAGAAAGATGGCTTTTTAGTTTTCAAATATCTATTTTATTCACTTTAAAATGGGTCTCTCACATGGAAAACACTCAGTAGATATTCCCAAATAACTGCCTTATTTAGAAACTTATAATATATTTAAACAATTTCAACAGATACTTACTGAATGCTTTGTGTTCTAGTTCCTGTTCTAAGTAATTTAAATCAATAATATGCATTCAATCAAATTCACATAGAAAATAAAGGGATCTATAAAGTTTCTTAGTGTTCATATAGAGGAGAGGTTACTTAGATGCAGAATCAGAAAGGTTACTTGGTGCTTAGTTTTTTAATCCATACAGATCCAAGTCAGATTTTATTCTATAAAATCCATAATCCTGTTAGCATAGTACCTAGCACTTAGTAAACACTAAATAATCTTTGGTTAATGTTATTATTATTACTACTGTCATTATTACTCTCTATTAGAGGAAATACCTCAAAATGAAAAAAATCCAAATAATGTGAGATGACAAGTTGTAAAAATAAAATCTATAATCTCTTAACAAAATATTTTTACACTTCAATTTATTTTTTAACTCAGTAAGTATTTATTGAATCCAGTGAAAAATGGCATCAGCTAAAGTAGAAAATGCTATGAAAAGATGGATATGTCACTAACCTTAAAATTCAGTGACTTCCATTTAAAATATTAATGAAGTTAAGAAATAAAGGACTCATTTTAAATGGTAAATTTCTATAGGGAATAGTTAGTATCCTTCTATTGATTAGAATATCTGACCCATTAGACTGTCTATATCACGAACCATGTAGTTAAGGGTCTTGTAAGCGAAGAGTACAAACTTTTTATCATTTACAGTGCGGAAGGTTTTGTTTCCACACTTGCTTGGGTCTTCTCATTTTATGACACACTGTGGCACATGGATTTGTTTAAACTGTTTGTTCCCCTTATAAGAAATTATATTCATTCAGAGAAATTCTATTGCCCACGGACAATCCAAGTTTTGTTATTTATTTTTTTGAAAATTATCTTGGGTATACTTGTATTTGTTAACATTTGAATTATACTCTCCATTATGGCAGCTGCTAACCATATGTAGGTTTTGAATGAGTCCGAATTTAAGTGTGCTCTAAAATCTCAAAAAATTAGTACAGACAATAATATGAAATAGATCATATATATATATAATAGGTCATATAACCTTATGTGTGTATATATCTGTGCAAATAAATACATATGTTGAAATAGTATTTTATGTACTAGGTTAAATAAAATATGAAAATTCCATTTTTCCCCCTTTTTAACATATGGATATTAGAGAATTTGAAATTGCATCTACAGATCACCTCATATTGTTTTTGCACAGTGCTGGTTTCGACACTTTGTTCTTAGAATGAATCATATCTTTGTTTTCCTTTATCCTGTGTGAAATATCACTGAAAGAGAATTATAGGACCAATTCCTCCAGTAATCAAGTTTTACAGATAAGGAAATGGAGGTTCAGAAACACTCACCTGATCTACATTCATAAGGCTAACTAGAGACATAAAAGAAGTAAAACATGTATCTCCAGACTTCCAAGACTAAGCTAAGTTACAGCAAAGTAGCAGATAACAGTGAACAGCTGTTGGAAGAACAAATGGATAGATACTGTTTCCATGCTGTGTTGCATTCATCTATAAGATTCTGACATGAATCTTCCTTGTGTGCAATGGGGAAAAAGGCAAAGCAATTGTGTTCAATAATAATAATGATAAAGTTAGCTTTGTAAAGGAAAAAAAACAATAAATTCCAAAATGGGATCTTTAAATAGTAAGAGATATAACTGAGGAAATGAACCTGTTAAAATATCTCTGACCACCTCCATGCTTTGTTGACTTTGTTTACGAAGCAGTAAGAATGAGATTGTGTCAATGAATGAAAAATAAAACCCACATTTCTTGGGAAGGAGGCATCCGTCTTTTTCTATTTGTAAATGCTGACGAGCAGAGTTTAAGGAGGGCTAATGTCACCCATTCATCTTAATTAAAGAGTTAATTGCTCGTGTATCCTGATTTAGTTAACCGAACCTGGTAGCGTGGGAAGCCCTTCCCTCTATGTATTTTATTGACCAGTGTAATGACATCATCAGTGAGTCTCAGGATTTATTCATGCTTCAGCCTATCCTCATAATGTTAATAGCCTTGTACATGATAAAACTTTCAAGAGGAATGGAGTCCTTGCACCTGGCACAGAATACAAAAAGGACAGTGGCTGCTAATGTCTTGCTTCAGCTGTCATTGAAGGATTCCTTCAAAGTCTAGGGTCATGAAAATAGTAAAAAGTAATTTTAAATGCTAGTTTTCAGAAAATGTTTACATTTGGAATCATGCAGTTTTTACAATTGCACATTAAATATCTGAAAGTTAACAATATTCATTCAATATTACCAAACCACAGGCAAGTAAGCGTGCATTACTGGGAGAGAAGATTCTGTTGGCAAAGAATATCTTTGTAAAACATACATGCTCACATACATTCAGAAAAAAAACCGAGACCAAATAATTACCCATGAATGGGATGAGGGGATTCCTAAAAACAAGGTTTTTCAACCTTTAAAATACAATTTTCCTCAAAATTCTCTACCATTTCCGCAGAAATGATGAACTAAAAAGCTACAGCAGATACATGACTAATTTTAGACTCACACCCTTTGCTAATACATTTTAAAAAAATGGAAAAAGAGGCAAAAATCAAAGAACAGCAGGGAAAAAGTACTATCTTGAGGGCATACAGAGGCAAAAACATGGAAATGATGTTCAGAGTTAATGGGCCTTTTTGTGTCTCTTCTCACATGCAGCTATGAGCAGTCCTAGTTAAAGTTAATTAAAGTTAGTGCCTTGCTTCTACAAACAAAACTGGTTCAAGAATCATTCCCCATTTTTGAGCTACTGATTACATATTAAATGCCATGTTATGGCCGAAGTACACTGTGGTTATATTAAGAAAAAAAAATATATATAAAAGCAGAAGGTTAGAGGTAGAAGTATTATATATGTTTATATATAAATTTATAAATTATATATATATACATATATATGTATACATTGTACACACACACATATATACATACATACACACAGTATAATGCTCTTTTATAGGCTGAGGCATCATAATAGTCTTAGGTTGATCACTTAACTCATCTGTTTCAGTATGCACATCTGTAAAACGGTGACCATTACAGTACTTCTCCCATGGAGTTAATGTGAGTGTGAATGAGTTAATGTTTATCACACTTAGAACACTGCCTAGTATGTGGTAATAAGCCCCACACAGGTGTGAACCATAATTATCACTCTTATGACTAAATCTGCCCTTTTAAGATAATGATTCATAGAGTCTCCTTAATATAGAGTTCCACTTTTAGTCTTAGAAATGCCATTTTTCTATTTTTCTCTTAAACTTTTTTTACATATGTCAGAAAAAACAATGTGTTGTGATTACATATAGCAGCATATATGTCCATAGTGGCAGCATCACGCTGTAGTTAAGATCCAAGCCTTGTGAAGTGAAGCAAATGTTGGCTCATACCCACTTCCTACCTCTTTGTAGCTTTGTGACCTTGGGAGAGTGGCCTAACAATTCGGTTTGGGTTTCTTTTCTAACAAATGAGGATAAAAATAAGATACTCCTATAGTAGTTGTGAAGATTGTGGAATCAGTGGTTCTAAAAGGTTGAAATAGTATTCTGACACAAAATAAAGTAAGGATAGAATTTCTACTTTTCTCCTTTTAATTATGAGAAGCATGATGAGGTATAAAAAGGAGAAAAAAGCAAGAAAAGTCTATTATTAAATATTAATAGTTGTAATCTCAGGGGGTGAGATAATGAGTCTTTTTTTTTTCTTTCTTGATTTTCTGCATTGTTCATGTTTCACAGTGAGCATGGTGGATACAAGGTGTGAAAGTGTGCTAGAAACCTAGGGTCATAGTTCAGAGGAAGGAAACCCTATTTCCAGCAGTGGATGATTAAGTGAAAGTTATTAGACAGGTAGGAATTCTCTAGGTGGACATGGAGGGAGATTATTACACATAAAGGAGACTAGGCCAAGTTTTCAAAGCAGAAGCACAGTCTGTAATAGGGGAAACTGAGCAAGTCTGATGGGATGCTCTTAAGGGTCTGTGGAAGAATAAAAGCAGAAGTTGAAGAATTAAGTAAGAGATTTAAAAACTTGAAATTTATTCTGTAGTAAGTAAATAGCCACCTACGTAGGTAAGAAATGGGACTGTGGAATACCAAATTAACATTCCTTGTATTTTAAAGGAGCATGTAAGGCAAAAATCCGATAGGGAAAATTAGCCCTGAAAATCCTTTAAATCTCTCAGTACCTATAGCATGAGGGAGATGCATCTCATGTGACAGTCGTGTATAAACCATAAAGAATAAATTCCTTACCAGACAAAATTTTTAGAATTATAGTTAGACTGAGGGAGGAACAAAAGAAAGTTTATGTGTAGGGGTCTGTGGCTTCCAAAATATTTCACCTTTAGGAGTAATATTTAGTGAGTCCCTAGTAGTAAACGGAAGGGGGGAAATGTTATGTTTCGGTACACGTGCTGGCCTTATGCCATTCTATGCTAATATTAAGCAGCATTTTAATAATATTTATAATTTAGAATACAACATAATATTAATGACATTTTTATACATGCTAATAGATTTGTTTGTGATTCTGATCATTAGACCAGATACTTTATCTGGAAGCATTTACCAGACTTTTTTTTTTTTTTTTAAGCATGAAAACAAGTAGAATATCAAATGCCTGTGACAGACTGTCAGTTACAGGTCTAAAGTAGAAATCAAGGGAATTAAAATACAAGGTCAGAGAGACTGAACGATAGAATTAAGGATGATTTAAAGGACTCACTGAAATTATGTGACCATTGGCACACATTAGCAAATGTAGGACTGCTCTGGTAGGTGGGTGGCCAGAAAGCACAGAGATGTTTTGACTTGTGGAAGTTGAGGTTAGAGGATACATTAAATTTCAGTCAACCAATAGAACAGCAACTCTCAAGAAGGAGGTCAGGCTAGATGAGAAAGGTTTTGGATATAGATGGAGTTGACCCAGAAGGCAAACACTTTCACAGTCAGAATTTAATTCTCTACACAAAACCTTGACTTATGAGAATGGGACTCTTACTTGTGTATACTCTTAACTAGCTAATTTTAACTGAAGTTCTTGAGGATGCCATCTGCATCTAGTTCTTCCTAGAAGAACTAAGGAAATGTGTCTTATCTTCATCATTAAAAACTCCATGGGGGCGCCTAGGTGGCTCAGTCGTTAAGCGTCTGCCTTCGGCTCGGGTCATGATCCCGGGGTCCTGGGATCGAGCCCCGCGTCGGGCTCCCTGCTCCGGGGAAGCCTGCTTCTCCCTCTCCTGCTCCCCCTGCTTGTGTCTCTCTCTCTGTGTCAAATAAATAAATAAAATCTTTAAAAAAAAAAAAAACCTCCATGAGGTTATATAACCTCCTGCTTCATTAGATTTCTTATATCAGTTCTTAAGGCGCCTTAATTCTAAAGGATTTACTCAGACTTCCCTCAATTATAATTTTCCTACTTTGTGATGATATAATCCAGAAATATTTAACCATTTTTAAGGTGTTTTTTTTTCTTCCTATGCAAAATCTACTTCATACTTACAGCTATCAAATCTTCTCTAGGTTGCCATGTATATTTTTTCCTATCAGGACAAGTATGTATTCAAATTATAATTATAAAATAATGAATACTTAATAGTAAGAAGGCAAATGTTCTCAAACCAAAGAGATGAAAGAAAGGTCATGGCTACTTTCGGAAATAATCTCACATTTTAAAAAAAGATCAGAAATGTTGATATTTTATATAAAATAATAATGTCTACAAGTTGAAGCACTTATAATATTTTAGCCCCTGAATTAAAACATTTAAAAATGGTGTCACAGTGAATCTTCTAACTATCCATAGAGCAGATACAATTACCGCAATATTAAGAAAAGAGAAACTTGAGGCTGAGAAAACTCATCTTGCTGAAGGCCACACACTGGAAGGAGGTGAAACAAGGATTCAAACTCAAATCTGTTTAACTCCAAAGCTCAACTCTGTCCACTAGGCCCAAGTGCTGCCCAACTTTATCAACTCTGTTCAATACACTTAAATATAAACTATAAGATCTTTCTTATATGCAGGTATTGTACTTTTTATTTTCAAAAATATTAATCAAAACTTAACTAAATATGAAGTAATAATTCAGAAAAATATTTGTTGTGGATTGCCAAGACTACTTGAATAACAGTAAGTTTTTACAAAACTGAATCTTATTTTGAGATACACTTTAAGATTGAAGTACTTTTTTTTAATAAATATAACTCTGGACAAGCCTAGTATAAGAATGGAAGCTCTTCCAATACTATCCACTCACTAATAAACATGTGCAGAGAGCGGAACAGAGCAGAGGACTTATAATTCTTTGACCGTACCTAGTAGCAGAGATTTCTGATATCATCATGTGAAAAATTGAAGAATAAAACCTCCCAAGAAGCTGATGTAAGAAAACAGACCAAACTAAAAGATAGGTGGAAAACAGGCCATGAAGAACTTTAACAACACAGAACCAAAGAGACGAGAAGGAAAATAAAAATGACTCAGAGAAAACGTTCAAGAGACTTCGGAGCCAAAAAATAAAGATGTTAATCTCATGATAAACATAACATGTTGAGGGAGAAAAAGCAAGCAAAATCTCATTCTGCCGAACTGAAGTGATTCAGTTGGGAGAAATAAATTTTTAAAAGAGTCAAAAGGAAAGAGACCAGTGAAATAAAGTGAAAGACAATCCAATACAAAAATAAATGACAAAGCAGGCAGAGAAATACTGTATTGACGAAAGAGATTGATTCTCTATATCAGAATGACAGAACTGAGGAAGGAAAAGAGGGCTCCTTATTTCCAAACAAGAGTGGTTGGGGAAGGGGGAAGCAATTAATAATTGGAAAAAAAAAAAAAAGTGAAAGGTGAAAATGATCAGAATCCAGAGCAATTCTGTGATAGAGGAAAATACTGTCACAATTAGGATTGAAGTTAAGCAGAAATGCATAAAGAGGTACCATTAGAATATCAAAATGAAATCCAATTTCATAATCAATAAATATAGGACTTTAGTACATTCACATATATTTATGACTGAAGGCAATCAATAGTTTGTAAAAACTTTTGCAAAAGGATAGAGATATTTTTATTAGGATCATCATTAGTCTTGCTAGTTCTGAGTGATGTTGAGAAAGTTCAGACTCACATTTAGTGGACTGGGAGACAAATCTCAGGTTGGCTTCTATAGGTTATCAAGCTGGGCCAGATCATTTAGCTCCAGTTTTCCTTTCTATTAAATAGGAATAAACCATCAGCCCAGGCTACCTCACAGTGTTCTGAAGAGAATTTGCAGCTTTTTCTGAATTGCTGTACCTACTTGTTGCTTTAAGTCTGGGGCGCCTGGGTGGCTCAGTTGGTTAAGCAACTGCCTTCGGCTCAGGTCATGATCCTGGAGTCCCTGGATTGAGTCCCGCATCGGGCTCCCTGCTCGGCGGGGAGTCTGCTTCTCCCTCTGACTCTTCCCCCTCTCATGTGCTCTCTCTCATTCTTTATCTCTCAAATAAATAAATAAAATCTTTAAAATAAATAAATAAAAAAATAAATAAAAGGACAGTCTGGTAAAATGGGAAAAGTGTTTTTGGAATGAGACAAATCCGGATCGGAATCCAGACTCTGGTGCTCAATTAATTAACATCTCTGACCCTCAGTTTCTTCATCCATCAAGTGAGAATAACAGTGAACATTTCACAAAAGTGCTGTGAGGATTAAATGATCTCAAGATCTGCAACATGGCAGACATTTTCGAAAAGGATTCCCACTTCCTTGATATCATTATTACCATCACCATTCTTACTCTGTTGCTAAAGTTGACATATTGATAACGTTTTTTTAATGGTTGTGTAATTATAGGCCTTATTTCTGCTTATGTAGCATTCAAGCCTGGTTCTTTAATTCTCAAAAAAAAAAAAATATGTGAGTGTTCCAATACCTTTCGGGTAAATTCCCATTTTGCCGTTGTTCTTTTTTAAAATAACTAGGCAATTTCTCTTGTTCAACTAAAAACCTAGACCTACACAAAGAGTAAGAAACACAATGGCTCTGACGTCAGACAAACTAGTTTCTTCTCATTTCACCTCTGTTGCACACATCCATTCTTTCATATACAGGTAATTTTAAATTATCAACTATAATCAATATCTGCCAGGCCCTCACTAACCCCATGGAGATTTCATCCAGTCCCATGACTTTGGATACAATCTTTATAGTGATGACACCGTATTCATATCCCAAGCCCTGAACTTTCCTATGGACTCAGATGACTTGGATATCCAATCGCCAGACTAATATCTCAAGTAAGATGTTTAATAAACACCTCAAATTTAGCATGTCCAAAACTGAGCTCCAAACTCTTCCCCCAAAACATACTGTCTTGCAATAGACTAGCTATCTGTTATTAGTGCCTCCATCTTTCTAGTTGCTCAGCCCAAAACCCGAGGTGACCCTTGACTTGTATCTATATCTATGCGTCAGATTTACCCACATCCCTTATCTATGCTGTCAGATTTACCTTCAACAAATACATATCCATAATCACACTACTCACCACCTTCCCTGCCACCCACCCTCAGTTTAAGCCATATGTGATTATGCTTCTCTGAATTATTTTAATACTTTCTAAACATTCTCCCTGCTTCCATTTTTGACCTCTTTCAGTCTGTTCTCAACACAGCAATCTGTGATCATCTGAGGAAGAGGTAAATCAGGTCACACCAAGCCCATTACTCAAATATGCCTTGTCTTCCCATCTCACTCACAGTAAACTGCCTAGAAGGGCCTGGAAGTTTTCACCCTCCTCTACCCTACCTGTCTGACTTGATATTGTGCTATTCTCCCTCTCATTCCCTCCTCTCTAGCCATACTGATCTCCTTGCTGCATGCAGACATGTCAGGCTCATTTCTGCCCCATACCAAGGAACTGTTATCTCTGCCTGGGACACTCTTCCTTTTGATCTGACTTCATGGCTCCCTCCTTTGCCTCCTTAGTTCTTAGTTCAAATGCCACTTTCTCTGGGAAGACATCCCTGACCACTCCCTCTCTAGTCCTCTGCCCTGTTTTATTATTTTTCACAATGCCTTTCTCCATTTCACATTCTATATATTTTGCATAATTTTTATGCTTATCTGTGTCCCTCTACACTAGAGTGTCAGCTCTTTGAGGACAGGGAGTGTTGTTTATTTTTATTAATTATTTCATGGAGCTTAAATTCGAAGGGTCGGGGAGGGGAAGACAGTAAACAGGGATACCTGTCTCCAATTTTGATGGGGAAAGAAAGGCTTCCTAGAAGTAAAATGCATTGGCAAGTCACTGAATCCCTTGGAATTTGTTTCCTTATCTGGAAACTGTAGATAACCAATCTACTCCACCTAAGGAGGAAAACTAAATGAGATCAGGGATATAACACACCTGCCAGAGGAACTGACACCTCAAAGACACACAAAATGTGTTCAGCTCCATTGCCATCCTCTCTCTGATTTTATATCTTTCTTTTGTTCTATTCCTGCTATTTTCTACCTCTCAATCTTTATGTTGAATATGGAAGGCAGTAAACAGTAGAATTCTACTGGTTACTATAGGTCCAAATAAACAATCATATTTTGTAGAATCTGTTGAAGAGTTACTTCTTGTATATTTGTCTTAATCATCTGATTACTGAAAAGCAATCAGAATTAATGCAAAATGCTCAAGTAGTTAACAATTTGGGTGTCTCAAAAGATGTTATTAAAAGGATGTTAGCAGGACTCTCTCATTGCTCTAAAACTCTTGATTGTGGTGGGCTCCAAAAATCCCCTTCTGAGGAACTCTTAGTAGAGGCCAGGGCCCATCTAACTTTTGGAATTATTATTAGCTTTGCACTCATATGATATCAAAGTCCAGGAAGTCCAGCTGAGGTGTGGTTACTGACGATACTGGGAGTATTAACTTGGATATTTTTTTCTCTGCCCTACACATATTCTCATAAAAGATTAGAGCTATCAGTGCTGCCTGATGCAATGAGCATTTGTACACACACAGACAACATTTAGAAAATAGCAAGACACACATAGACTCACATAGAGCAAACAGAACACACACACACACACTCTACAACTAAGATAGATCTTTTTATCAATCATCTATTACCTATCATAACTGGATAATTGTACAGTTACATAAATATATAAATATGTGATAATGCTTTGATCAAGTAAGTTATTTTATGCTAGCTTATATATGTACAAATGCAAATTTAAGTTCTCTCTATATATTACTTATATAGTATAAATTGGTTATTTACGAGAAAAATGTATATACAACTTTTAAGCTGTTCTTTGAACATGTACTTAGAAGTTTGCATTATAAAAGGCTTAAAAATGTAACATCACACTATTTTCCATGGAAAATGTTATGAGAAACAAAATAATAAAAGCATGAGTTAAGATTTCCTCCAAATGCTTCCTTACTAGCCATCTTCTCCTTCGACACTGAACTGTACCCTTAAGGAGACAACATGGGACTGTTTCTGTTTCTTGAAAAGCATTAAATTAATTTCGCTTATACTTGAAAAAGAGTTATTGAGTGCTTTTATGAATGTCCAACAAATTGAGAAAATAAGAAAGAGTAGGAAATAATCTCTTTAAGGAGATCAATCAACTAAGACTACATAGACTAAAACTCACACCAGGTAAGATTAAAAACCATAAGAAATATACATGATCATAAAGAATAAGAAGTGAAAATACAGGCATACTTAGTGAGGCATATTCTTAAACACTGAGGTAATTTAATTAAGGAAACTTTTCATTTACTTATACTCATGTATGCGTTTAAATGCCCTTTGAACTAAAGCATTACATTAAGACCCCAAATTTAATTTTTGGAAGTTCTCGATAGTATAGCACTGTAATATTAGAATCAAATATAGGACTCTTTGAAATTGATGAAGAAAGAAAAACAGAACCCTAGACCCTCCTTGAGCTGAAACAGATGGTATGTGCTCAAAGGGTCTCAAAGGGAAAAATTAGGCTTTATCTTCACATGTTTGACATGTGACAAAAAACACTGAATGAAATCGTACAAAATAATTATCACTCAAGGACTCCTTTTACTTCTAGAGGCATGGGCTACTTTGATAATATTTCATTTTTAGATCAGTGAGGCTAATTTCTAAGAATTCTCCTTTTTTTCACAACAGTCAAATTGATATGAAAGGGTCATAGTCTTTTGCAAAAAATATTAATGTAGAAAAGAAAATCCATTAAGGTAAGGAAACGAACAAAAAAGAATCTTATGCTTGGGGACAAGAATAATTTATTTGTGGATGTGGGACAATGAGTTATTTGGTCTTTCTTCACAAATGAGATAACTGTCATATCCCATCATATCCCACTACCATGAATTATATATTACAACATTTGGTGAAATATGAAATTCTAAAAATACACTGAAAGGCTGGAGTCATCTTAATGGTTTATTATGATAGGTGTTCCTGGTTTTGAAATATCTTCTTTCATAGAAGACAAATGGGGGCGACATTATTTTAGAAAGTCCACATCTTTTAAAAAGATGGATTAAAAACTCTTTGAGACAGTTGTGCTGTTTTTTTAGAAGAACAACATTTTCTTCCTAAATAGTCCTTGAGGGCAATTGCATGAAATAATCAAGGGATGCTTTGGGCCCCATTCAAAATTAAAGCTCAAGGAAATGTTACATAGGAGAAGATGGCAGAATAATCACTTTTGCTGTGAATGTAAACATGTGAGTAAGGACAATAAAGGAAATCAGACTTCAAAGTGCTGATGTTATGCTTTCACATCCAGAAGACCTATTGTTTCTGTAGCACCACCACACACCTGGGCTTTGAAATTAGAGAAAAGTGTATTTGAGCACCTTCTCTGTTCTGTAAAGTCATATGACCTTTGTCAAGTTGATCAAACTCTTATAGTATCTTTATCTTCCTCTGTGAAACCAGGACAGTCTTTTATACCTCTCTTGGTTGTGAGGATTAAATGAGATAATACAGGTAATGGGCTTATCACAGTGTGCTTTGGAGAACTGAACAGACCTTCTATTTTGGAAACAATATGGCTTAGTAGGTAAGCCCATGAGCTCTCATGTTAGATACTCAAGGCTACTCTCTCACTTCCTGTGTAACTATGAGAGATTGATTCCATCTCTGAGAATGGCAGTTGACTCACCTAAAAAAGCAGAGATGATAGAAGTACCCACCTGTAAAACTGTGAAGGTTAATCACAAAATGTAAAGTGCTTAGTACAGGGCTTGGCACATAATGATAACACCAGCTAACAGTGACAGGCTCAAATGTAACCTTAAATAACAACACAGTTAATATACACAAATATAATATTCACAACTTCCAAGGGGTTTTTTTTTCCTTCTATTTTAAAGGTCTTTTGGTTTCACTCCTTGTCTATTTTCATATCTCTGAAGTGCCTCAGGGGAAAAAATCCTAAATATATCACAGATACACAAGGGCAGTGTGGAACATGGGCACTGCACCTGTCATCATGTCACTCATAATCACTTTTCTCTGCTCAAATGTGCACACCTGGGGAAGGTTGAAAACTCAGTCTCCTACATTATCCCCCATTTACAGTTGGGTAGGGAACATCTGGCCAATTAATTTTCAGTAGTATAGAAGGCTGGATCACCAATTACAGCATTCAGGGTTCTTGTGTTTATTACCTTCCTATCATCAACACACACTGGACCTGGGTAAGCTGCTTGCTACAAGAGCTTATATTGCTAGCTAACATTCTAGAGAAGGATACAAACAGGGAGCCACAAATCACACAAGGCAGAATTGTAATTGGATATGACATTCAGTTCAGATTTTTTTTTACGAATATACAAAGTGCCAATACTAAGCCAAGTTAGCCAAGTTATGAATCTAATTACTTTGCCAAAGATTGTAATGCATTCCCATTTGGATTAACCATGAGGTCAGGCAATAATCTTCAAATCATCCTCACATATTCTGTTTCCTAATAAAGAAAAAAAAATACTTACCTACCTCGACTTATGATGGGGTTACATCCCTATAAACGAATCCTAAGTTGAAAATATCCTAGGTCAAAAATGCATTTAATACACCTAGCCTACCATAGATCAGAGCTTGGCCTAGCCTCCTTAAACGTGCTCAGAACGCCTGCACTGGCCTACTCTTGGGCAAAATCATCTAACACAAAGGCCATTTAATAACAAAGTATTGACTGTCTTATGTAATTTATTAAATGCTATACTGAAAGTAATAAACACAATGTTTGTATGGGTACAGAATTGTAAGTGTATTAGTTGTTTACCCTCGTGACTGTGTAGCTGACTGGGAGCTGTAGCTTGCTGCCACCACCCAGCATCATAATAAAGTACTGTATGCACATCGCCAACCCAGGGAAAGATCAAAATTCAAAATTCAAAGTACGGTTTCTACTAAATGTGTATTACTTTCACGCCATGGTAAAGTCAAAAAATTGTAAGTTGGAGACCGTGTAGTCTTTAGGATAAATTTCAAGAGTCCCCAAAATTTATCCTGAATAGAGTGGTTCATTCATAAATAATGAACCATTCCTTCCTATTATGAACAAATAATTATTTTCTATTGTAGTAATACTCGCTAAAAATCTCAGTTTGGGACTCTCATTAAAGCAGAAATTTAGGAGTAGGAGGTATGTATGTAGCCAACTTCTCTTCTAGGACTCTGTGTTCTTTGTAATTATCATATGTCCCATAAATACAAGTCTCTGACAGTTCTATAGTGAACTCAGCAGGGATCAGGCTATTATTTAAGTTTTTTCTTAAGAATAAATATCAAGTAATCTGAAAAGGCATCTTAAAGGGTGAAAGTGTGGCCTTTTTTTTTTTTTTTTTTATAGTTGCTGACTGCAGGGAATCAAAGGGAATTTTCTTCCTCTGGAAGGCAGACTTCCACTCTGGCTAATGGAGAACATGCACTTTAACAATGTCTGATGTGGCACAGAGTTTCAACATGCCTGCTCAACACCTGTAATCATCCTGAAGCAGGCAGGGAATACTGGTACTGGAATATTGGGGAAAAAATGGGGTAATTACCATTTTGTAACAATATATGTCTCCATATGCATGTAGAGATTATATGTTACATGTGTATCTATACACATAAAGTTTTGGAGTAGGTCAAAAGTTGTATCAGCATCTAGAATTTTTTTTACTTGATGAACTATTTCTCTCTCACTACAGATAATGCTGGTAGAACTGAAGTATCTCACCTCCCTGTCAGTGAGTGGGCATATGAAGTCAAGCTTCACGGATCATTTCCTCTTTCCAGAGTCCTTGAAGAGGTAGATCCTTGTAGGGACCCTCCACTACTTTCTACTACCTAAATTTCAGAGCTTCTCTAGTTTCTTTTTGTGAGGCTTGATTGTTGAGCCATTCATTCGATTCTGTGAGAAAGCCAGGTATGATTTCAATTTATTCTTTTGTTTTGTCTCCTTACATCAGTTAGTATTGGTCTCTGTTGCATGCAACCAATGGTCTCTGATTCATGATGTATATGCCTTCCCACTTCCTGCAACCTCCCACTTTAGAAAATTGGACACAGGATAAGTATCCTCTCTTGCCCCCATAAATAACAAGACCACTTTGAATTTAACTTTTAAAACATCCTCACATTCAGTTACATTAATAAAATACTCCTTTAAGAGCAATGAAAGTGATTTAAATATGTATTTTGTTTTATTTTTTACTTTCCTGCAGACTAAAAACTTAAAAAAAAATAACTTCATTGATTCTGAAACATTAATCTTTTCTCAGCACATGGACAGAACCTGACTAAATGCAAATAGGTTAGTTTCTGTATTTGGACATCAGTAGCAATATTTTTCCAAGTTTTACACCATCCACATAGCATGTTAAATTATAGTGCCTCTCTTCTCTGACACATTCCAACCTTTTGATTCTCTGCCTTCTTTCTTTGCTACAGTAAATTGATCCTTTAAAACATCCAGGTGCAAATGAATTAATGGTCTTCTATTGTGAGTGAGAGTGATTGGAGTCCCTCCCCCTCCTTCTCTACATTGAGGTCCTTTCCCCTTCTGAGAAACCCACATATCAATTAAACTCACCTGCTAATTAAAAGCTTGTTTGGAAAAATCCTTGCTAGTTAGAAGCAAAAGAAAGTGTAAAGGTGTCTAAAAATAGAGGCTTTGAATGTCAATTACTTCCTTCCTCCTCAGTTCCTGGTTCCTTGGGTTGAATTGAACACTGATAAAGAGCTAGGAAAGGGAAAAAAAGAAAAAAAAATAGTAAGTATCTTTTTCACCTATATTTCCCTGGGAGTATCTCATTGGTTTAGTAACTTCAGCTCTTTGTCAGCAACATCAAAATACACAGTTTTTATTCATGAGACAGAAACACCATCTCTCACTCCTTCTTATATAGCCACACTGATTTCCTGTATAAAGGCAGTAGAAACCCCAGTTCTTATACATTGACTGTCAACAATCAAGCCAGAGCTTTTGTGAGCTGAAATATCAGAGGAATGAAAGTGAATGTGGAAATGATGCCCTGTTCTCTTTCTTAATGACACATGCCTGCTCTTAGATCCTCAACCACTGTTCACTCTTGTCTGCTTTTCCTGAGAAATGGGTCCTAAGGGCAGATTTATACCAATACTAGATTGTCTTTTCTTTCTTTTCTACCTCAGACATAAAAGCTATATTGCTCTAAAGTAACATGCTAAGTATCAAACTATACAAAATAAAATTATAAAAATAGAACTCAGGAGACTGGAAAAGTCACAGTATGAACAAAGCCTTTTTTTTTTAATGTACCAATGAGAACAAATTAAATTGTGATTTGCGTTAGAAAATCACAGCTAACTTATCCATTTATTCATTCACTTAATAGACTTTTGTTAAAAGTCCACTATTTGGTAGTCACTGGACTAGGAAGTGGAAATGAGAAATGTAATTAAGATCTGGTCCCAGCCCTCAGGAAGTTTACAGTCTAGGAAAATAAACCAGGAATAAATAGAAATTACAATAGCATGTGATAAAGCTGGCAATAGGAGAAACCCAAGTAGATAACCCAGATGTGGAAGATCAAACAAAGACTTTCAGAAATGGTCAAAGTTAAGCTAAGTTCCAGAGATTGAAAATAAGTTACACAGGAAGGAAAACGAGAAGAGAGAAAGACATTCCAATGTTGTTGAATAGGCAGCATGAAAGAGAATAGGACACTTTTGGGGGACCATCTGTCCATAGTTCACAGAAAGTAAAGGGAAAGCCCAAAAGAAAGATCAAAATACAATGGCATTTTAAACTGACTTCTTTAACAATCAGAAACTAGTGAGTTGTTTTTTTTTGTTTTATAATAGGATGTATAGATGGAAATAGGAAAGGACAAAGGTTCTATGTTTCATTACTTCCTTTATGATGTGTGAAAACAATGTTAAGGTGGCTATGAAAAAACTTATTTACGAAAAAATTTGGAGGTTAACTGACTTCACATAATTTAAGTCCAAAATAGATATATCCCATATAGATTTAAATTCACAGGATTAAGGTAGACTGCATTGCACAGAATGAGGATAAAATAGTGACTAATACAGCAAAACCCTGTAAAAAGACAAAGCCTTCTTGGAAAAAAGAAATGATTTCCCAATATGTTTATGTTCAAAATAGGACATGGTTCTGAAAAAAAAAGAGAAAATACTTTCACACAATGGAATACTGAATCAATGAGATTAAAGCTAACGTGATAATCTTCAATTCAGTTCAATTAAGGATATTGAGTACCTACTATGTGCTAAGCTTGTTAATAGGTTCTAGATCAGTCATAATTGATCAATAATGCAGTCAAGTCCTGAAACTGAAAAACTAACAAGGAAGATAGATTATTAGAAAGAACTGTCAGTAAGTACTCAGTATTACGAGTACTCCATAAGAATATAAGGCAAAAAAACCCCACTTTTCTTATTCACAGCTATGTCCCTGGTACCTAAAAATAGTGCCTGACACTGTGATTAAGTTAAATGTATAAATTATATCTCAATGAATGGTCTCTGGATGTGAGGGCTTAAGCTCTGGTTTCAATACAGCACTATGGCTATAGCCCTCTTAATCTTTTTCCATACCTTATTTTTGTTTGAGGCTGACAGAAATGGTACTCCTAACTATAAAATCCAAAGTTTTAGATAAATCATATAGCCCCAAATTAATCCTCCGAACTGTAAATCACCCTCCGATGATTTCTTATTGCAATAAAGTAAAATCTCAATTCTTACCAAAGCCCACTTCATCTCAACATTCATCTGACATTTTCCCTACTCTAGACACACTGGCTTACTTTCTGTTCCTCAAACACACCAGATGTGTTTTCATTTTAGGGCTTTTGCCCCTTTTTCTCTGCCTGGAATGCTCTTCCCCAGAACTTTTCATGGCTCACTCTTACAAAGTTCTCAGATTGTATGTCGTATCTTCAATGAGGTCTTCTCCGACCACTTTTTTTTAAATACAACATTCACCCATCAATATTATTTTATGATGTCATTCTGCTTTATTGTCTCCATAGTACTTATTATTTGAAATTTTCTTTTTGTTTGTATTTCCTCCCATCCTCCACAACTAGACTGTTAGCTCCATAAAGAGAAGGAAATTATATTGTTTATCACTAAAGGAGTGCCTTAATATAGCAAGTACTCAGGGGCGCCTGGGTGGCTCAGTCGTTAAGCGTCTGCCTTCGGCTCAGGTCATGATCCCAGGGTCCTGGGATTGAGTCCCGCATCGGGCTCCCTCCTCGGCGGGAAGCCTGCTCTCCCTCTCCCACTCCCGCTGCTTGTGTTCCTGCTCTCACTATCTCTGTCTCTGTCAAATAAATAAATAAAATCTTTAAAAAAAAAAA